>NC_050073.1:119617321-119923450 GCF_009764565.3 Dermochelys coriacea
ATCAGGTTTGTTGTAGTTTAGCTTCTCTCAATTGGGGAAGAGATAGCTCAGTGGTTTGAACATTGGCCTGCTAAACACAGGGTTGTGAGTTTAATCCTTGAGGGGGCCATTTAGGGATCTGGGGGCAAAAATTGGGGATTGGTCCTGTTTTGAGCAGGGGGTTGGACTAGATCACCTGAGTTCCCTTCCAACCCTGAGAGTCTATGAATCCAGGAACAGGTTTAAGATCAAATGAAAATGAGCTACCCTTACACCACAATAACAGTGACTTTTGTACGTGTTTAAAAATTTTTATTAAAATCTGTGCAACTTCTGCATAGAAATAAGGGCTAAGTCAGTGGCACTGGCTCAGTGGTATGTGTCCCCAGTATTGGTACCGCTGGGCTGGGGAAATGGTACCCTATGCTTCCCCTGCTTAACTTAATGATAAGGCTTCATGCAGAGTCTCCATGCACTACCTGAGTTTACCTCCCATTCAGATGTGCTCACTTTAACCAGCAGCAAAGCTGGTCTGAAGCCTCATCTGGGATCACAGAATCAGCCCCAAAGCTGGCTCTTTATTAGAGCAGGCACAGTTGAAAAGGATGCACTAGGTCACCTACTACAGGACAGGCCCAACAAAGAAAGTAACAGAAGGCCACTAGCCGTCACCCACAGCCCCCAACTAAAACCTCTCCAACACATCATCAAGGACTTACAACCTATCCTGAAGGACGACCCATTACTCTCACAGACCTTGGGAGACAGACCAGTCCTCGCTTACAGACAGCCCCCCAACCTGAAGCAAATAATCACCAGCAACTGCACACCACACAACAAAAACACCAACCCAGGAACCAAACCCTGCTACAAACCCCGTACCAACTCTGTCCACATATCTATTCAAGGGACATCATCATAGGACCATGTCTAAATCATGATTTAGACCATCAAGGCCTCATTCAGCTGCACATTTACCAATGTGATATGTGCCAGCAATGCCCCTCTGCCATATACATGGGCCAAACCAGACAGTCTCTATGCAAAAGAATAAGTGGACACAAATCTGACATCAGGAATCATAACATTCAAAAACCAGTAGGAGAACACTTCAATCTTTCTGGTCACTCAATAACAGACTTCAAAGTGCCCATTCTTCAACAAAAAAAACTTCAAAAACAGACTCCAATGTGAAGCTGCAGAACTGGAATTTAATTTGCAAACTGGACACCATCAGATTAGGCCTGAAGAGAGACTGGGAGTGGTTGGGTCATTAAAAAACCTAAAACTAATTTCTCCCTACTGTTACTCACCTCTTGTCAACTGTCTGTAATGGGCCACTCTCTTACTACTTCAAAAGTTATTTCTCATTGCTTGGTATCCTGCTGTTAATTGATTTATATCATTAGACTGACCTCATACTTTGTAAAGCAATCCCCATCCTTTCAAGTATTTATACCTGTTCCTGTATTTTCACTCCATGCATCTGATGAAGTGGGTTCTAACCCACAAAAGCTTATGCCCAAATAAATTTGAGTCTCTAAGGTGCCGCAAGCACTCCTCATTATTTTTAGGTGGTTACTGGCTCTTCTAGCCGACATCTTAGAGATTGTGTTACTGTAGCACCTAGGAGCCCAGTCATGGACCAGAACCCCGTAGTGCCAGACACTGTACAAAACAGAGCAAACAGACGGACCCTGCCCCCCAAAGAGCTTACAATCTAAGAACAGGACAAGAGACAACAGACCTATATTGGGGATGGGGGAGGTTACAAGGAAACAATATGGGTCTGCTGATGGGCGGTGGTCTCAGCACACGAGTGGCCGAACTAGGGTCATGGTCTTGTGAAGGCAACACAGAAGAGTTTTGAGGAGGGATTTGATGGAGGAGTTAATCTTGCAGCGGAGTGAGGGGCAGCATGGGACAAAGCACGAAGGGGTTTGTTTGAAACTGTAATAAGCACATGGAGGAGGTTCGCATCCTGGGCCAGTCAAAAGCATTTGTCTCGTGAGAGAGAGGTAAGCAGGGCAGGGACAGGCCTTGAAAAGGATGTCAAGTAGCTTATGCTTGCGTTAGAGAGGGGGGAGCTAGTGGAGGGATTCAAAGAGAAGGGTAATGTGGTCAAAGTGATGGCCTAGGGAAACAATCGCAGAAGCAGCACTCTGAATGGAGATGGCTTTTTTCAAGGCCAGACCAAAGGAGGTGGCAGCCTGGATCGGAGTTTTAACAGTTGGATGGATAGGAAAGGCCGTATCTGAGAGATGCTCTGCCATAGGAATTGGCATGATTTAGACATTGCATGGATGTGAGGACAGAGTGGTCTGAGTCAAAGATAATGCCCAGGTTAGGGGCCCAAGTGAGCAGCAGGATGATGGTGGCATTCCTTTCTCAATCTTTGGGAGCGGCAGGAGGGAGAGGTGTAGGGAAGATCTTGGAGGGAGAGATTAGGAGCTCTGTTTTAGCCATGTTTAACTTGAACTGACAGCTAGACAGGAGATGTCAGAGAGACAGGCTGAGATATTTAGCTTGGACGGAAAGAGACAGGTCAGGAGGAGAGATAGAGATCTGTGAGTCATCCACATGGAGATGGTAGTTTAATTTGTGTTTTGCTGATGAGATTACCCAGATATAACATGGGGCTAGGGGGGCGAGAGAAAGAGAAGGGAATCAAGGACAGAGCCCTGTGTAACTCACACAAATTTGGAGGGAAGACGAAGAAGATCCTCTGAAGGACACGCTGAAGGGAGTACTTAGAGAGGTGGGAGGAGAAACAGGAAAGGAAAGTCACGGAAGCTAGAGGAGGACAAGATTGCAAGAAAAGCAGTCGATTGTGTTGAAGGAAGCTGACCATTTCCTGCAGAGGTCAGAAACCTTTGATTTAGAGTTTTGTTTTGTTTTTTCCTCCTGCATCTGAATTCAGTCATCTTCCCTAGGCAAGAGTTCCACTCTGCCTATGGAGTCCGTTTCAGGGTTAGATTTTCTTGTGTTCAGCACCTGCAACCAGACCCAGACTGTCAGAAGAGCTCCATTCCCATTTGGGCACCTACCAAAAGAGCCAGATTTTCAAATGTGCTCAACACCCAACATGCCAAGCACCCGGTTGTGGATACCACACCCTTCTGAACATTCAGGCTGAGGTCTGATTAGGGGGTTGGGGGGAGGAGACAGTCACACTGCCCTAGCAATGTCCCAGGAGACAGTGTACAATATGCCAGCTGCTACACCCCTTAATGCTCCACCGTGGCTGGCCAGGTTTTCCACATACCATCTGGGGTTGTTACCATCACTAGAGACACTACCCAGGAGCAGTCCTTGCACAGAGTATAGGACAAGGAACGACTCCTTCAAAATGAGATGTGCCTTCATTTGGTGGCCTTGCCTGTAACTAATGGAGGATAGATCTATCAATAGCTACTGGCCACGATGGGCAGGGAGACAACTCCATGCTCTGAGTGTTCCTAGCCTCTGACTGCCAGAAGCTGGGAGTGGACGACAGGGGATGGATCACTTGATTGCCTGGTCTGTTCATTCCCTCTGAAGTGCCTGACATTGGCCACTGTTGGAAGACAGGATACTGGGCTAGATGGACCATTGGTCTGACCCAGTATGGCCGTCCTTATGTTCTTTTGAACAAACAATCAGTCAAAAGCGAGGAAGAGAGGATTGAGGTCTGACGACACTGAGGACCCACCTATATCTACTAAACTGGAATCCGTAGTTGATGCAGATCCATTGACTTCCATAGAGCCGTGCTGAGGATTTGGAGATAGATATTTTTTTTTTAAATTCTGGCTAGGATAACTTGAATCTAATTAAACACAATCTAAAAACATTAGGTAGGTGCTTAGCTCTGAAGCCCTTCAATCTCCCAAACCTTCTAGCACAGAGGGGTCGATCTTGCAGCAGGCTTCAATGTCAGACTTCGGCCTGCTGTTTCGAAAAACATCCAGAGATTGAATTATATAACAATATTGTTTAAGCACTACCAAATGCACAATTTGATTAATCCCAGCAATGCACGGACGTGAGATCTAAAAAGACAGCCAGGCGCATTTTAACAAAGTTAAAACCCAAAGCTTTTCATTCCACCCTAATGGATAGCAAAGGTCACTCTTGCTTTAGTTGACAAATGACAACAACCACACGGCTACATTTGTCTTCTAGCTGGCAGGGCTGGGTTCCTCTCAAGTTAGTGTTAATGAGATTCCTCCTACCACATAAACAAAATATTCCAGTGAGACAGTAGAAGGATCTCTGCCTGAAAGATCTATTTCACATGTGTGCACCAGAAGTGTAACAGAACTTCATGTCTCACTAGGTGCCCCAGCAGAGTACTGATGTAATGATGTTCTCAGTGACCTCAATCCCAGAGTGATGGTAACAAACATGCAACTTGCAATATTTCTTTTCCCTGACTCAACTGAGCAACACTTTTCACAAGGACCACAGATTAGCAAAGAATTAAATGCATGTTCAACAGTTTTTTCCCCTGGGCAGAGAAAAATGCTTCAAATTCAGCTCTGTTAAGAATCCAGGTGATGTGATGTTTGTCTTGCTTGCAAAGCCACTTAGCAGCATCCAGAGACCATGGAGCTCCCAAGCTGGTATGTTCATAGAACATCAGGATTGGAAGGGACCTCAGGAGGTCATCTGGTCCAACCCCCTGCTCAAAGCAGGACCAATCCCCAATTTTTGCCCCAGATCCCAAATGGCCCCCTCAAGGATTGAACTCACAACCCTGGGTTTGGTAGGCCAATGCTCAAACCACTGAGCTATCCCTCCCACCTAAGCACAGACCCATGCACTTGGTTAACAGTGCTTTGGTGCCATTGACAGAGAGGGCTGTATAAACTAATACCCCCAGGGTTGTAGAACACTTTTTTTGCAAGAGCAAGATGAGAGACACAGAGGAAGAGAGAGAACCAGGTGAGAGAATGGAGGAAGAGTTTATGGCAGGAAACTCCAGGAGAATACATGCAACTATAGGCTCTGTAACCCAGCCTCAAGGTAAAAGTAGCCAAGTAACCATTGTGCAGGAAATAGATGGTGCATATAGATTAAGAACAAAGTGGATGTGGAGCATGTACTGTGAAAGTTGTATGTTAGCAATGAAAGAATAATACTTTGCATTTGTGAATGTCTTCCATGAATTTCAAATGCTTTAAATACGTTAATTCATTACACAGAACAAAGAATGACCACACTGGGGCAGCCAATGGTCCATCTAACCTAGTATCCTGCCTTGTAGCCAGTGCCAGATGTTTCAGAGGGAATGAACAGAACATGGCAGTTTAGAGTGATCCATTCCCTGTCATTCAGTCCCAGATTCTGGCAGTCAGAGGTTTAGGACACCCAGAGCATGGGTTTGCATCCCTGAACATCTTGGCTAATAGCCACTGATGGACATATCCTCTGTGAACTTACCTAATTCTTTTTTGAACCCACAAGCCACAAAGCATGCACCAGAGGTTACATTCAGTGATCTCCTTTTTAACTGCTGTGTAAAATGAGGCAGAAAGATGTTAAGACAAAATCATTAATAGCCAGCCTGGAGGGGAAATAGGCAGATTTTTATTCTTTCTTTCTTTCATACAATGACATTTGGATTTCAGGATCCTAACTTGCAGATAAGTCCTCTGTATCCAGTACTGCCAGATCAAAGTGTTCCAAAAGTACAAGTCAGGCTCTCCAAAAGCATGAAATTTTAAATGGTAAAGTCCTTTTATTTACCTTCTGGTTCATGTTTTCACACTGCCCAGCAGCCATGGGTAAAAACGTACTTTAAAAAAAATAGAAAAGGAAAGAGACACTCCTGTAATCAAGTGAGACTCAGGAAGGCGAGTAGCATTCTCCATCTGAATTCTATCCCAGTCCAAGAACCAGCTGCTTTCCTCTGACTCTTAGTCCTCTCCTGAAAAGGGTTAGGCCAGCCCAGGCCCTTCTCCATCACCTTAAGATTTTTTTTCTGGTTGTGGTGACTCAGTGTTTTAACCCCTTGCCCCACATTCCTAACCTGCTCCCTAGTTCTTCTGTACCAACCAGAGAGCTGCTTGGAGCAGAACTAATGTGTTCTTAGCTCAGCGCTGCTGCTGTTAGATGCAGCTGAGACAAATGAGTACTGCCAGGCATTCAGGCAATGTTTGGCTGGCCAAATACCACTGGGCTGCTCTGCAAAGGCACTAGTCATAGTATGCGAGACAAAAGCACCACCAGAGTTAGTGGCTGGATGCTGAAGTTAGACAGATTGAGACGAGAAATAAGGCTCCTGTTTTTTACAGCGAGGACAATTAGCTATTGGAACAACTTTCTCGGAGATGTAGTGAATTCACCATTGCTTGACATCTTCAGACCAAGATTCCTAATGTCTAGCTTAACCAGAAATTACAGTCTGGATGCAGGAACCACGTGGGGATATTCTCTGGCCTGTGTTACACAGGCGACCGGACTAAATGATCTAATGGTCCCTTCGGCCTTGAAATCTATAAGTCTAGTATCTAGGGTCTGGCAAAGGCAGAAGAAATAAGAACTGGCCCCAAACCTCTGAGCCAGCTGGAACTAAACCCAATCTCTTTGTTGGGGTACAAGTGACTAAGTGTCTCCTCCCGCTCCCCAAGCCACACTGGCAGTCCTGCTATCCCTGTTTGGCCAGCACACAGAGGGATTTCATACCACAGTGAGCTCTATGCTGTAGGCTCCAGAGAGCTTGTTACATCTTAAAGCAGCAGCTGTCTGCCACTTTAAGATCTCTGGGAGGGGCAGTGAGAAGACTTCTTGCTCAGCGTAAGCCCAAATGACTCATGACTTGTTTTGAGGGCCGTATCCTGCCACCAGGGTGAGTGGTCCCATTGAAACCAACAGAGTTAATAGAGAAGTTTGGCATTATTCAATATGAGGAAGTCAAGCAGAATTTGGCCCAAAAGAAAGGCAGGTGCTTGGTGCTGCACAGACAATCCCTGCCCCTGAAGAGCTTACAATCTAAATAGATGAGAGACAAAGGGTGGAAAGGGAAACAGAGGTCTAGAGATGTCAAGTGACTTGCCCACAGTCACACAACAGATCATTGGCCAAGCCAGGAAGAGAATCCAGCTCTCCTGATTCCCAGTCCAGTGCCCTATACACCAGTACATATAGTCCCTTTAGCACATGTCTTTTACTGCAATGAGCAGTTCCATTGATTTGTAATGGGATTACTCACATGAGTAAAGCTGCCCACATGCTTATGTTTCTGTAGGAGCAGGGCTTGTGTCAGAATTCCCTCCTTGGGCAGCTGCCACTCTACCGCTCTCGTCACACACCCTATTCAATCAGTTTATAACACCACCCTTTTTAAAGCCATCCTCGGGGGTCTCTTTCACACTTCAGTCCTAGGTACTCCATCCCAACCTGGGCTGGACAGCAGACCACAGTGGACAGTTTGCACTGATCTTAGGAGCACCGCGACTGTTGGGAACATAGATGAATAAAAAAATAAGGATATAAAACAGCACTTTGTGTCTAAATAATTGTCAATGGAAAGAAGAGCATTAACCTAGAGAGTCAAAGTACAGTGTCATTTCAGCCCCAAGGATCAGATCGTGTGATTAAAGTGGACATTTCATGGTGTTAAACTCTGCTAACCACTGAGTCTAGAATAGCACTACACGCTTCTCTCCAATGACTGTGCTGCACAACTCCTCCCTTCATCCTGAGCTACAAGGACAAGAATGCGCGGTGGTTTGACCATACATCCAGCCCTCAATCTAACCCTGCCACATGACTTAGCATATTGCTGTGGTCTTTGGATGGCAAAGAGAAACATCGAATTGCCCAGAATTGAGTCACCACAATAAGTTTAAAGAGCTAACTACATCTAAGATTCGTATTTATTTGACACTCATAATTCTATAAGGACAATTTAGCACATTGTAATTTGAAGGAGGCGGGGGGGAAATATCATTAGCCCATTCGTTATTTTTCTTCACGATTCATCTGCCTCCCCAGCCTGCATGCAATTATGGAACATCAGTTATAGAGAGATTTTACATGCACGTCCAAGAAGAGCAATGCCTGGTATAAATTTACTCTGTCTATTCTGGAGGATGGAATTTGTGGGTTTCCTGAGAGAATTCTAATATCCATCTACTGATTCAGCATTGTCTTGTTTTGTCTTACCATAGCACCAAAGAACCCCAGGGATAGACCAAGACCCCATTGTGCTAGGTGCTGTACCAACACATAACAAAAAGATGGTACCTGCTCCAAAAAGCTTATGATCTAAATAGATCTAGAGACATATCCTGTATGTGCGAGAGTGCATTTTAGTGCAGACTACATGAATGGAATCTCCTGGGCAATAACCAGATGTCCAGTTTGCATAGGGGGGAAAAATTGCTGCTGCAGCCAAAGTTCCAGTTCAAGGGAATACTCTTAAGGCATCTTGAGACACCTGAAGACAAGATAGTGAATTAGATAGACCACCAGTATGGTCCAGTCTGGCAATTCCTATCTGCCGGTACGCAAATGCATGAAAACAGCTAATGATTGTGCTTATGCAGATGTGCCACTATATAAAGGGCCTGCACGGGTGCTAGAATTTTAGCAGGTGTTTGAAAAGTGCAGTCATGTGTTCATGCCCAAGTGTAGGTTGAGAGCTGAAAATTCACCCCTGAAGGTTCATTTATAAGCTAGAACTTGTTGGGGAGGGAAGCCAGTCTTCTCTGTGGGATCATTTGTGGCAATGCGGAGGGTGATGTGGGTGCAGCTGGACTGTGACGAGAGAGACAAGCATGAAAAGTGATTGGAATAAGGTCAGTGTCCGAGACCTGCCGTGGGAGGCTTTTTCAGTAGGATGACCAAATCGGGTCAGACCCAGAATTTCTCCCAGAGACTAATCCAAAGCCAATGGTTTCTAAGGTTGAGTAAACATTTCCTCCCTCAGCCCACTCCCTTGTTCCAGGGGAAATAATTTAGTCTAGGCCATTACAACATGCCACTTATGTCTTCTCTCCCATCTCTGCTGGATGGAGAGTAAAGGGGTTGGAACCAACACTGTGCCCAATTGCAAGATGGGAGAAGGGAGTGGCTGCCAAAAGCTGCCTCTCGGTAGTCAGGCCTAGTGGCTGGAGCAGAGGTCCAAGCCAGACATAGTGTTGGGACTGGGCCAAGAGTGGTGCTGGACTCGAGGTCTGGGGATAGCCGGGGTCAGCACTGAGCCCAGAGTCCGTTAACAAGCCAGAATCAGCACCGTAGCCGCAGTCCAGGTGGAAGCCAGGGATCGAAGCCGGGTTGTCAGAAACCAGGGACAAGCCACATCAGTACCATTGGAAGAGTCTGGATAGAGGCCAAAGATCAAAGCTGGATAGTCAGAGTCCGAGGGTCCAGGGAGGGTCAGGAAGCAGAGGCCAGGCTGGAGCGGGCCAGTAACAGGGCCAGAGCAAGATAGAGCAGGGCAAGGACAAAACTGGAACATGGCTCGGGCAAGTCTGTGGCAGACGTGGGAACAGGATTGAGAGCAGGCTGGGAGTCTCGAGAGTATGATGCGCTGCGAGGCAGTAGGAGGGTTCTCAGCTAGGTAGGGCTGTTGCACAGACTGAGCTGCAGCTGTGGTGGGGTTAGGGAAATATCCGAGTCCAGGGTTCTGACCCAGACTCAGCTCAGGTATAGGATGCTGCTGCATGCCCCAGGGTTGAGTCACTGCAGGCCGGCTGGAAGGGTGAGTCAGTGCAGCTGAGTTGACTTGCCACCGCTCCATGGGAGGGGCACCTACTGAGTCTCTGGGGGATGGGCAGGCACAAGCCCACCCACATCTAAAGGCCCCTCTCCTCCAGACTAAGGGGCAGAACTATTGGATCCAGGTCTCAAGAAAATTTCAGGAGACAGCAAATGAGAAAACAGGGACAAGAGCGAGGGTCAACAGCAGGGAGGGACACCAAGCAGAGAACCCCAGACAGGGCCCACTGCTCCTCGAAGGCATCCAGGGAATCAGTGGACATGGTCCAGACTTCAAGGAGGAGCAGAAATAGGCCACACAGTTACAGAGCACCTCCCCGTCCTGCATCCTCCTCCTGGTATAGAGGATGGCTACCTTGGCCAGTGCCAGGAGGAGGTTGATGAGGAGGTCTCGCGACTTCGTAGGGCCATGGATGGGGTGTGTGTAGATCAGGTGGTTGTGGGGAGAAGTGCTGCCAGAACCTGAGGAGAAAGTTCTGGAGGAGCCAGAAGAAAGGTTTCAACCTGGCGCACTTGAGGTAGATGTGTGCCTTGGTCTCCCTCATGCCACAGAAGGGGCGAGTGTTGGGGAAGGGGATGAACTGTGCCAGGTACATGGCCATGCTCACGGCTCCATGAATGAGCAGCTAACTAATATCCCCAGGGGACCAGGGTGGAATACAGGCTGGCCCATTGGGACTTATCACCCTGCACGAGTGGTAAGAGGTCCTGCTACTTGGTGTTTGGGCAGGACTCGGGGGTGAGGAAGTGAAGGGTATGGAGCATGCACGGCTATTTCCTAGGCACAGTTCGGAGGCAGGCCGGCTGCAGGTCACGCAGCTGACTCAGCTGGTGTGGAGGAGGCAGCTGGGGAGGCTCGTGGAGCAGGGGCCCGATGTTGAGATCCGGATCCATTGGAGAGGCAGCTGAGCGAGCAGCCCTGCTTTGGCTAAGGATTTGCCTCACAGTGGCAACCTTCAGAGTAGCAGCCGTGTTAGTCTGTATTCACAAAAAGAAAAGGAGGACTTGTGGCACCTTAGAGACTAAACAAATTTATTTGAGCATAAGCTTTCGTGAGCTACAGCTCACTTCATCGGATGCATTTGGTGGAAAATACAGTGGGGAGATTTATATACACAGAGAACATGAAACAATGGGTTTTATCATACACACTGTCAGGAGAGTGATCACTTAAGATGAGCTATTACCAGCAGGAAGGGGAGGGTGGGAAGGAGGAAAACCTTTTATGGTGATAATCAAGATGGGCCATTTCCAGCAGTTAACAAGAACAGCTGAGGAACAGTGGGGAGTGTGGGGGAGAAATAACATGGGGAAATAGTTCTACTTTGTGTAATGACCCATCCACTCCCAGTCTCCATTCAAGCCTAAGTTAATTGTATCCAGTTTGCAAATTAATTCCAATTCAGCAGTCTTTCGTTATAATATAGAATGTTATAATTCTTGACGTCTGATTTGTGTCCATTTATTCTTTTACATAGAGACTGTCCAGTTTGTCCCCTCTGTGCCCAGACTTGCCATCCAGGGAGGCTACAGAGTGGAGGCTTACTCCCTTGCCCAGTCATGTAGGGCTGACCTACAACCCCACTCTACAGGAGGGATAGAGCAGAATCAGCGGGGGGGGGGGATTCCTGGCAGGATGTGGGATTTCCATCTTTCCAAGCCAGAGAATTTCAGCCTGGATTTCTACATAGAGTGCTTCCGCCGACGTGCACGAGCTGAAATTGTGGAAAAGCAGCATCGCTTACCCCATAACCTCAGCCGTGCAGAACACAGTGCCATCCACAGCCTCAGAAACAACTCTGACATCATAATCAAAAAGGCTGACAAAGGAGGTGCTGTCGTCATCATGAATAGGTCGGAGTATGAAGAGGCTACTAGGCAGCTCTCCAACATCACTTTCTACAAGCCATTACCCTCTGATCCCACTGAGAGTTACCAAAAGAAACTACAGCATTTGCTCAAGAAACTCCCTGAAAAAGCACAAGAACAAATCCACACAGACACACCCCTAGAAACCCGACCTGGGGTATTCTATCTGCTACCCAAGATCCATAAACCTGGAAATCCTGGACGCCCCATCATCTCAGGCATTGGCACCCTGACAGCAGGATTGTCTGGCTATGTAGACTCCCTCCTCAGGCCCTTCGTTACCAGCACTCCCAGCTATCTTCGAGACACCACTGACTTCCTGAGGAAACTACAGTCCATTGGTGATCTTCCTAAAAACACCATCCTAGCCACTATGGATGTAGAAGCCTCTACACCAACATTCCACACAAAGATGGACTACAAGCCGTCAGGAACAGTATCCCCGATACTGTCATGGCTAACCTGGTGGCTGAACTTTGTGACTTTGTCCTCACCCATAACTATTTCACATTTGGGGACAATGTATACCTTCAAATCAGTGGCACTGCGATGGGTACCCGCATGGCCCCACAGTATGCCAACATTTTTATGGCTGACTTAGAACAACGCTTCCTCAGCTCTCGTCCCCTAATGCCCCTACTCTACTTGCGCTACATTGATGACATCTTCATCATCTGGACCCATGGAAAAGAAGCCCTTGAGGAATTCCACCATGATTTCAACAATTTCCATCCCACCATCAACCTCAGCCTGGACCAGTCCACACAAGAGATCCACTTCCTGGACACTACGGTGCTAATAAGCGATGGTCACATAAACACCACCCTATATCGGAAACCTACTGACCGCTATTCCTACCTACATGCCTTTAGCTTTCATCCAGATCATACCACTCGATCCATTGTCTACAGCCAAGCTCTATGATATAACCGCATTTGCTCCAACCCCTCAGACAGAGACAAACACCTACAAGATCTCTATCATGCATTCCTACAACTACATTACCCACCTGCTGAAGTGAAGAAACAGATTGACAGAGCCAGAAGAGTACCCAGAAGTCACCTACTACAGGACAGGTCCAACAAAGAAAATAACAGAACGCCACTAGCCATCACTGTCAGCCCCCAACTAAAACCTCTCCAACTCATTATCAAAGATCTACAACCTATCCTACCCATCACTCTCACAGATCTTGGGAGACAGGCCAGTCCTTGCTTACAGACAGCCCCCCAACCTGAAGCAAATACTCACCAGCAACACACACCACACAACAGAACCACTAACCCAGGAACCTATCCTTGCAACAAAGCCCGTTGCCAACTCTGTCCACATATCTATTCAGGGGATACCATCATAGGGCCTAATCACATCAGCCACACTATCAGAGGCTCATTCACCTGCGCATCTACCAATGTGATATATGCCATCATGTGCCAGCAATGCCCCTCTGCCATGTACATTGGCCAAACTGGACAGTCTCTACGTAAAAGAATGAATGGACACAAATCAGACGTCAAGAATTATAACATTCAAAAACCAGTTGGAGAACACTTCAATCTCTCTGGTCACTCGATTACAGACCTAAGAGTGGCTATCCTTCAACAAAAAAGCTTCAAAAACAGACTCCAACGAGAGACTGCTGAATTGGAATTAATTTGCAAACTGGATACAATTAACTTAGGCTTGAATAGAGACTGGGAATGGATGAGTCATTACACAAAGTAAAACTATTTCCCCATGGTATTTCTCCCCCCCACCCCACCCCCCACTGTTCCTCTGATATTCTTGTTAACTGCTGGAATTAGCCTACCTTGCTTGTCACCATGAAAGGTTTTCCTCCTTTCCCCCCACGCTGCTGGTGATGACTTATCTTAAGTGATCACTCTCCTTACAGTGTGTATGATAAACCCATTGTTTCATGTTCTCTGTGTGTGTGTATAAATCTCTCCTCTGTTTTTTCCACCAAATGCATCCGATGAAGTGAGCTGTAGCTCACGAAAGCTTATGCTCTAATAAATTTGTTAGTCTCTCAGGTGCCACAAGTACTCCTTTTCTTTTTGCGAATACAGACTAACACGGCTGCTATCTGATACCTCTTACCTCAGCTTCATGACTCAGCACCTCTCGTGCCCCTAAATGATGTTAACAAGCAGTGAAACAGCAGCAGGCTTACATGGATCAGAGCTGAGCCAGCGCCTAAAATGAGGCAGGCACCTCGTAGTCAGACTCAGGTGAGAGGCAGGCAGCTATTCTGTAAAAATTCTATGCAGCTAATCAGCATTCATTTCAAACTCGTTAAAATACAAACAGGGAACTCATTCTAAGCTCAGCGAGGCGGAATGAATAAACACCTTACAGGGATTTGCATAACACAGGCCACCTTCTATAGGAATGCAGATGTTAAATGGATTTTTTGGGTTTCATTCCATTTCCCACCTGAACCCTCAAAATCTCCTATATTAATAATTTATTTCCTCTTAGTATCTGGTAATAAAACTGGGTGTTTAAATGTGAAGTTGTGACACAAGCTGACAAACTTATTAAAGGTTGTTTTGGCTGAATCACTAGCCTCGGAGGGGAAAAACTGCAATGGTAGTGTGGTGTAGTAGATAGGGCATGAGGCTAGGAATCAGGAGACCTGGGTTCTGTTTCGTTTCTTGGACATTGATGTACTGTGTGACAAATCACTTCACCTCTGTATCTCTTTTTAGCCTCACACCATTTGTCTGTCTTGTCTATTTAGACTGTAAGGTCTTGCGGGCAAGGACTGTCTCTCACTGTGTGTTTGTACAGAGCCTGGCAAAATGGTGCCCTGTTCTTAGATGGGACTTATAGGTAGTGCTATAGTACAAATAATAAATGAAGGGGGGAGAGGGGGTTACTAAGAGCCAGATTCTGCCACTCGTCTTCACACTGAGTAACACTTCACTCTGGAAGTAGTCCCATTGAAGAAATGGGGCCTACTCGAAGGGTAACATATTTAACATGAATAAGGGATGCTGGATCTGGCCCAGCTGATATCACAACCACAGCTTCAGTGGGAATTTTTTGTAGTAATCCACCTTTCACAGACATATGCAAGATGCACACAATTTGCTTGTTGGAGACTAGATGCCCTTACAAAGACATTTGGGTAAAGAGAGGAGAGCATCCATTTGCATCAGTGTTTTTGTTAAAAATATCCATTGCCTGCAGTAACTGAGCTATTTCAGACATCTTTGTTTTTAAATAGGGTATGTTGACATCAGCCAAGGATATCATGGCAGAATTCTTCATTAACATTACTAATGCAAAATATATGGATTAAAGGCCTGTTCCAAAGTCCATAGAAGCCAGTGGAAAGACTCCAACTTAAATGGGTTTTCAATCAGGAACAAAGTAACCAATTAGATAGGGTAAACTATATATATGTATCGGTGGCACCTTAGAGACTAACAAATTTATTAGAGCATAAGCTTTCGTGAGCTACAGCTCACTTCATCG
The DNA here is from genome assembly GCF_009764565.3 of Dermochelys coriacea. Taxonomy (NCBI): domain Eukaryota; kingdom Metazoa; phylum Chordata; order Testudines; family Dermochelyidae; genus Dermochelys; species Dermochelys coriacea. Next base: position 119,632,361 of record NC_050073.1, read on the forward strand.
GATGCATTTGGTGGAAAAAAAAATTTTTTTCCATATTTTTTTTTCCACCAAATGCATCCGATGAAGTGAGCTGTAGCTCACGAAAGCTTATGCTCTAATAAATTTGTTAGTCTCTAAGGTGCCACCGGTACTCCTTTTCTTTTTGCGAATACAGACTAACACGGCTGCTACTCTGAAACCTATATATATGTATGTATCCTTATGAATGCAGAGGATGTCAGATTGAACAAAAATGATTTTACCGACTGCAAGAGATTTCACAATTAAATGGTATTTAGCTAAAAGGCCCCTTCTACATCTGTACAGGCCAGTCCCCATGCTAGAACAAATGACGTTCATCACAAAAGACTATAAATAGATCCAAAGCAAAATATTTGTAACAGGAGCTGAACTCCAAGTTTAGATATGGAACTTTGGTTCCTAAGCAGGGATTATCATTTTGGTCTCTGTTTGTACAGTGCCTACGTAATACTGACAGACCCTGGTCATCAGCTGGCAGGATTGAACCGGGAACCTTAGTGCATGAGTCTCTACCCCCAAGTCTGTAGAGTAGACTCATTTTATCTCTCTCTTTAAGTCGTCTTGGTGCCACTAGATGGGACAGAACACCATACCCAGAAGGTGTGTGGGTTACACCTAGCACAAAATGGGGCCTGGCTGGGGACTCTAGGCACTATGGCAACACAAATGAATAAGAATAAATAATCCCCTAATAAAGATGGATCTAGCCATGAAACTCAGCTCTAAAACCAGATGTGAACTTCTCCAAAGCTCAGAGGTCCTTGGATCTGAGGTTAGGGGCTGGGTTCATTGCTACAAGAAAAAGAGGAACTACCATACTGGTTCAGACTAGAAGAACCAGTCTCAACAATGGCACCTTTAAAAGAAGAAACCCTGCAGCTGGCAATTGGAGGAAACTGAGTGGATGAGTTATTCCTAAAGCCCCACTAGTTAGAGATTGGTTTATACCCCAAAGATGGAGGGAAGAAGCAACATGGAGGAAGAATCAACAAATTCTCTTAAGAGCCTTCTGTAAAGGCAAAAGTATGATGCACATGATTCAGGAAAGTACTGAAGCAAAGTTTGTTTATTAGATCAAGGCCACAATTAGATCAACATTATTTTCATACAGCTGTAACTGCATAGATTATATGGCTGGCTGCTCAGATGGAAGGTGAAGTAAAACAAGGATCCAATTGCTGCCACATCACCATATTGCTTTAAAGTAAAAAAAGCCATTTATTTTTTTCCCCCTTAAGATAGGGCATAGAACAGAACCTCTTTGTATTGTTATCTAGAAATCCAATCATCTGTTCACAGCCACCCCATTCAGAGAATTTTACGAAAACCACATTTATACAAATTACATCCTGCAAATAGTCTTTTTGGTGCCTCACTACAATATTTCCCCTGCTTAGTGACAACGTTTACTTGTTTGTATTTACTATAGGACATTTTCAAACCTGCAAATAATTTGCAGGAACACTAGCGTCCTGTTGGCAGGGAGGACTTGCCCTCGTTAATGAATCAGGCCTTTCTTTTTGCTTCTGACAGCATCATTTTTTTCCTGCTAACGTAATCACATAGTAAGAGCCTGGAGACTAACCACAAGGAGCGCAAAAATATTTAAACAAGATGGTTTAAATCAGGGCTTTGACTTACTTTTGTAATAGTCTCTTTGGTCAAAACTTTGAAAGTGTTGTTGTCTAAATCAAGTGGGAGGGCTGAGGAGTGATTTCTTGCCTTTGCTTCTTGTGTGATCTGATTGGCTGTGATACAAGCTGCAGTCTCTTTGGTCCCTACAACATACCAGGAACCTGAAGCCTCTTTTCAATCCATTTTTTAAAAAAATCACTGAGGGGAAATAATCCCCAAGAAAGTAGTTTGTTTCTGCTAAATCAACAACACTGCCATGTGCACACAAAAATCAGAGCCTCTTCTTAGTAGGGACACAACATTAATTTCTGCAAAATTCTGCATTGCTCAGTGGCGCAGAATTCCCCGAAGAGTAGCTGGTGTGACTCAGTGCAGTCCCTAGTGGACAGGTGTCCACCTCACAAAACAAGCAATGCATCTATGAGGAACTGATCTCCCTGATGGCAGAAGAGACAAAGCCAGAGTGGACTGTGGAGACTGAACTACCTCTGCCTCAGCAGAGAGTTGTCAAGGGCAGAGTTAAGGCACTTAAGGGTAGAGTGACTCGGGGGAAGTGGCTGGGCTGAGTGACTACTGCAACTCGTGTAGCTATACCGAGTGCTTAAGGGTACGTCTACACACGTCTACACTTGCTGCAGCAAGTCTCAAGAGGGAAGGTCTCGGAGTTCAGGCTCAAGCCTGAGCCCGACTGACTGCTCTGCTGTTTTTTAGCCCCTCAGCGCAAGCCCTGTGAGCCTGAATCAGTTGCCCTGGGCTGTGAGACTCGCTGCTTGCAGGAGTTTTGTTTGTTTTCAGTGAAGACATACCCTAAGTCTCTAACGATGTCCATCGGTACAATTCACTGGCAAAAGCACAAGCCCCACCTTCATCCATTGGCACCAGCACAAAGCTGACCATCAATAAGAGAAATAATGCAATTCAACTGACATCACACTAGGGTGGTGACTAAAGCAAACACCAAGCAAGGAATTCAGAGTCTCTCTGTGCCTCAGTCACCCACCCCAAAATGTCACAGCTGGCGTCATCTCATTGACTGCTTGGGGAATCTGTGCATCAGCTAAGCAGAATGCTGCAGATTACAGACAAAGCCTCAGCATTACCCGTGAAATGCCCCCTGCACAGGGGTCTAGCACAAGGCTTATGCATCACTTAAATCCCTCATGAAGGTAATTATAAACTAATGATAAATACTTCAGGGCTTTCTCAAGGCTTAAGTGGGACTTAAATGATGCATCAGCCTCTTGATTGCCTTCTGTACAGGGGATGTTTTCATGAATGTTAAAACCAGACTGGACCATTATGCTCAATTAGTCTGACTTCCCATATAACACAGGCTATAGAGCCTCAATCAGTAATTCCTGCATCAAGCCCATAGCTTGTGGCTGAGCTAGAGTATCTTTTAGAAAGACATTTTAGAAAGACATCTTTAAATAAAGACGGCAAATGATAGAGAATCCACCACATCCCTAGGTAAGTTGTTCCAATAATTAATTATTCTCATTTAATGTGCACCTTATTTCTAGGCTGATTTGTCTATCTTCAGTTTCCAGCCATTGGATCTTGATATGCCTACTTTATGAGAGGAGACTCAAAGATCTTGGCTTGTTTAGCCTAACCAAAAGAAGGCTTTGGGGGAAGATATGATTGCTCTCTATAAATACATCAGAGGGATAAATACTGGGGAGGGAGAGGAATTATTTCAGTTAAGTGCCAATGTGCACACAAGAACAAATGGATATAAACTAACCATCAACAAATTTAGGCTTGAAATTAGATGAGGGTTTCTAACCATCAGAGGAGTGAAGTTCTGGAACAGCCTTCCAAGGAGAGCAGTGGGGGCAAAAGACCTAACTGGCTTCAGGACTGAGTGTAACCGTGTCTTAGTGGGTCACAACTGAGGATGCCAAATTCAGGACGAACTGCTGAAAAATAGAGAAAACACAACCCAAAACTGGTGATTATTCTTTTACAAGATATACCAAACCAGCCACAAAAGTAAATTCCTGTTTCACCACACTGGCTAACTAGAAAACAAAGGCAGTTTCCTCAGGCATTCCAGTTCTTATATTGTCACTGAAAACACTGGATTCAGAGATAAGTGGTTCTTTACAACCAGTCTCATCAAATAATAGGTTATTCTGATAACAAAGGACCAGCCACACACCCAGGTCAGTATATAACTTAGATCTTACCCAAAATGCCAGCTAATGCCAGTCCCGTAGTATCTGAAATCTAAAGGTTTATTGAAAGAAAGACAGAAAGAAGGTTAAAATTGGTTAAAGGAATCAATTACATACAGCATGGCAAGTTCTTGGTTCAGACTTGTAGCAGTGATGGAGTAAACTGCTGGCTCAAGTCAAGTCCCTGGAGTACATCCACAGTTTGGATGGGTCATTCAGTCCTTTGTTCAGAGCTTCAGTTTGTAGCAAGGTTCTTTCAGAGGTAAGAAGCAGGACTGAAGACAAAATGGAGGCGTTTCCAGGGCCTTTCATAGGCTTTGCCATGTGGAGGGCATCCCATTGTTCTTACTGTGGAAAATCACAGCAACAAGATGGAGTTTGGAGTCACATGGGCAAGTCACATGTTCATGCCCAATTTCCCTCAGTCATTGCAGGAAGCTATTACCTACACTCCAGACAGCACCTTTACATGACAGTCCACTCAAGGTAGATGGGCGTCTCCCATGGTCTATTGTCAACCAAGTGTTTCTTGATGAGCCACATAATTTGAATAGTCTCTCCAAGATGTGCTGGGCATTACCTTGTGGGTGTTACCCCAGGAGCAAATGTTTGAAATCCAGATATAGAGCCAATACTTATAATTTCACATACAAAAATGATACATGCATACAGCTAGCATAATCATAACCTTTTCATAGACACCTCACCCAACAACCTTTGTACAAAATTTGCTGCAAATATACAACAGTGGTTGCAACAATGATCTAAATGGTCATATTTTAACCAGATAAGTCACACTGAGCTTAATAAGTTTATGGAGGGGATTGTATGATGGGACTGCCTACAATGGCATGTAGCTGATCTGTGACGGCTAACAGCAAACATCTCCAATGGCCGGTGATGGGATGTTAACTGGAGAGGACTCCGAGTTACTATAGAGAATTCTTTCCCAGGTGTCTGGCTGGTGGGTCTTGCCCACATGCTCAGGGTCTAACTGCTCACCATATTTGGGATCAGGAAGGAATTTCCTCCCAGTTCAGAATGGCAGAGAGTCTGGGTTGGGTTTTTTTTTGTTTTTGTTTTGCTTTCCTCCGCACCCTGGGGCATGGATCATTTGCAAGTTTAAATAGAGTAAATGGTGGATACTCTGTAACTTGAAGTCTTTAAACTATGATTTGAGGACTTCAGTAACTCAGCCAGAGGTTATGGGTCTATTACAGGAGTGGGTGGGAGAGGTTCTGTGGCCTGCACTATGCAGGAGGTCAGACTAGATGATCATGATGCTCTCTTCTGACCTTAAAGTCTATCAGCTAGATAAAGGAGCCCTCTGCTATCAGAAATCTTATCCTCGTTGTCATGGGGTAAGTGCACCCCATCACAGGGTGTCAGGTCACCTAGGGTCAAAAGAAAGGGAAAGACTGTACCACAGCTGGTTAGGCCCTAAGCTGGTGACCCTGACTATAAAGCGAGGTAATAAGGCCTAGAGGCTGGAGTCAATAAACTCACCCTTCCTCATGGGATTGCGGGGCCCAATGGTCAGAGTCAGTAAAGCTGCCCACCTCCATGGGGTCTATTGGCCCACTGGAATGCAGAACATCATCTAGAGGTGTATGGCACCCAGGGAAGGGGGACCCGGGCCCTCCCTACTCAGAGTCCCAGCCCAGGGCCCTGGCAGCGGCAAGGGTGCTCACCACTGAGTAAGTGGGGATCCTCCCAAAACACTCTGACTTGTTCCCCAATTCTCCAACTAGGGCAATATCTAAGTCCCCTGGGAAGCTTCCTACACTGTTTTCCTCAATGGTGGTCTTGGGTTTCCCAGGGTCCTCGGCTGGTGCAGCTCCTGGCAGCTCAGTCCCCTCTCTGCATTCCACAGGCAGCCTGGAATCCCCGTGGGGCTTGGCACGCCTTGGCTCTGTGGTCAGGGCCCGTAGCAGCTCCTGAGGGAGAGCCTGCAATTTGTGTCCTTCCCCTTCAGCAGCCTGCCCAGGCTGGGCTGGGCTGCTTCCTTTTATACCTTGCTTCCAGGCTCAGCATGCCCAGCAGAGCAGAGTGGCGTGGCTGCCTCAGCCTGCAATGCCCAGTTGGCCCCTGAGGGGCCAGTGCGGGGTAGGTACACCCCTGTTACACTCAGATAGGTCTATGATCATGTTCACCTTCTCGTCAATAAACTAAAAAGATTGAACTTCTTAAATCTCTCGGTGTAAGACAGATTATCCAGAACTCAAATTATTCCTGTACCTCCTCTCTGAACTCTTGGTAATTTGTCAACATCCCTTTTGAAATATGGACAACAGACCTAGGTACAATATTCCAGCATTGGTCTCTCTAATGCCGAATATGCCTCACTCCAACTTGATATTTCTCTGTTTATATATCCAGGGATCACATTAGCCCTCCTTGCCACTGAATTGCACTGGGAGATCATGTTCAGTTGATTATTCACCAGGACCCTTAAGCTGTTATCAGAATCACTTCTTCCCAGGATTCAGTCCTCCATCCTGTAAGTGTGACCTGCATATTCTTTGTTCTTAGCTTTGTGACCTTGCTTGGCTTCACTGAAACACATGCTGTTCCATGTTCCTGAGCCCATCTTACCAAGCAATCCAGATAACTGACCTATTTGTCATTCAATCAATTTTGGTATTATCTGCAAACTCTAACAGTAGCAACTATTTTATATTTTTTCCAGATCATTGATAAAGTTAATGAATGACACTGGACCATGAACAGATCCTCCCAAGAGCCAACTAGAAATACCATCAATGGATGATGATCCCCATTAACAATAACCTTCTGAGATACATCAGTGAGCCCGTTTTTGATCATGGACTATGCTGGTTTTGTATAGTGCTTGGTTTTTAAATCAGAATGTTGTGTAGTATTAAATATTATGTCAATCCAGTTACCTTTATCAACCAATAATTTCACCCTACATTTTGGGGGGAAGTTAAGCTACAGTTTTGACCCAGTTGGAAGACGATGATTTGAAGGGAAGGTTTTCAAGGGCACAGTGGGCTGTTTCAAAGAGACATTCAGTTAAAACTCAATGGGAGTTTGGTGCATAGGTATCCTTTGTGCCTTTGAAAAACTATTCCTAAAAGGCTTGGAATTTTTTTGCTTTGCACTGATACCAAAAAGGAAGAATATATATATATATTCCCAGTGCTAAATTCTACTCTTTATTACACCAGTCTGAACCCAAAGGAACTCAGCTGAACTCAGGGGAGTCGATCAAGATATCTGAGGGCCCAATATGACTCTTTATGCGCTAGTGAATTTGAGGTTTTTCCTGAACCCGAAGCTAAATTGGAATTTCATTCTTGAGAAGAGCACACAGCCTGGGTAAACTGGGCGTGCCCGCAGCCAGATGAGGAACAGATCTGCACTGGCGGGCCCACAGCCACTTTGCCTCCTTTCTTACCAGAATGTATGGGCAAGAATAGGGTCTTTGTGGACCAGGAGATCAATGCAATTTGCAAACCACTATTCACACTCCTGCCCAACAATACATGCTCCCACCTCTGCGGGCTGCTGTAAACCCGCCCCATGGCTTGCAGAAGAAACCCAGCACGTTTCTTTCCTCTCTGGCTTTTTAGAAACTGCCAGTCACCACAGTGCCCAAGTACAGTACCCAGTTAAGGGGCATAAAAACCCAAAATAAAAAGGCTTGTTGAGCAAGCTAAGGCAGCATTCCATCCTCGCTCCCTGTGCAGCAGAACCGTAGTAATGGGTTTTCTGCAGCCTCCAGGGACTTCACCTTTAATGAGTAGATCAGTTTATCCACCTTCTCTTTGAACTCCAGAATATAGTGAAAAGCAGCAGCTAATTGAAGAGTGACTGAAAAGCCATGACTCCCCACTTTCTAAGGTAAATAATTACTTTAATTAGGGAGCTGCAAGCATGTATAATTAACTACATGGAGTTGATGACTTAGCTGATTGTTTAAAAAAAAAAACACCTCCATGCCTTTTGGGTTTGTTATCTAGTTTTTAAACCCTTGCCCAGTTTCTTCCACCTTGCATGTATTAATACAAACATACAGATATGCAGAGATAAAGGTTTTCCAAGGAAGGATTATGCCAAATCCTTAAAGTCTTCCCTCAAGCCATTACATCCTTTTGAGAAAGCTGGGGGGAAATCCTCATATGGTGTAAGAATCCCAGTCTCCCAGAAATTAGCTTAGTGTTGTCCTTGTTTGAATTTTAGAAAGCAAACAATCTCTATTGATTCAGACATTACATTTAAACTCAGTTGTAAATAATGCAGGGTTTGCTCACTTTATTGGCTCACTCAGAAAATCAATTAAAGAATTCTAAAAATGTATCCTCATAATAAACTAATAGATCCACTAATACCCACTGTTTGCTTTTGCTTTTTAATCAAATGCAAAACAAATACATTGAATTGGTGTTTTCTCAGAAAGTATGCAGGAGTGTGAGACAGGCAAGGGCTCCTTCCGCTTTTTTAATTTGCCTGGAACAAAGAGAAAGAGAAAAATAAGCTAGACTGACTGCAGTACCTCACTGAAGAGGACTCTGGCCTTTGGCCCTTTATTATTGTCACCTCAAACTTTCTGATGCATATCCTGTGTCGGAAGGAAGTCTAGTAACAGAATACAGACTAACACGGCTGCTACTCTGAAACCTATCAGAGACTAAGAATTCCATTCATTTCAAAAAGAAAAGGAGGACTTGTGGCACTTTAGAGACTAACAAATTTATTTGAGCATAAGCTTTTGTGAGCTACGGCTCACTTCATCCCTGTAGCTCACGAAAGCTTATGCTCAAATAAATTTATTAGTCTCTAAGGTGCCACAAGTACTCCTCTTCTTTTTGCGAAGCTAAAGAAGGCTGCTACTCTGAAACCATTCATTTCAAAGTGTCTTGTGTGGGAAGGGGAGAGTATAGATTGCAGTCATCTCTGGTGCCTTTCACCTCTAGGTTGCTTGTTTAAGTACACACCAGGTCAAGAACTACGTAGAGCCATTACCAGTAGAGGGATGCTCAGTGGCCTATGTGGTTTATGTCCAATTCACATTATATGATTGGAAATAGGGTAATATCCCTTTAAATAGTTTTTGAACCCTCTAGTGGAATTAACTCACTCTGTTCTATATTTTAGAAGCCACCAGAAACCATGTTTCTGTATATTTTTTATATTTAGCCAACATGGTTATTTGGGACCCAGCTCTGCCCCTGTGGTTTCTTCATATTATTTTTGATTTGTGAAGAGCAAAAGACACAGCACACCATTGTTGAGACCTTCACTCACTTTTGCAAATAGTCACATTGATGTCAAGAAGAATGTTCATGGAGTAAGATACTATGCAACATGAATAAGGCTATCAACCCATCATACCACTATTTAACACTCACTGGCACTCTTGTGGCATTCTCAGAAGAGGGGCCAAGGAAGCAGTGAACATGGAGACTAACTTTCTCATCTGTAGCGGTGATTCCTCCAGCTCAAGGGAGAAGAATGTTACTGGATAAGATAGGGAATCTGGTACTCCCACTCCCTGTGCTTTGGATAAATAGAGGCTTTCCTTCTCTAGGAAAGTTCATCTGGCACCTTTCAGCTGCACAGAATTCATTTATAACTTTAAAAACATTTATTAGAAAAATTGAGCAGCTTTTTGTCTGGTTTCACTACATGATTTGGCATTTGGCACACACATGAGGCTCTTTATCTTACAAAATGCAAGTCTATGCCATGTAGCAGTGGGCTGTGTTCATAAACGGCTTGAAAAAAACAGATTGGAAGAGTGCATGGGCACTGCACTGCACTGCACTCCCATTTTGCCCACTGGAGTGAGGATAACCTACAGTGCCACCAAGCCAGAGCAGCCCTGATCATATGATCAGCAGTGACGTTTATAGAGATCTCCATTCAATCAATCATTAAAAACCACTTCCCCCCCTATATTGTCAGGATCATCAGCTGGTGAAATAAATAAATGAAGCCACTTTTGAAAGCCACTAGACCCCACTGACTCTTTTCATGCACAATACTCTTTGCCCTATAGCTAAGTATTTTTTCCTTTAATGCTATGTAATGCTGAAACTGCCATAAAAGCTGCACACAAAGTTGTCAATGCACTGACTGCAACCAAAATCAGGCCCCATCACACTAGGAGCTGTACAAACACATAATAAGAGAAAGCCCCTGCCCCTGAAAACTTGCAATCTAAATAGATGAGGCAGACAAAGTGAGACAGGAAGGAAGTTCACACGTTCAATGTTTTCTTTGCAACTGTGAGGGTCAGAAACATTTTTTTTAAATGAAAGCTGAGGTTGTGACATTATCACATGAATCTGGGACCTGCTGTCCTAATCATGGGCCTATTTCTACTCCCACCCTGCTCCAGGGTGTATCCGAACCTTACTGAGAAGCCCGGCAAATCTCATGTGATTGTAAATTTGAACACTGACACAATCCGCTGTGAATGGTGCCACGGTTTGGCATCACAGTGGGCAGAGCTTGACCTGTGGGTGGAGCTTAGAGGAGTGCCACCATTTTCTTCTTGTTCAAACTATAGGATAAACTGAAGAAGGGAGGTGTGGGAGGAGGCAGGGACCCTGGAGGTCCAGAGAGCAAAAGGTTGCAGAAGCCCAGATGAAAGATAGCAGTCAAGAAGTGGGATTTTGGAGATCTTGGAGGAGGAGGAATTGGCAGGATTTAGTGACAGCATGGTCCAGAAGGGATAAGGACATAGGCGTCAAAGGAGAAATCAAAGTTGAGATTTTAGAGAACACGGAGGCTGGTAAAATAGGTGATAAAGAAGAAGGAAGAGGGGAGGATTGGGAAGAAAGAAATTGGGGCACATAGCTCATCTATCCAGAAACACATTAATATTGTTGTTTCACCACCCTCTCTCACTTCTGCTTGTTGCACCCACCTGTCATGAGGCCTTAAACTAAGATTATCAATGTATTGAGACAGGAATTTTTTCCTTTATATCTCTGTACAGCATCAAGTGCCATGTTTCAGGGCCTACAGGGTTACTGCAACAGAAATAATAAAACTGTAAAGACGAGGAGCTTTGAGCCGTCTACCGTTGACGGGTTGGGTGAAAATCCCCCAGGTAGAGAACCCCATTCAACGTCAGCTAAGAGGAGTTTGAACAATCACAGTGGAGACATTTAAGGTGCCCCAACCCACAGGATTATGGCATCAGGTGGGGAAGAAAGCTTCAGGTGGGGAAGAAAGTGAGAACAGGTGAACTCTTGAGAAACAAAGATCCTATTGGCAAGCAAATGCCCTTAATACCACAGAAAGGGGAATCCTGAATATGTACTGCAGAGAACCGGGATTGTGTTTATAAAGAATTCCTTTAATAAGACAGAAATAGGTCTTTAGGCAAGTTCCACAATATCTGTCATACTCCCTGTTATCTCCAAGATTGAAGCCATCTGAAAATCCATATGACTAGAGCCCCAAAGCAGCAGAAAGATTCTACAGCATTAGTCCAACATAAAAATACCTTACTCGGTGTGTTGCATTATTTGGGATTCAGGAAGCATTTTACATAGTGCTCTCAGTTTCAGCTGAGCAAGACTCTTAGGGCACATAGTTTCCACCCGCCACTTACTCGGCAGTAGAAGTTATATGTCCCTGATGTCATCTTGGGTCAAAGTCATCCAATTGTGTGACCCAACTGAAATCAACTGGGTTATCCTAGGGATTAATCTGGTCCCTTATGGTCTCTGCCTCAAACTAAGGCTCCATCAGGAGGTGGGGGGGAGGGTGGGAAGAAAAAGAAATCACACAGTGATCCAGAACATTCATCTCTAAATATTTACAAAGCATCATTTATCAGAATGAAAGAGCCTTTTTCCACTCATCAAGCTAGGCATATGGAAGCAGTGTGAAATAGGAGATGAATTGTGTGGAGTAATTCCAAACAGATTTAATGCCAGCAGTAATTATTTTTAATCAGACAGAAAGTTCCCTTGGTGATACCAGAACATCTAGCATTTTAAAGAAATTGCATCAGCTTTCATTGTTTGATACTAGTTGCTCAAATCAGCTTGTTGTGCCTTTTGATATTTAACTCCAACTCTCCTCCTTCCCCACTGTGCTTTCTCTCCACTGGAAACTCCCCCCGCACACCTCAGTCACTTATTTGAAGCGTGTCCTTTAATTATGATGTTGCAATTCTAATAGTGTACAAAACATTCTGGGCTGCATGACTACTTAGCAGATTCCCAGGTTGCTGCTTCAAGCCACTCAGTAGAACATTGTGAATCCTTATAAAATCTCGCACTTCAGTATACACCAAGAGAAATGAGGAACAAAATGTACTGACAGGAAGCATTTAAGATAATGACACAGGGGGAGGGGGTTGGCTTCAGTTTGATAGATGCTACAGATGAGCTCAAGCAGTTCCCCCCTCAACAGTGCAGGGTTGTGCTATTTTGTATAATCTACCTGTCCTGGCAGTGAAAAGGCTAACATTATTTCCCACCAAAAATGCTCTTTAAAAGTCTGAGCTTCCAGGTTTTGCATAACAATGGGAGAACACAATCGATGAACTATTTAAGCCTTTGCCAAACTTTCCTGAGGTTCTGAGAAATGCAGTTAGTTTTTTTAAATAATAATTTTCATGCACCTTTCTCATCACTTCCTGATTTCGCCTACCAGGGGAAAGCAATAAAATACTCCGATTCCATGAGAGAGGTTCTGCAGTTCTGTACAGATGAGATAGAAAATAAACTATTATGTCACCTTGTCATAAACATAAAGGGAAGGGTACCCACTTTTCTGTATACAGTGCTATAAAATCCCTCCTGGCCAGAGGCAAAGTCCTTTCACCTGTAAAGGGTTAAGAAACTCAGGTAACCTGGCTGGCACCTGACCCAAAATGACCAATGAGGGATCAAGATGCTTTCAAATCTGGAGGCGGGGGGGGGGGGGGAAGGCTTTTGTCTGTCTGTGTGATACCTTTGCCGGGAACAAATCAAAGATGCAAGCCCTCCAACTCCTGTAAAGTTAGTAAGTAATCTAGCTAGAAAATGTGTTAGGTTTTCTTTGTTTTGGCTTGTGAAATTCGCTGTGCTGAAGGAAATATGCATTCCTGTTTTTGTGTCTTTTTGTAACTTAAGGTTTTGCCGAGAGGGATTCTCTATGTTTTGAATCTGACTGCCTGTAAGATTATCTTCCATTCTGATCTTACAGAGTTGTTCTCTTATCTTTTTGTTGTTGTTGTTGTTGTTCTTATAATAAAGTTCTGTTTTTTAAGAATCTGATTGGGTTTTGGGGGTCTTAAAAATCCAAGGCTGATTTGTGCTCATCTTGTTTATTCTCAAGTCTCCCCAGGAAAGGGGGTATAAGGGCTTGGGGGGGGGGATATTTTGGGGAAATAGGAACTCCAAGTGGTCCTTTTCCCTGTTCTTTGTCTAAAGCACTTGGTAGTGGCAGCATACTGTTCAAGGACAAGGCAAAGTTTGTGCCTTGGGATAGTTTTAACCTAAGCTAGTAAAAATAGGCTTAGGGGGTCTTTCATGCGGGTCCCCACACCTGTTCCCTAGAGTTCAGAGTGGGGAGGGAACCCTGACATACCTAATCCACCTTTAATAGCAGCCTTCAACTACCTGAAGGAGGGTTCCATAGAGGATGGAGCTAAGCTGTTCCCAGTGGTGGCAGATGACAGAACAAGAAGCAATGGTCTCAAGTTGCAGTGGGGCAGGTCTAGGTTGGATATTAGGAAACACTATTTCACTAGGAGAGTGGTGAAGCACTGGAATGGGTTACCTAGTGAGGTGGTGGAATCTCCATCCTTAGAGGTTTTTAAGGCCCTGCTTGACAAAGCCCTGGCTGGGATGATTTAGTTGGGGTTGATCCTGCTTTGAGCAGGGGGTTGGACTAGATGACCTCCTGAGGTCTCTTCCAACCCTGATATTCTATGATTCTATATCTCCCTGCCAATGCAGAATTCTTTCCTATTCTCTATTTACTAGTACTCTGTCCACTCCAATGTTAAGTCCCAGAGCAATGGGGCTTTCACCACTTCCCTTAGGAGACCTAGCCTGACTTCTAGGTCAGATTGCTTTGGATAGCTTATCCAAACCTATGAACAATTCTAGTAGCATCTGAACAGAACTGTGAACAATCAGATGTTTTGCCCAACCACTGGTGTCACTATGCAGCCCATTGGACCAGCTGCAGTGAAAAATGGAGGATTAATTTGGCTATTGACAGCTCTGTAAAATACAGTCATTTAAAGAAGAGGAAGTATCCCTAGTGGGGTAGGACATGGGAATGGAAGCCAGGACTCCTGAGTTTTACTCCTGGCTTTCCCCAGTGAATCACAGTGTTACTGTGGGAAAGTCACTTAGCCTCTCTGCACCTTGGTTTATTGATCAATAAATGTACAGTGGCTGTAATACTTACCTAGATCTGGAGTAACAGAATGTATTGTTATGCTGTGGTGAGAAAATGCCCTTTTTCTGTAGAGACTCATAGTTATTCCTGCTATAGGCTGGTCATCCCAAAATGGAGAGGTAAGATTTCACGTAACTGCTATCGAATCTCAATTGTAAGGCATGAGAAGAAGGATGATCTTGTGGTTAAGGCACTGGACTGGAACTCAGGACACCTAGGTTCAAATTCCTGGCCCTGCCACAAACTTCCTGTGCGTCACTGGGTAAGTCACTTAGGCCAGCTCCTGCGTCAGTAGAAATCAATGGCAACATTTCTGATGAGCTCAGAGGTGTAAGATCAGGTAATCTCGCTGTGCTTCTGTTCCATAGCAGTAAGATGGGGATAATACTTCCTTTCTCCCATTTTTGACTCATTGATTTCGATTGCAAGCTCTTCAGGATAGGAATTGCCTCTCATTGTGAATGCATACAGCCCCTAACACAACGGGTCTCTGGGGACTACTGTGATGCTAAATAATGTTTGTGAAGCACTTTGAGGTCCTTAGATTAAAATATTGTTTATCGTACATCAGGTATAAATGTCCAGCCTTCCTCTCAATGATCGTGTAGATTCAGCTTTGCATGTGAGCATGCCTCATCCCCATACTTTGGCAATTTATTTCTGTGTGATGAGGTCAGGGGTCATGACAGTGAATTGCAATTGCAAGGGGGAGTTAGGAACATGATAGTCACCTGGAGGGGGCGGGGGACAGGATCTGGGGAGGTAGATGTGGGACACAAATGAGGCTAGTGGAGTATTAATGAAAAATTAGAGCTGCCATGAACACTTCATCCATCTGGTGAATAAGCCCCTTTAACGAGTTTACATTCATAGTGCACGCTGCTCTTCACCTGGGTCAGCTCACACGCACGCAGGGATGAATCCAGGACCCAGATGGCACAGTAGCATCTGGACTTTCACTGCCAGAGATCTGAATTCAATTCTGGGTTCCCAGCCACTTCCAGGAGTTCAAAAACCATGAGTCAGCCTCCCAAACCGTCATGGTTTAAAAACAAAGATTAAATTATGTGCGTGATCTGTCTTGTGATGTTCAAACTACCCCTGCTCACCCTCCAGTGTGCATGTGACAACTGCAGTGTGGCCAACCCTTCCACATGTATTGTGAGGAAAGCAATTTTGGTCCTGCTGCAGAAGATCTTCCTAGAGAGTCTGACTTGGATTGGGGCCTTATTGTGCTAGGCACTGTACAAACACACAGTAAGAGACAGTTTCTGCCCTGACAAGCTTATACACTAACTTGAGAAGAGATACAAAGGGTGGGAGAGAGATGGGGAACAATGGCACAAAGGGATTAGCTAGGGAAAGTTTATCACGTTCCCTTCTAGAAAGGTCATGGGAGATAAAGTTGGGTCTTAAAAGAAGGGCCATGGGATCTTAAATACACAGTACTGGCCAGGACAACAGTGGCAGCTCCAGCAGGACCATGCCCCTTTCCATCATGCTGTGATATTTGTCCAGTGCTGATCCTGGGGACTGAGTGCCACCTACTGAACCACCAGAAACCACCAGTTTCTGCCAAACTCTCCCATCCAACGAGTGCCCTAGCCAAGCTTGCGAGATCTGACAGCAACACAACATAAAGTGGTAATGGATTAACACACATTGTTAGTCTCTCTCATGCACTGTTCCCTCTAAGTTGTGTGCATGTGCGCGCGCACACGGATCCTAAATCCCGTGAACACGGTGAAACACTGTGTGCACAAAAATTTGCACAGAAGCACAATAATTTACACAGAAAAAAATTTTTGTGCACACGGCCTGTCAAAAATTAGAGGGAACATTGTTCTCAGGCTTTGAAACTTAAATCCAACAAATTGGAAGGTATTAACATCAAGAGCAGGGTTTGGGAAGATGAGATACTTTTTGTTTTCATTTCTGAATAGGAATAAGACTGGCCCGGGCCAAATTCATATTAACAAATTCTGTTCTCTGGGTATTAGATTCTATAACCTGCTTCTAAAGGTGACAAATGTGGCAGATCATTTTTAAACACACATTTCTACAATAGGGGGAAAAACGATAGACAGGCTCTGGCTTGCCGCTCATTGCACCATTGCATTCAGCTGGCCTGCAGCACCCTAGACAGCACATATATTGCTAGCTGAAGCACATCATGTTCCAACATGTATGTAATCAAAGGAGAGTTCATTTTGTGTCTATGCAGTGATATCATCAGGATGAGAAGGACATAATTAACATGGTGACAGGTTTCAGAGGGGTAGCCGTAGTAGTTTGTATCAGCAAAAACAATGAGGAGTCCTTGTGGCACCTTAGAGACTAACAAATTTATTTGGGCATAAGCTTTCACCTTAATTGAATTGGCCTCGTTAGCATTGACCCTGCACCTGGTAAGGCAACGCCCATCTTTTCATGTGCTATAATATATATTCTGCTTACTGTATTTTTCACTCCATGCATCTGATGAAGTGGGTTTTAGCCCACAAAAACTTATGTCACGAGGACTCCTCATTGTTTTTAAGTAACATGGTAACTTAGCCAGAGAAAACAGCATTGTTTCATATGTGTGACTTCATGCAGACCCTCAGGCAGGGCAAAGATGGACACTTAGGGTCCTTGAAAACCCTTAGGGGACTTTCTACAATTCATTTCAAGTTTGGACTCTTCCCCAAAGACACCCATGGCTAGATGCACACTGGTCAGCAATGGCTTCAAATCTGGTCTCAATCTCACATGCTGCTGACCCGACTGAACACATCTGAGCGTGCTGAGGGCCCACAGCTTGGTGTTGGCTCCACATTGGCAGGCAGGACCCAGGGTGCTGTCTATCACCTGCGTAGAGGACTTTGTGAGTCATCCCCTGGAGACTCCTTATTCGTAGGAAACACTCAAACATTTGAAAATAATAAAATAATACCCAGCCCAACTCCATGTTGCCAAACATCATATAGACATTAAGGTCAGAAGGGACCATTATGATCGTCTAGTCTGACCTCCTGCACAATGCAGGCCATAGAATCTTACCCACCCACTCCTGCAATAAACCTCTCACCTATGTCTGAGCTATTGAAGTCCTCAAATCATGGTTTAAAGACTTCAAGGTGCAGAGAATCCTCCAGCATATGTTCAGAGGATCCCGCTTCTTTCTTTATACCAGCAGTAACAGCAACATCCACCACACAAGGGATACTGACTAGCTCCTAGGTATGCCCATCTCTTCTACCAAAGGTGGGGGGTGTCAGTTCAGCCATCCCTTTTGTCTCATTATCTGGATGCTGATTATGACAAAGGTTCACACTTTACACATCCTATGCAAGATTCAATATTTCGCTCTCACAACCATACTGAGACCTCCAAAGGCTTTAGGATAGGTTTCGGGGTCACAGCTGGGCAAGTCGGGGCCTATGATGATCCCGCCTACCTTGGTGTCCCAGTTGACAACTCGTTTGGAAAGCCCTATATGCCATCCCAGCTGGCTGTGCTCCTGAGATCCAATCAAGCTGCATGAGGTGACAGCATCACCGTTATTTTTAATCTATTATCACTGCTGTACCCAGAGCCCGCCCAGCCAGAATGAGTGGTCCATTGCGACAGGCACTGTACAAATCCAAATAGCCATGATCCCTGCTCTGTTTAGCAGAGTCCCATGTGGATAATCACCCCTGAAAATGCCAGCAGCACCATATCTGTATTCCCACTTCTCACACCTCACAAAACTTCAAATGAGATTTGAATGGCTCCAGCTGGATGGGGCTTTTACAGGGAGTTTTCAGCGAAGGGCTTTCTGCTCTGGAACTCAATTCCCTCCACCCCTGGTCTGACAAATCCTAAATTTGTTAGGAGCATATTTCAAAACTCACGTGCTTTCCCTTGAAGGGCAGGGATTTAGGTGGATGAAAGGAAAAGATGTGGCGTTATCATGCACTGGGAGGGTTTTAGTTCAGGGGCTGATCCTATTTGATTTTTGCAAATGGCATCAGACAGGCATGGAAAAAACCCAAAGGTCATGTGAACACACTAATAGGAAGTTTCAGAGTAGCAGCCATGTTAGTCTGTATTCGCAAAAAAGAAAAGGAGTACTTGTGGCACCTTAGAGACTAACAAATTTATTTGAGCATAAGCTTTCATGAGCTACAGCTCACTTCATCGGATGCATTCGGTGGAAAATAGAGTGGGGAGATTTATATACACACACAGAGAACATGAAACAATGGGTTTTATCATACACACTGTAAGGAGAGTGATCACTTAAGATGAACTATTACCAGCAAGGGTGGGGGGGAAGGAGGAAAACCTTGACTCATCCACTCTCAGTCTCTATTCAAGCCTAAGTTAATTGTATCCAGTTTGCAAATTAATTCCAATTCAGCAGTCTCTCACTGGAGTCTGTTTCTGAAGTTTTTTTGGTGAAGAATACCCACTCTTAGGTCTGTAATCGAGTGACCAGAGTGATTGACGTATTCTCCGACTGGTTTTTGAATGTTATAATTCTTGACGTCTGATTTGTGTCCATTTATTCTTTTACGTAGAGACTGTCCAGTTTGACCAATGTACATGGCAGAGGGGCATTGCTGGCACATGATGGCATATATAACATTGGTAGATGCGCAGGTCTACAGCCAAGCTCTACGATACAACTGCATTTGCTTCAACCCCTCAGACAGAGACAAACACCTACAAGATCTCTATCATGCATTCTTACAACTACAATACCCACCTGCTGAAGTGAAGAAACAGATTGACAGAGCCAGAAGAGTACCCAGAAGTCACCTACTACAGGACAGGTCCAACAAAGAAAATAACAGAACGCCACTAGCCATCACTGTCAGCCCCCAACTAAAACCTCTCCAACTCATTATCAAAGATCTACAACCTATCCTACCCATCACTCTCACAGATCTTGGGAGACAGGCCAGTCCTTGCTTACAGACAGCCCCCCAGTCTGAAGCAAATACTCACCAGCAACCACACACCACACAACATAATCACTAAGCCAGGAACCTATCCTTGCAACAAAGCCCATTGCCAACTGCGTCCATATATCTATTCAGGGGACACCATCATAGGGCCTAATCACATCAGCCACACAATCAGAGGCTTGTTCACCTGCGCAACTACCAATGGATGCTATCAAACTAAGTTTCCTTTTACATCTTCTAGGCATTTCCCTTTCTCTGGAGGCGATAGGCATTATCAGGACAGGACTGTATTCCTAACAGCCCAATAGCACCTGATTTCAGTGTGACTAGTTTGGAATGTGAGCGGTCGCTTCCCAGCTTATGGCTGCCTCTACTGCTTAGCCAAAGGCCTTAGCCTAAGAACAGGGCATCAGACTGTCACAGTGAGAGAAGGCCCTTACACCGGCAGACAGTGATTTTGATTACACGAAGTGATAAGAATACACCTAAATTCTTAGAGTATAGGCATTTACAGAAAGGCCTGAATATCTATATCCTAACACTTCCCTTGGTAGCTTGTTCCAGGGTTTAGTCAGTTAAACATCTGTGCCTCATTTCTGATTTGAGTTTGTCTGGCTCCAGCTTCCAGCCACTGGTTGTTTTTATGCCTTTCTCCACTCGGTTGAAGAGCCCTTTAGTACACAATATTTGCTCCCAGTGTAGATAAACACTGTAATCTAGTCACTGCTCAGTCGTCTTTCTGATAAACTTAACACAATGCGCTCTGGAAGTCTCTCACTGTCAAGGCATTTTCCCCAGCCCTTCAGTCACTTCTGTGGCTCTTTTCTTCACCTTCTCCAATTTTCAGACATTCTTTTAAAAATGCCGACATCGGAACTGTGCAGAGCATTCCAGTATTAATCTCACCTATACAGAGATAAAATCGCCTCCCACTCATTCCTCCCTGTTTACACGTCAAGGATTGTATTAGCCCTTTTTGGCACTGCACTTCTCTGGGACCTCATGTTGAGCAGCTTGTTCACCATGACCCCTAAATCCTTTTCTGTCACCACTTGCCAGGATCCCCATTCTGTACCTATAGAACATTCCTTGTACCTAGATGTCTAACTTTGCACTTAGCTGTATTAAAAACAAGTTTTGCTTCAATGGGCCCAGTTTATGAAGTGACCCAGATCATTCCATATGACTGCCCTGTCCTCATCATTATTTACCACAATGCCAATCTGTGCGTCCTTCACAAGTTTTATCAGCCAGGATTTTATATTTACTTCCATCATTGATGGAAAAGTTGATAGCATCAGGCTGCTGTAGGGACCGGGGCATGGGTGGTCAGGCCTAATGGTTAGGGAACCAGGGTCAGAGCTGGCGTCAGAGCCAGGAGCCAAGCCAAAGGTCAGAGTCAAAGCTGGAGTCAGTGTGAAGAGTAGTGCATAGGAGTAGGGACTTGGATCAAGCCAGAAAAGCAGGAACCGGGAGCAGACAGGGGTCTGAGGTGACAAAGGCAGGAACAGACTGGAAGGCAGGAATCAGGCAAGTAGGCAGAGTCCATCGTCGCAACCAGCCAGGGATTCACCTTGTTGGTCAGACAACTTTCCTGGTTTACATAGCACATCCCAGCCAATCCGTGGGGCTGGACATCTTCCCCCAAACAGGGGCTTTATGGCGAGGCTCTTTGTGAGCTATTGCTTCGCTAGCCCCCTTCTCCAGGGGTTGGCGTGAGCTGCCGGGTGGGTGCCATGGTCTGCACACTGCCTGGGGACCATCGTCCCAGGCTGGAGGCCTGTGATCTCTTACAGCCATGTGTCAATCCCTTGACTGAGCTCAGCACACTCCTTTATAACCTCAGCAGCCAGTCACATGATTCAAGCACCTGGACTCCATTCCCAGCATGGTCTAGTGAGCTTTCCCAGAACTATTCCCTGTTCTTAAAGGGACCACGCCTTGGAGCAAGGCCCCAGCCATCTTAAAGGGGACAATAATAGGCAGCCAATCCCCAATCAAAGGAACCTGTTTCATTTTTGTTTCCCCCCAGCCCTTTATTAGGTTCTTACATACATCAAAAAATAAATGGCTTCCAGGGGGGAAAAAAAGCTGAGGAAACAATCCTTCTCCAGGCACACAGTGCAAGGCAATCAGAAAAGAAACAATGCCTAGCCCAGCGTGAGCAAAGTACAAAGCACTGATAAAGGGTACAAAGCATGTCCTCCACTTTTATGGGGGAGGAAAGACAATTAGGTCAGTTTATTATCGCTGCTGCGTTCCTTCTTCCAATGCAAAAGTTAGTTTCCTGCTAATTACGACAATGACAAATAAGCAACAAAAAATAAACCCCAACCACATGAAACTCCCCCTAGACAATATAGTGGCTATTAACAAGCAAAGGAGCTGTGTGGGCTGAGAGAAGGACCTGGGATCCAGAGGAAAAGGAAACAAAGCAGTCCCTGCTTTGTCTTTCTAGCTGCAGAAAAATATGCAGGAAAGACTGATAATAGAAAATGTTTCCTCTGAAGGAAGAAAAGCCTTGTTAGTCCTTGGGTGTTAGGGATCTATAGTGGAATAAACAAACACCATTAATGCAGACAACCAAAACGGTATAATAGTCACCTACATACAGTGAAGTGAAGAATGGAACAAGTTTTATACTGTGGGTGCTAAAAGCCAATGAACCAAACTGTAAATGCAGCATATACTGGAATCCACTTCAAGCCAGGGGATACGTCTGGACCCCCAGCATCCCTAGATCCAGCACCTATGGAGTGAAAGGAAAAGCAAAACTACTGTAAAGAAAATGGCAGAATGCGGTAAAAAGAGGCTTTGTAATAGTTACTTTCAAACTGATTATTAAAATGCCTCTAGTCCATGAACTGGGAACACTTCAGCCACCCCATGTCAAAGGTGACGTTTTCTTTCATCAGATCTGCCGGCCATCATAATTTTAAGGCAGTTCATCCACTGCCATGTGCTCCCAGTGAAATGTGCTCTCCCCTTGGTGTTTACTGGGAGTTTCACGGGGTGGCGTGACCGGGGCTCTGTACCTTGTCTATTCTACAAAGCCTCATCAAACTCCCATCTCTGATGGGCCATGCTGCTGCTGCTGATTTATATGGATAATAATATCATCCAGAGTTTGAATAGTTCATGGTAACAAAAATCCTGGGATGGGATATTAAACCTCATGCTCCACGGCTTGAGCCAACCTCTAACCAGCAAGAAGAAGGATGAGACCGAGGCAAATTATCTCACATCTGCCTATGCCGTGGGTTCTTGCAACTTCCTCTTAAGCAGATCTGACCCTGTCTCTCAACTGCTATGTTACTAGGCAGATGGCCAGGGACACAGACACTCTTATGTCATTAATTAAAGGACATTGCTTGCTGTTTTCTGTTTGTCCTTGTCTCAAATGTCAGGTAATGGAAAGAATAAAGTTCTACAGTTTGTTTGTTAGTTAAGTTGCTCTTTTCTGTGAGAACGGAAATCACCTTTCAACATAACCTAGGCCACCCACTGCCACAGTTAGAATTATTTCCATAGAGCTCCTTTTTTCATTATTATTAATTGTTTCAAGGACAAAGCTTCATCTCCTTGGAAGCACCATTAATTCCAGAGGAGCAGGGGAGAAAAGCAGGGTGATGGGACAGGAGTAAAGGGGAGAGATAAAGGGGAAGAAATGATGGATCAAGGGAGGGGGAAGCAGGAATGACAGCCAAACAGGGCTGTGAAAGGGGAGAAAAGACTGAGGAAGGGAGAGAGGGGCAGACAAAAGTGAATGGGTGGAGGGATGGGGGGAATAGTGAAGGGACAAAGGAAGGGGAAAGATGTTGCCTCTGGGAAGAAAGAAAGAAAGAAAGAAAGAAAGAAAGAAAGAAAGAAAGAAAGAAAGAAAGAAAGAAAGAAAGAAAGAAAGAAAGAAAGAAAGAAAGAGAAAACAAACAGGAGAAAAGGAACTGAAAATGGGAGAGTATGAAGGTGGTGGAAGATGCCTGAAATATTTCTATGAATGTGAATGTTATATGTCAGAGCTCCAGTATGAAACTGGAGAAAAGCCTGTTGAGAGTCTTTGGGTTAAGTTTGGAGGCAAGAGCAACATGGGTGATGTCGTGGTGGGTGTCTGCTATAGACCTCCAGACCAGGAGGATGAGGTAGACGAGGCTTTCTTCAGACAACTAACAGAAGTTTCCAGATCACAGGCCCTGGTTCTCATGGGGGACTTCAATCACCCTGACATCAGATGGGAGAGCAATACAGCAGTGCATGGACAATCCAGGACATTTTTGGAGAGTGTTGGGGACAACTTCCTGGTGCAAGTACTGGAGGAACCAACTAAGGGCCGTGCTCCTCTTGACCTGCTGCTCACAAACAGGGAAGAATTGTTAGAGGAAGTAGAAGTGGGTAACAACCTGGGCAGCAGTGACTATGAGATGGTTGAGTTCAGGATCCTGACAAAAGGAAGAAAGGAGAACAGAATACGGACCCTGGACTTCAGAAAAGCAGACTTTGGGCAGGATTCCCTGATAGGCTAATATGAGGGGGCAAGGAGTCCAGGAGAGCTGGCTGTATTTTAAAGAAGCCTTATTGAGGGTGCAGGAACAAACCATCCTGATGTGCAGAAAGAATAGCAAATATGGCAGGCAACCACCTTGGCTTAACATTGAAATCATCATCGAGCTTAAACACAAAAAGGAAGCTTACAAGAAGTGGAAACTTGAACAAATGACTAGGGAGGAGTATAAAAATAATGCTACAGCGTGCAGGGGTGTAATCAGGAAGGCCAAAGCACAATTAGAGTTGCAGCTAGCAAGGGAATTGAAGGATAACAAGAAGGGTTTCTACAAGTATGTTAGCAACAAGAAGAATGTCAAGGAAACTGGGGGACCCTTAGTGTATGGGGGAGGCAACCTAGTGACAGATGATGTGGAAAAAGCTGAAGTACTCAATGCTTTTTTTGCCTCGGCTTCACAGACAAGGTCAGGTCCCAGACCGCTGCACTGGACAGCACAGTATGGGGAGGAGGTGAGCATCTGTCGATGGTGAAAGAACAGGTTAAGAACTATGTAGAAAAGCTGGACATGCACAAGTCCATGGGTCCAGATCTAATGCATCCAAGGGTGCTGAGGGAGTTGGCTGATGTGATTGCAGAGCCATTGGCCATTATCTTTGAAAACTCATGGTGATTGGGGGAGGTCCTGGACAATTGGAAAAAGGCAAATATAGTGCCCATCTTTAAAAAAAGGAAGAAGGAGAATCTGGGGAACTACAGTCCCTGGAAAAATCATAGAGCAGGTCCTCAAAGAATCCATTTTGAAGCACTTGGAGGAGAGGAAGGTGATTAGGAGCAGTCAACATGGATTCACCAAGGGCAAGGCATGCCTAACCAACCTGATTGCCTTCTATAATGAGATAACTGGCTCTGTGGGTATGAGGAAAGTGGTGGACATGATATATCTTGACTTTAGCAAAGCTTTTGATATGGTCCCCCACAGTATTCTTGCCAGCAAGTTAAAGAAGTATGGATTGGATGAATGGACTATAAGGTGGATAGAAAGCTGGCTAGATCATCGGACTCAAAGGGTGGTGATCAATGGCTCAATGTCTAGTTGGCAGCTGGTATCAAGCAGAGTGCCCCAGGGGTCGATCCTGGGACTGCTTTTATTCAGCATCTTCATTAATGATCTGGATGATGGGATGGATTGCACCCTCAGCAAGTTTGCGGATGACACTAAGCTGGGGGGAGAGGTAGATATGCTGGAGGGTAGGAATAGGGTCCAGAGTGACCTAGACAAATTGGAGGATTGGGCCAAAAGAAATCTGATGAGGTTCAACAAGGACAAGTGCAGAGTCCTGCACTTAGGATGGAAGAATTCCATGCACAGCTACAGACTAGGTACCGAATGTCTAGGCAGCAGTTCTGCAGAAAAGGACCTAGGGGTTACAGTGGACGAGAAGCTGGATATGAGTCAACAGTGTGCCTTTGTTGCCAAGAAGGCTAATGGCATATTGGGCTGCATTAGTAGAAGCATTGCCAGCAGATTGAGGGAAGTGATTATTCCCCTTTATTCAGCACTGGTGAGGCCACATATGGAGTATTGCATCCAGTTTTGGGGCCCCCACTACAGAAAGGATGTGGACAAACTGGAGGGAGTCCATTGGAAGGAAATAAAAATGATTAGGGGGCTGGGGCACATGACTTATGAGGAGAGGCTGAGGGAACTGGGCTTATTTAGTCTGCAGAAGAGAAGAGTGAGGGGGGATTTGATAGCAGCTTTCAACTACCTGAAGGGGGGTTCCAAAGACAATGGAGCTCGGCTGTTCTCAGTGGTAGCAGATGACAGAACAAGAAGCAATGGTCTCAAGTTGCAGTGTGGGAGGTTTAGATTGGATATTAGGAAAAACTATTTCACTAGGAGGGTGGCGAAGCACTGGAATGCGTTACTTAGGGAGGTGGTGGAATCTTCATCCTTACAGGTTTTTAAGGTCAGGCTTGACAAAGCCCTGGTTGGGATGATTTAGTTGGGGTTGGACTAGATGACCTCCTGAGGTCTCTTCCAACCCTAATCTTCTATGATTCTATGTTCATCTGTTTGCTACTGTATTACTTACTATATGATTTCAAGGGCTTAATTCAATAGTGAGAAAACTGCCAAGGAAGATGGACAATAGCCGATACAGAGATCTGAAGAAGAGCTCTGTGCATTTTGAAAGCTGGTTTCTCTCACAAACATAAGTTGGTCCAATAAAAGATACTACCTCACCCACCTTCTCTCTCTAATATCCTGGGACCAACATGGTTCCAACAACACTGCATAATAGCCCATGTAAGCGTTCATTAGCAAACATCCCCAGACTATTAACTGTGATATGCTTCAAAGGGGTAGCCGTGTTAGTCTGGATCTGTAAAAGAGGCAAAGAGTCCTGTGGCACCTTATAAACTAACAGACGTATTGGAGCATGAGCTTTCGTGGGTGAATACCCACTTCATCGGATGCATGTAGTGGAAATTTCCAGAGGCAGGTATAAATATGCAAGCAAGAATCAGGCTAGGGATAACAAGGTTAGTTCAATCAGGGAGGATGAGGCCCTCTTCTAGCAGTTGAGGTTTGAACACCAAGGGAGAAGAAATTGCTCTTCTAGTTGGCGAGCCATTCAGTCTTTGTTTAATCCTGAACTGACGGTGTCAAATTTGCAAATGAACGGAAGTTTTTTTCCACCAAATGCATCCGATGAAGTGAGCTGTAGCTCACGAAAGCTTATGCTCTAATCAATTTGTTAGTCTCTAAGGTGCCACAAGTACTCCTTTTCTTGAAGCTCTGCAGTTTCTCTTTGAAGTTTGGTCCTGATGTTTTTTTGCTGCAGGATGGCTACCTTTAAAATCTGCTATTGTGTGTCCAGGGAGGTTGAAGTGTTTTCCTACAGGTTTTTGTATATTGCCGTTCCTAATATCTGATTTGTGTCCATTTATCCTTTTACTTAGGGACTGTCCAGTTTGGCCCATGAACATAGCAGAGGGGCATTGCTGACACATGATGGCGTATATTACATTGGTGGACATGCAGGTGAATGAACCGGTGATGGTGTGGCTGATCTGGTTAGGTCCTGTGATGGTGTCGCTGGTGTAGATATGTGGGCAGAGTTGGCATTGAGGTTTGTTGCATGGATGGTTCCTGAGTTAGAGTTACTATGGTGCGGTGTGTAGTTGCTGGTGAGAATATGCTTCAGGTTGGCAGGTTGTCTGTGGGCGAGGACTGGCCTGCCTCCCAAAACCTGTGAAAGTGAGGGATCATTGCCCAGGATGGGTTGTAGATCACTGATGATGCATTGGAGAGGTTTTAGCTGAGGACTGTATGAGATGGCCAGTGGAGTTCTGTTGGTTTCTTTCTTGGGCTTATTTTACAGCAGGAGGCTTCTGGGTACATGTCTGGCTCTGTTGATCTGTTTCCTTATTTTTTCATGTGGGTATCGTAGTTTTGAGAATGCTTGGTGAAGATCTTGTAGGTGTTGTTCTCTGTCTGAGGGGTTGGAGCAAATGTGATTGTACCTCAGCACTTGGCTGTAGACAATGGATCGTGTGATATGTTACCTCTGCCCTCCTCACCCCCACATGGCCTGAATAAATCAGTTTGACCAGGTTCAAGTGATACACAGAAATGAAGAACTTAGGAGTGGATAAAAGCTGAGCCCTGAAGCACAGGAAGGACAGCCAGGGACAGGAACTGTGGGGAAGTAGACTGAAACCCCATGGGGGTGAATAGGATAAAAGAGACGTACCTATGTTTTAGGTAAGAGACCTTCTATTGAGTTAAAACTCCATTTCTCTGGTGATTCTTTGCATCTATTGTTGAGATTAAGCAATACTTTGTTTTGGAGAGGCTGTTTTCACTAGCTGTATTCATTCATTGATCACAGTTCCTGAAGGTAAGAAGAACAGGTACCAAGTGCAGTCGGACCTGCTGACAATCACAGTTGGTACACACGGGGCTGTATCCCAGCACCGGATCTGAGAGTGGAAGAATCACAAAATTCCACCCAAGACAGGTAAAGACTCAGGGCCTAAACCCAGAAGGGGGCTGCACTCAGAAGCAGCCAAGAGAAGGGGTCAGAGGTACAGGTAGCCCTAAATCATGATAGAGAGCATTTAAGATGGAGGTGGGAGGAGAGAATGGAAACAGCATCATAGGAGTCGCCAGATTGGATCAGATCTGAGGTCCATCTACTCCAGTCTCTTGTTGCTGACAGTGACCAGCACCAGCTCCTTCAGAAGAAGGTGAAGGAACCCCACAGTAGCAGATGTAGTATAATCTGCCCCCGCATAGGTCTCTAAATAATAAGAGAATAATTAGGCTTAAGCCTTGAAGCATGAGTGTAATGTCCCTTCCAGAATTTTTATCATCACTATTATAACTTTGGATATTGCAGTATATATTAATGTCCAATGCTGTTTTGAATCTTACTGAGGTTGTGGCCTCAATGACTTCCAGTGACAATGAGTTCCACTGTCTAATTACCACACAATTATATATAGCATGAAACAGCAGTTTCTTTTGTCTACCTCTATTATCTGTTTATCCTCAAACGTACCTTAAAAAGCAAGCAACCCCCTCTCCCCCCCATGCAACATGCCTGGACAAGATTAAATTTGAAAAATAGCTTGCTCCCCATTAGGACCTTCTCATAAGGTACAGAAGTTTTAGAGGCTAAACAGGCCATGAGTGTCCCTTTCTATTAATAATACTGGCTTTATAATCTGAACACAGTGATTAAATTATTCTAGATTCTGTTCTGAAATAATTAGTGCTGCCTTGGTTGTGAGCTATTTCTTTTGATAATAAAGGCCTCTGTTTCAGTCCAATCAAAATGATATTCTAATGAGGGAGAGAATGGGGCCATTATGCCCTGAAAATAAGGCATAGTAGTTACCAGATTGGGGAAAAAAAACAGTCACACATACAGCATAACCTTATGGCAAGCCTCACACTCACACACTTATATGCCAGAAATACACTGTTTCAGCCAACAGTTAAACTGCACCAAGGAATAGAAGAGGTTATCAAGGATAATGCAGCTTGGTCAAGACCCCCTCGTTGATGCCAAATGTTATAGAAAAAGTCCATTTGCATAATATGAAAAAATCTGGTGCCACTATAAAAATACATAGCTAGCATATCTTTCTTCTTATCAGTAAATGGGGGGTTGCATTTCTCTAAACTCTGTTGTTTAGAACTATCACCATAGGGAAGGTGACTTAATTGAAGTGATGTCATGGTGGGAGTCTGCTATAGACCACCGGACCAGGGGGATGAGGTGGATGAGGCTTTCTTCCGGCAACTCACGGAAGCTACTAGATCGCATGCCCTGATTCTCATGGGTGACTTTAATTTTCCTGATATCTGCTGGGAGAGCAATACAGCGGTGCATAGACAATCCAGGAAGTTTTTGGAAAGCGTAGGGGACAATTTCCTGGTGCAAGTGCTAGGGGAGCCAACTAGGGGGAGCGCTTTTCTTGACCTGCTGCTCACAAACCGGGTAGAATTAGTGGGGGAAGCAAAAGTGGATGGGAATCTGGGAGGCAGTGACCATGAGTTGGTTGAGTTCAGGATCCTGACGCAGGGAAGAAAGGTAAGCAGCAGGATACGGACCCTGGACTTCAGGAAAGCAGACTTTGACTCCCTCAGGGAACAGATGGCCAGGATCCCCTGGGGGACTAACATGAAAGGGAAGGGAGTCCAGGAGAGCTGGCTGTATTTCAAGGAATCCCTGTTGAGGTTACAGGGACAAACCATCCCGATGAGTCGAAAGAATAGTAAATATGGCAGGCGACCAGCTTGGCTTAATGGTGAAATCCTAGCGGATCTTAAACATAAAAAAGAAGCTTACAAGAAGTGGAAGGTTGGACATATGACCAGGGAAGAGTATAAAAATATTGCTCGGGCATGTAGGAAAGATATCAGGAGGGCCAAATCGCACCTGGAGCTGCAGCTAGCAAGAGATGTCAAGAGTAACAAGAAGGGTTTCTTCAGGTATGTTGGCAACAAGAAGAAAGCCAAGGAAAGTGTGGGCCCCTTACTGAATGAGGGAGGCAAGCTAGTGACAGAGGATGTGGAAAAAGCTAATGTACTCAATGCTTTTTTGCCTCTGTTTTCACTAACAAGGTCAGCTCCCAGACTGCTGTGCTGGGCAACACAAAATGGGGAAAGAGATGGCCAGCCCTCTGTAGAGATAGAGGTGGTTAGGGACTATTTAGAAAAGCTGGACGTGCACAAGTCCATGGGGGCCGGACGAATTGCATCCGAGAGTGCTGAGGGAATTGGCGGCTGTGATTGCAGAGCCCTTGGCCATTATCTTTGAAAACTCGTGGCTAACGGGGGAAGTCCCGGATGACTGGAAAAAGGCTAATGTAGTGCCCATCTTTAAAAAAGGGAAGAAGGAGGATCCTGGGAACTACAGGCCGGTCAGCCTCACCTCAGTCCCTGGAAAAATCATGGAGCAGGTCCTCAAAGAATCAATCCTGAAGCACTTAGAGGAGAGGAAAGTGATCAGGAACAGTCAGCATGGATTCACCAAGGGAAGGTCATGCCTGACTAATCTAATCGCCTTTATGATGAGATTACTGGTTCTGTGGATGAAGGGAAAGCAGTGGATGTATTGTTTCTTGACTTTAGCAAAGCTTTTGACACGGTCTCCCACAGCATTCTTGTCAGCAAGTTAAGGAAGTATGGGCTGGATGAATGCACTATAAGGTGGGTAGAAAGCTGGCTAGATTGTCGGGCTCAACGGGTAGTGATCAATGGCTCCATGTCTAGTTGGCAGCAGGTGTCAAGTGGAGTGCCCCAGGGGTCGGTCCTGGGGCCCGTTTTGTTCAATATCTTCATAAATGATCTGGAGGATGGTGTGGATTGCACTCTCAGCAAATTTGCGGATGATACTAAACTGGGAGGAGTGGTAGATACGCTGGAGGGGAGGGATAGGATACAGAAGGACCTAGACAAATTGGAGGATTGGGCCAAAAGAAATCTAATGAGGTTCAATAAGGATAAATGCAGGGTCCTGCACTTAGGATGGAAGAATCCAATGCACCGCTACAGACTAGGGACCGAATGGCTCGGCAGCAGTTCTGCGGAAAAGGACCTAGGGGTGACAGTGGACGAGAAGCTGGATATGAGTCAGCAGTGTGCCCTTGTTTCCAAGAAGGCCAATGGCATTTTGGGTTGTATAAGTAGGGGCATAGCGAGCAGATCGAGGGACGTGATCGTTCCCCTCTATTCGACACTGGTGAGGCCTCATCTGGAGTACTGTGTCCAGTTTTGGGCCCCACACTACAGGAAGGATGTGGATAAATTGGAAAGAGTACAACGAAGGGCAACGAAAATGATTAGGGGTCTAGAGCACATGACTTATGAGGAGAGGCTGAGGGAGCTGGGATTGTTTAGTCTGCAGAAGAGAAGAATGAGGGGGGGATTTGATAGCTGCTTTCAACTACCTGAAAGGGGGTTTCAAAGAGGATGGCTCTAGACTGTTCTCAATGGTAGCAGATGACAGAACGAGGAGTAATGGTCTCAAGTTGCAATGGGGGAGGTTTAGATTGGATATTAGGAAAAACTTTTTCACTAAGAGGGTGGTGAAACACTGGAATGCGTTACCTAGGGAGGTGGTAGAATCTCCTTCCTTAGAGGTTTTTAAGGTCAGGCTTGACAAAGCCCTGGCTGGGATGATTTAACTGGGACTGGTCCTGCTTTGAGCAGGGGGTTGGACTAGATGACCTTCTGGGGTCCCTTCCAACCCTGATATTCTATGATTCTATTCTATGATTCTAAGTGACCACAAGGACCTGTAATTTTTATTCAGTCAAAACACCTACCGAAGTCACTAGGGGCAAATTTACAAAGGAGACCATGCGGGTCCCTAGTGGTGCTTTCCGACACTTTCCTACAGGTGCAGCAGGGGGGTCTTGTATGCATGCCTAGTGAGGCTGAGAACTGGGCCAGAACACAGCACAGTTACTCTCACGGATTTTCTCTGCATACACAGCACTGGGATTTGATAAACAGGCTAACGAGGGCCGCACATCTGTACTCCACCCTCCCCATCCACTCCACCAACAGCTCCAGCGCAGAGAGGCGCCTCATTGCCTCCTGTTTACACCTGCTGTAAGAAAT
Organism: Dermochelys coriacea; assembly: GCF_009764565.3. Taxonomy (NCBI): domain Eukaryota; kingdom Metazoa; phylum Chordata; order Testudines; family Dermochelyidae; genus Dermochelys; species Dermochelys coriacea. The sequence goes on from NC_050073.1 coordinate 119,664,164, forward strand.
GGAGGCTGGACAACTCACAAGTGGCACGAATGGAGGAAGCCAGGTGGCAATTAAAGACAGCCTGCACCACCAGGCATGCCAAAGGCTGCATGAAACATGCAGGAGAGAAGCAGCCTGGTTGGTCTGATTCCTTACAATGAACTGGTTTTCTCCAAGGTCTTTCAGTTTCCCAGTCCAATTCCTGGACTTGACGCCAGCCATGCAGCATAGCAGGAAAGGGAGTGCCACGAAATATGGTGAATGTGTTGGTATCAGGCTTTTTAAAAAAAACCCAACTAGGACATGGCGTATTCAAGGTGAGGGTAAGGGAGGATAAGTAGAGAGCAAGGCTTTAGACAGGCTGTCCGGTCAACACAGGCAAACCATGGGAGCAGTTCTATGAATAGACCAGACATCACTAGGTTGAGAACTTCCCCCCCAAACCCACAAACTCTGGTACAAGTGGTCAGTGGAGGCAGAAGTCAATGGGAATCTTTCCATTGACTGTCATGCAAGTTGGATTGGGCCCACCTGTGGCAAAGTCAGGTCCCCTGGACCCGTTATGTCTATCTTTAAGGAGCTGATTGTTTTGCACTTCTCTGTCCCCAGGACAGGCAATTGGAAGGAGATGAGAGAGAAGATATGCTTTTGGACGAGATGGCACGATCATGGCCCTTATTGTCATGGCAACTGGTAGGCCTCACTGAGCAGCAATAGACACTGAGTGCCCCTGGTGTTAGACGCCTGCTTCTTAGGAATAAAGATTCAGCATTATGCACTGGTCCAAAATCTTATTTTAAAAACTTTTCCTTCCTTTAGGTAGAAGAGACCTGTGGGGGTCAGCATCTTCTATCATTCAGAGAGCTTTTCTTGCGTGCATGAATGCATGTGTTTTTCTGAGCACAGCACCATTAGTAATTGTTATTCTCAAATCATTTCAGCAGCCTGGAGTACCCCAGGATGAAGGAGTGTTAACAGGACCGCCTTCCCCCCCAACAGCAGGGAAACTGAAGCAGTGATCACATGTGTGACGTCAGAGAGGTAAGTTCCTCTTAACCTGCCCCTGGGGATGTTTCTTCCACAGACCAGAATGTTTGTGCTATGGCAAAAATCCCATTTATCCAGGATCGAATGACTCACATCCATGGCCCCTCTAAAGCACCCTGGGAACATGATGTGGAAATCTTCTCACCCCATAAACCTGCTGGCTATCTACAGTGCCAAGAAGATTTTCATAGAATCATAGAATCATAGAATCACAGAATATCAGGGTTGGAAGGGACCTCAGGAGGTCATCTAGTCCAACCCCCTGCTCAAAGCAGGACCAATCCCCAACTAAATCATCCCAGCCAGGGCTTTGTCAAGCCTGACCTTAAAAACTTCTAAGGAAGGAGATTCTACCACCTCCCTAGGTAACACATTCCAGTGTTTCACCACCCTCCTAGTGAAAAAGTTTTTCCTAATATCCAACCTAAACCTCCCCCACTGCAACTTGAGACCATTACTCCTTGTTCTGTCATTTGCTACCACTAAGAACAGTCTAGATCCACCCTCTTTGGAACCCCCTTTTAGGTAGTTGAAAGCAGCTATCAAATCCCCCCTCATTCTTCTTTTCCGCAGTCTAAACAATCCCAGTTCCCTCAGCCTGTCCTTATAAGTCATGTGTTCCAGTTCCCTAATCATTTTTGTTGCCCTCCGTTGGGCGCTTTCCCAATTTTTCCACATCCTTCTTGTAGTGTGGGGCCCAAAACTGGACACAGTACTCCAGATGAGGCCTCACCGATGTCAAATAGAGGGGAACGATCACATCCCTCAATCTGCTGGCAATGCCCCTACTTATATAGCCCAAAATGCCATTGGCCTTCTTGGCAACAAAGGCACACTGTTGACTCATATCCAGCTTCTCGTCCACTGTAACCCCTAGGTCCTTTTCTGCAGAACTGCTGCCTAGACATTCGGTACCTAGTCTGTAGCTGTGCATGGAATTCTTCCATCCTAAGTGCAGGACTCTGCACTTGTCCTTGTTGAACCTCATCAGATTTCTTTTGGCCCAGTCCTCTAATTTGTCTAGGGCCCTCTGTATCCTATCCTTACCCTCCAGCGTATGTATCTACCTCTCCTCCCAGTTTAGTGTCATCTGCAAACTTGCTGAGGGTGCAATCCACACCATCCTCCAGATCATTAATGAAGATATTGAACAAAACCATCCCGAGGACTGACCCTTGGGGGCACTCCACTTGATACCGGCTGCCAACTAGACATGGAGCCATTGATCACTACCCATTGAGCCCAATGATCTAGCCAGCTTTCTATCCACCTTATAGTCCATTCATCCAGCCCATACTTCTTTAACTTACTGGCAAGAATACTGTGGGAGACCGTGTCAAAAGCTTTGCTAAAGTCAAGGAACAACACGTCCACTGCATTCCTCTCATCCACAGAGCCAGTTATCTCATCATAGAAGGCAGTTAGATTAGTCAGGCATGACTTGCCCTTGGTGAATCCATACTGACTGCTCCTGATCACTTTCCTCTCCTCTATGTGCTTCAGAATTGATTCCTTGAGGACCTGCTCCATGATTTTTCCAGGGACTGAGGTGAGGCTGACTGGCCTGTAGTTCCCAGGATCTTCCTTCTTCCTTTTTTTAAAGATGGGCACTACATTAGCCTTTTTCCAGACGTCCAGGACCTCCCCCGATCGCCATGAGTTTTCAAAGATAATGGCCAATGGCTCTGCAATCACATCCGCCAACTCTTTTAGCACTCCCAGATGCAGCGCATCGGGCCCCATGGATTGTGCTTGTCCAGCTTTTCTAAATAGTCCCGAACCACTTCTTTCTTCACAGAGGGCTGGTCACCTTCTCCCCATGTTGTGCTGCCCAGTGCAGCAGTCTGGGAGCTGACCTTGTTTGTGAAGACAGGGGCAAAAAAAACATTGATTACATTAGCTTTTTCCACATCCTCTGTCACTAGGTTGCCTCCCTCATTCAGTAAGGGGCCCACACTTTCCTTGACTTTCTTCTTGTTGCTAACAAACCTGAAGAAACCCTTCTTGTTACTCTTAACATCTCTTGCTAGCTGCACCTCCAGGTGTGATTTGGCCTTCCTGATTTCACTCCTGCGTTCTCAGGTAGCTTGGCCCACTGGCTAAACCATCCTTTTCTGGGATAAGTGAAAAACCAGCCTTCACCGCTTCCTGCGAGGCATCCACGAATTGCCCTTTGCCTTCCCCCAGGCACACCTCTCTCACTGGATCTTTGTGGCCTCCACCTCCTCCCCTTTGTCACCAGGGCTCACAATAGTCCATTTTGGCACAGCTGAGGTGTCGTGCTCCCCTCATTCTACCACAGGCTTCAGGCTTGGGGCCCTACATAGCAAAGGAACCATCCACTCCAGCCTCAAGTGCTCCTGCACCCTCCCATCTGGACGACTATCTATCCTGGTTCATTTGCCTGTCTCCTAGGTCTTCTGAGACACCTTTTGTATCGCCTCCTCCTGGGTTCCTTCCCCAGCTCTTTCTCAGCAAGGAAACCTATTATAGCTCTTGCCCAGACCCTGGACACTAGAGAATCCTCTCAGAAAGGGGTTGGGGGGGACGCGGGGGGAGATCTTCTCCCACTAGACTCAGTGGGAACACACCAATGGGAACAAGATCAGACCCTGAGTAAAAGCTGCAGAACTGAGCCCCCAAAGAGGAAGGATCACAGACACTTAAGACTTTATTATTTACAATTCTTATTTTGATATTGCTATGACAATATAATAGCCGTAGGCGAAACTCCACCCATAAGTTGAAATGGAAAGCTAAAAACCCCAGGATCTGATTTTTCAAAGAGTTATATGCCCAAGTAGTTGCCCTGCAATCCACGTGGGACAGCTTGTGTGAGGAAGAGTCTGCAGGAGTTAATGGGTGGGAAGCAGCAACTTTTAAATAATTATATCTCTCTCCTCGGGAGATAGTGAGTAATTCTGCCTCTGTGGGTGTTTAGCCATGCAGACTCTGGAGCTTTGAAAGATAAAAATGTGCATGACAACTAGCTATAATAAAATGCTTCTTTACATTAGTAACTAGCACTCAAGGGCTGCTAAAGCCTGTTTCGGCTTTGTGAAGCTTTCTTGCGTACAAGGAGTTTATCGTACCCTAATCCACAATGCATTGGGTAGTAGGCTGCATTCCATTAGCATCCATACAATACTAATACATTGTGACTGAGAGCCCAATATGGACATGTTACATTATTTTCCTCAATAAAAAAAATTGTACATTTCTGGGAAGTCTTTTCTGAATTAGGAATTTGAATGTTCAGGGACCTGCTTTAATAAAATAGGTCTGGCTTTGTTGATTACAACAAGTAAATAGTATCATATAGCAATTATTGTATATATATCTATTTGGAATATAGATGCACTGGACAATGTATATGACATTCCTGTGGCTACAAAAATGGAATCTTGCAAGGAAGTAGTATGAAAGCAGGGTGGTTGGAGCAGAACTGATCACTAGACAAATCTTGATCTGGATCATACAAGGAATACAAGACAGAGATAAATTAAAGAAGCCAAGAGCAGTCCATGTTATTAGGAAATTCCACAAGGAAATAAAACTGACTAGACAATATTTATAATATTCCAAATGACTGGTGCATATGTATTTTCATCAGATTTGCAGCCAGGTTAGAAACAGAGTGAGAGAGAGAATTTGTGACAAGAAGGAAGACTCAGAAACATTGTAACATTACAATCTTATTTGTAAACCTTCAAATCTGTCAATGTACGACATAAACCATCAAAGTGGGTTACAAACAGCCAAAATGTGAAATGTCACTGTTTTCTTGTGCATTACACGCAACAGAATATAATTATATTTAAGCATCACATCTGTTTTAAAAGATATTTTCCCTCTGTGATTAAGGCCAGAAGGGATCATTAATCTTCTAGTCTGACCTCCTGGAAAACACAGGCCATAACATTTCACCTCTTTGACCCTGTGTTGAGCCCATTCACTTGTGTTTGACTAAAGCATATTGATGTGAATTGGGCAATCTCTAACAGCTACATCTGGTTGCCATTTTTCTACCATTTTTTTTCACCCAAAAATGCAGTTTCATCAACATTTAAATGTACCATAAAGACAATGATATCTTGATGAAATCCTCCATGTTTATTTCATGTCCTTTTGATTTGAAATTTTGGTTTTGGTTTGGAAACCGAAACAAAAATTTCAGAATGAAAGGAAAATTTCCCAGTTTAGAATGTTTTCCATCGACATTTTCAGCAAAATTTTTTGAATGAGATAATTTCATTTGACATTTTGTCCACAGAAATCAAACTGTATTTTTTCATCAGCTGTATTAACAGAGTATGTGGGGAGAGGTGGCAGCTTGGTTTTTTATCTATTATGATCTTTTAGCTCCTGTCAAAAGCACTTTACTACAATAGGTTCATAATACAGTAAAAGAAGTAAAGTAGTAGAGATCTTTGTTGGATAAGAGAGATCTACAATGTAGATCTGAGATCAGTCTAGTGTCCTCATTCTGCATCACACTGAACAGCTGACAGGATTTTGCATACATGTGTCTCTGTTACCCCTTCCTTTTGTTCTGTCATGATGAATAATAAACTGTAATACTGCATACAAGGGAACGATGCTGGCTAACCTAGAAAGAAAGTAGAATTAACTTTGCAAGAAAACCCACAGGGGTTTACTTATTCCTTGATCAGAACCACAACGTTTCTGACATTAAAGTCTGCTGTCCAACTCTCAGATCTATACATCAGGACATATGACAGCTGTCTACACCTGGAGTTATTACTGAATACTTGTGTTCAATCTTATATTGGAATACAGTGCCTTTGTTCCTGTTTAGCTTAATCCACTTAATCCACAAAGAGGATTAAACTAAAGAGGAACAAGGCCTCTTATTTAAGAATAAGTGTATCTATACATGGAGTTACTCAGGAATTCACACCCTACCTTAATCCGAATTAACTTTCAATTGCAGACAAGCCCTAAAGCCACCTACCAGCTTTCTGGCCTCCCCTTCACTCACATCTTTCAGAGCTGCTATGCCACCATGAGAGACAGCCTGGTGCAGTGGAGAGGACATCCAGCTGGGTTCTGTTGCCAGCTCTAACTAGCTGTGTGACCTTGGACTAGCCACTTCACCTTTCTATGCCTTTGTTTGTCCTTCACTAAAATGGGGATAATAGTGCTAGCCCATCTTTGGACAATACTTTGAGTGCTGGGGAAGAAATGTGCTATTTTATTATTATTACTATTAAAATGTCCTAGATCTGTCCATGGACTTCCCACTGATACCAATGGGAATGGAAGCTTTTGGGTATAGGAAACCATGTCAGTGATTTAGATAATGGCATAGAGAGTACACTTATAAAGTTTGCAGACAATATCAAGCTAGGAGGAGTTGCAAAAGCTTTGGAGGATAGGATTAAAATTCAAAATGATCTGGACAAACTGGAAAAATGGTCTGAAGTAAATAGGATGAAATTCAAGAAGCACAAATGCAAAGTACTCCACGTAGGAAGGAACGATCAGTTGCACACATACACAATGGGAAATGACTGCCTAGGAAGGAGTACTGCGGAAAGGGGCCTGGGGGGTCATAGTGGATCACAAGCTAAATAGGAGTCAACAGTTCAACGCTGTTGCAAAAAAAGCAAGCATCATTCTGGGATGTATTAGCAGGAGTGTTGTAAGCAAGACACAAGAAGTAATTCTTCCGCTCTATTCCATGCTGATTAGGCCTCACCTGGATTATTGTGTCCAGGTGCCACATTTCAGGAACGATGTGGACAAATTGGAGAAAGTCCAGAGAAGAGCAACAAAAATGATTAAAGGTCTAGAAAATCTGACCTGTGAGGGAAGATTGAAAAAGCTGGGTTTGTTTAGTCTGAAGAAGAGAAGACTGAGGGGAGACATGATAACACTTTTCAAGTACATAAAACATTGTTACAAGTAGGAGGGAGAAAAATTGTTCTTGTTAACATCTGAGGATAGGACAAGAAGCAATGGGCTTAAATTGCAGCAAGGGTGGTTTAGGTTGGACATTAGGAAAAACTTCTTAACTGTCAGAGTGGTTAAGCACTGGAATAAATTGCCTAGGGAGGTTGTGGAATCTCCATCATTGGGGATTTTTAAGAGCAGGTTGGACAAACACCTGTCAGGGATGGCCTAGATAATACTCAGTCCTGCCATGAATGCAGGGGACTGGACTAGATGGCCTCTGGAGGTCCTTTCCAGTTCTATGATTCTATGTTTATAGTAATATTGCCTGTATTGGCAATGAATGAAATGTATCAAATAAATAGTTTGAAGGATCTGGCCGAGGGGAAATGGACAAACTAGGGTCCCAATTCAACAAAGCGTTTAAAAGCATCCCTAACCTTAAGCATATGCTTATGTCTATCTCTATTCGGCACAGCACTTAAGCACTGAAGCCAATGGGACTTAAGGTTCTGCTTAAAATTAAACACAGGATCTAGTGCCTTCCTGATCTGGGGCCTACACTATTATGTTGCATGAAGAGAAGACTATCAGCTCACTACAAAGGCCAACACTTTTCTTCCCCTTGTGCTGTGAAGCCTGAATGTTTCAAAATGCTGGAAAATGAACAGCAACAGCTTATCGGTATTGCAGGAAAACATATGTAAAAAAGCGGGAGGATAATATCTTTTGCCAAAGTAGGGAGACCTCTTCTTTGCATTTCCCTTCTCCCACCTGCTCCCTTCCCAATTCCAAGGGGCCAGGAGATGCCAATAACACAGGAGAACTTTGTTGCTCCAAAACTCTATCTTTTCAATAGGCCTCTGCTGTTTACTGAAAGATAATTTGGTTTGAAACTGAGGGCCAGATCCTCAGGTGAAATAGCTCCAACAGCGCTCTGCCCATTTACACCAGCTGAGGGTATGGCCCAGTATGCTCTCTTTGAACAGATCTGTTCAGGGCCTCTTGCATTTTGCATCATGTGAAGTTTATTTTTAATAAGTTTCATATATTTAAAGGGGCTTTACTGGGCTGCTGTGTATCTTTTGGTTTGAGGCACCAAAATGTTACTCTGTCAACAGCTCAATCCCTTTAACATTAATTTAAACAGATTCATATTTCAAAAGCCCTGAAATCGTTTGTTCTGTTTCCTACAAGTTCAACTCTCTGTAAACAGGACAGTGTTCACCAGCTTTGTATCATTAGGACACATCATCAAACTCTGCTTGTAGCCAAAAACTTATAGAGAAAGGCTTTGAACAGATTCCTACCCTACTGCATTGAAGCATGCCAAGATCAGAACTCAAGCATAGGGCACCTATCCAAATGGCAGGTGATGAATAACTAGCTGCTTCTTGAAGATAACATAACCTGATAACGACATCCAACTATTTAGCTTCTTCTCTCCCAGCCCCCCAGGTTCAAACAGAAGATCAGGCTAGAAATTTTTTTTAAAAAAAAGCAATTTATAAAATTATCTTTTTAAAAATAAGGGCTTGCTTAAAATTCCTGAGGATTTTGCATCATGTCAGTCAACATAGGGTATGTCTACACTGCAATGTAAGCCCAGGGTTCAATCTCAGGCTCAAGCCTTCTATCTACATACAAATTACGCTAACCCAGGGCTCAGACCCAGGGTCCCTGGATCTCATAGGGATGCAGGGTCTGAGACTGAGTCAAGACCTATGGTTTTGCAGTGTAGACACAGCCTCAGTGGCCTCGTGCTCTGGGAGTCTGCTAAAAGTATCCCTCAATCCCATGGGCCAATTTTCTTTGTCCTCTGGTCAGTCGAGTTTGATGGACAGTCAAGTTTTCCCACACTGCACCATGAACAAAGGGCTAGAGAGGCCACATGTTGGGAGGGTGGTAGGAAGTCTGGGATGTGGGAGGCTGGATTCAGGCCCCTGTAATGCAGTGTAGACGCTAGAGACCCAGAGTGGAACCCAGGGTTCAATAATTCCTAACCTGGGGTTACAAATGAGTATAGATGCTCATGCCCTTGGTAACAAACTCAGGGTCTGCTAACTTGAGTTCTACAAACCCTGGGCTTACATTGCAGTGTAGACATATCCATCATATCCTACCTTCTCACATTCCACCCTGCAGTTGTTTTCTAACATGACATAACTAAATAGGAGATGAAGAACCCCAACATACACCCAGAGACTATATGACCAAAGCCGTAAGTATTTTATTTTATTTGTTTAAAGTCTTTTCCTAGTCCATTGGTCTCACACACACACACACACACACACACACACACACACACACACACATAAATCAGACATATTTCTTGAGACTGTTTAGCCGCACAGTCAGTAAATAATCTACCCTTAGCTAGCAGTGACTGTTCTTTCTGCCCACATTTATTCCAAGCTGGCATCACAAACCACAATTACCTGAGTTGTTTAGCTTCTGTTGCTCAAAATACAGGGAATTCTTTTGAACATAAAAGTACTGTGCAAAATGTAACTTTATTAGCGGGGCAGTTTTCTGCTGTATTTTATCTTTTGCTGCAACCAGCTGTTCAGTTTAACTCTTGAATTACCTCATCAGACACTAAGGGTCACTGAAGTCAATGGTAATGTAGCCAGCGACTTCAGTGGGGCCAAGATTTCATCTCATATTCCTTTATGTTTCATTTTGTTTCTGAAATCTGTGTAGTTTGGTTTGGTTCATGGACATGGGATTCTTTTAACCGTCCTAACACCTCTAAGTTATATATTTTTGGTGCCTGTTGATCCTATATTAATATGGGACCAATTTTCAAAGGCTTAGCACCCACACTTGGGACCAGATTTTTCCAAGAACTCGCCTCCCATTTAGGCATTTAAATAAAAGCCAGATTTTCAAGAGTCCTCAGCACCCAGCAGCTCCCATTGTGATACTGAGGCCTTGTCTTCGCTACAGAGTTTTGTTGACAAAAGGCAGCTTTTGTCGACAAAACAGTGGTGGTTTTCACACTACGATGTGACTTTTGATGGCAAAAATGCCCTGTTTTGGTGACAAAATAAAACCACTTCAACGAGAGACAAAGGGGGTTTTTGTGCAAAAGTTTTGTCGACAAAGTGCCAGTGTAGAAATCGTGCTTGATTTTATCATTTTAATTGACCTCCAGGAGGTGTCCCACAATGCCCATCCTGACCTTCTGGTCAGCAGTTTGATCTCCACTGCCGTGCAGCCAGGCAAACAACCATCTGTCCTTCCCCCTTTAAAGCTCCAGGAATTTTTGAAATTCCATTTCCTGTTTGCTTGGTGTGCAGAGGTCTCATCGCATCTTCCCAGGTGACCATGGTGGGTTATCACACCAAACGCTCTCCCACTTGGACCACTGCAGAGCTCTTGGATCTGATCAGTATATGGGAAGAGGAGACTGCAGTCCCAGCTGTGCTTGAGCTGTAGGAATTGGAATACCTATGGGCAGATTTCTGGAGGCTTGTGCGAAAAGGGCTATGATCAGGATGCACTGCAGTGCAGAATGAAGATAAAGGAGCTGAGGCTGGCGTACCATAAGGCAAGGGAGGCAAACTGTCGCTCAGGTGCTTCACCTAAGACCAGCTGGTTCTATAAGGATCTGGACACTATCCTCAGTGGTGACCTCACCTCCATTGCCAAGAGCCCCATGGATACTTTGGAGGCAGCAGAAAGAGGACCGAACCTGAAAGATGAAGTCATTGATGAAGAGGTGGACTTAGACGACAATGTGGAGCTCCTGGCTGGGTTGCCTGTTGAGGCAGGCAGCCAGGAATTGTTCTCCACTCCAGAGGTGTCTAGCCAGTCTCAGCAGTTGCTCTCCAGTGAGCAAGAAGCAGGAGAGGAGATGCCTGGTAAGTGGCAGTGGTTTGTGTAGTGGAGAGATGGGTTCAGGGTACAGAAATGTACATGCCTGGCTGTGTTTCTGTGAGCTGTACATTTCCCTGTGCAGCTAATAATATGGCAGAACAGGGTGCTAATGCATGCTAAGATTTCACGGGAATCCTCCAGAGAGATCTCTAGGAAATTTTCCGGGAGGTATTTGACAATCCTCTGCTGAAGGTTCCTCGGAAGAGCTGCTTTGTTCCTTCCCCCATCGTAGGAAACTTTTCCATGCTATTCAGCAACCACTTGTGCAGGAACCAAAGTGGCAAGCAGCATAGGGACCGTGTATAGTAGATGTGCCCTTACTTCCCTGCTTCCCCTCAGGAGGGAGATATCTGCTACAATGACCCCCACCTGTGGAAAAGTGTAGGAGAATTTAAAATTTTTTTCCCTAGTCCGCTGCACTGCAACCCTTCCAGAGTGCTCCTTCCCCCATGTAGAGCATCCTTCCCGCCCAGCCAACACTCACCATGCTTTGGGTGTTCGCCGATATGTGCGCTTGCCAAGAGTCAGTGAGAAAGTGACTGTAATGTTACCAGAGGTATATTTTACTGAAAAGTTTCAATGATGCACATGAACTTAACAATCCTGCTTCTGTGCATTGTTTCTTGGTGCTTCTGCAGATGCGGTTTGAGGGACACCCCACGCACGCTGGCAGAGCATCTCCGCCAGATAAGAAAGCGCCCAAGATGGAGCAAAGAAGACATGTTCTGGGAGGTGCTGCAGTTCTCCAATGCAGAGAAAAGGGAATGCAGGGAGTGGAGGGAAGCCAAAAGGCAGGACAGAAAAGAAAATCAGGGCTTCGTTAAGGTTGCTACTGTGCAGATGATTAAAGTCATAGAGGAGCAAACACAGATGCTGAAGTCCTTAATAATGCTGCAGACTGAGCAGATGCGTGCCCCCCCTCCCCGGCAACACATTCAAAACTCTTTTCCGTGCCCCTCCCCCCGCCCCAACTCCACCCGCACAGTCCTTTCTACTTTCCGGGACTTCTCAGTTTCCCCTTCACTCCACCCCCTCAGACAACTTTCACAATGATAGCTGGACCTCCACACAGCTCTGAAAGTCTGCTTTTCCCTGGTACCTCCCTTCCCACCAAGCGTGTTTGTGTGTGTTGTTTTTTGTGAAATAAAAGCAAAGTTTTTGAATGATAACTAATCTTTATTTGTGTCCTACAAATTGAGATAGCAGGCACTACCAAGACATACACAGGCAGTTGAATCATTGGCTTTCTGAAATTTAAGACCCCCAAATTTCACAATTGCTTCCTAGGAAAACTAGATGTAATGTAACATTGCAGTACCAATCACAGCTATATACTGTATGTTACTGGGTTTCATTTCATAGTGTTACCTCAAAGCCTCCCTGATTTAAACTGCCCCTCACCCCCCACCCCGGGATCCTCTGATAGCTCTGGTATCTGGCTGCTCAAAATCAGCAGGCAGGTGGTCTGCCTCAGCACTCCACCCCTGAGCACACCTTTCACCCTTAGCTTCACAAATATTATGCAACATACAACACGCGGCTATGACCATGGGAATATTATGCTCACTGAGGACTAACCTGCCATAAAGGCAACACCAGCGTGTGTTTAATCTGCCAAAGGCACATTCCACGGTCATCCGGTACCTACTCAGCCTGTTGTTGAACCGCTCCTTACATCTATTCAGGTTTCCTGTGTAAGGTTTCATGAGCCATGGCTATAAGGAGTATGCTGGGTCTCCCAGAATCACTCTGGGCATTTCAACATGCCTCACTGCAAGCTTCTGGTCTGGAAAGAAAGTTCCTGCTTGGAGCTTTTTATACAGGCCAATGTTCCTGAAGATGCCTGCATCATGCACCTTCCCGGACCACCCTATGTTGATGTCAGTGAAACTCCCACGGTGATCCACAGGCACCTGCAACACCCTGGAGAAGTAGCCCTTTCCTTCCAAAAGTAGCCTATTGATGTACTCCATCGCAAGGTGGTCTGGTGCCAAAATTGGAATATGTGTGCCAGCTATCACCCCTCCAGTTAGGGAAACCCATTTCTGCAAAGCCGTCCTCTATTTCACGCACATTTCCCAGAATAACTGTTCCAGGGCCATCCTTAGGCATATGCAGCTGCATAGGACACCTGAAAATTTGGGGCATCCCTGGGTCTTAGTGCCCATCCTCCCACCTCTTCCTATCCCTGTTCTGACCTTTCCCGCAAGCTCCCACCACCACCTGCTGCAGCCTGGTGAGTCTTCCTCCAAAGGGGATCTGGTACTTAAAAGAGAAAAAGCCTTCCAGCCTGCCAGACCTATTAGCATAACATTGAAACTGTTAAAGATCCATTCAAGTGGTGATGAAGCCACTTAACAGGCATTTGCCAACCTCCAAGTATATACTGTCAGTTTCTGAATTTAATGACAAAAACAGTTGTGCATTACTGTAATATTTACTCAGAACATGTTAGTCTACAGGACCTTAGTTTAACATTTGCTTTAAAAATATTTCATCAGTGTGTTGCTGAATCTTATAAAATCACATCGCTAAAAAATCCTTGTATAGATTTTTAGATACACAATCTGAGTATTCATCTTTAGCCTTAAATGCCTGGATCTTCAGATATATCGTTATCTAAATAAATCCTTCAAAAGACCACCCTTATCTAAAATACACATGCGAACCCGGGCAGCCGTTGGGCATAGGGGCACCAGTTTAATAATACTGCATAGGGCCCCATAAATCCTAAGGACGGCCCTGCACGGTCCTTCGTAGCAGGATGTGATTAATTGCCCTGCACACTTGCATTAACACAGCCCCAACAGTTGACTTCCCGACTCAGAGCTGATTCGCGACTGACCGATAGCAGTCTGGAGTCGCCACCTTCCACATTGCGATTGCCACATGCTTCTCTACCGATAGGACAGATCTCATTCTGGTGTCCTTGTGCCACAGTGCTGGGGCAAGCTCCGCACACAGTTCCAGGAAGGTGGTTCTGTAGCCACTGCTCGTCATCCCAGACCTGCATGACAATACTATCCCACCATTAAATGCTTGTTTCCCAAGCCCAAAAGCGACAGTCCACCCTGTGCAGCTGTTCTGTGAATGCCAAAAGAAATCTAAAGTTGCTCCTATCCACATCACACACAATGTCAGGCAACTGGGAGTCTTCTTCAGTTAGGAACTTCATGATTAACTGCACTGCCATTCATAATGTGTTAATGACAGTTATCAGAGCATATGAGAGCAGTGCGGGATCCATCCCTTCTCACAAAGATGCTGGGTTTCACAGTAAACAAGAACCATTGAAAAATGCCACGAAAGAAAGCCACAAGCCCATGGAATGCTGGGACGGAAAACAATGCATCATGGGATATTGAGCCCGGTCCCAAGATGCGCCATGATCGGCTCTGCCCTCCCACAAGACCTAGCGGCAGAAGGTGTCAAGCTGCACTGTGGAATAGGTACCCACAGAGCATTGCTCACACGGTCGATGATAATGCTCCAACTACCGACAGAGGAAGTGAGTGTGAACATGCAATACCGATTTTTATTTTATTGCTTTTTGAGTGTCAACGTATCTTTTGTATACAAAACTCTGTAGTGTAGACAAGGCCTTAGCTTGGCACCCAGTCTTTTGAGTCAGCTGCTTCTTTTGGGAGTTTAAAAAAAAATAAATCTGTTCCTAATTGTGAAGGCCCAGCTCTTTTGAAAAATCTGACCCCCAGTTTGAGAAAACCCACTTGCTCACCACACAAGTTGCTTTGAGTAAAAAGACTTAACTGTCCCTCCAGCCCCCACATCCGCCCCCCAACCCAGACATTTTGTAAAGTGGAGCAGTGTAGGGGTCGTGGGCTTTAGGTCTGACTCACTGGGCCCTGAACATTACAGAGCAGTGGTTCTTCTGCCTCACAGCCACCTTGCCAACAGAGGAAATGGATGGTGATTCGCAGAAATTGTATGAAATAAAACACTGCACGGCAATTTTAAATAGTTTCATTCACAGATAAATTAGGCTTTAATTAAATGGTGTCAGCTAATATACTGACCATAAGGCAGTACAGGAATATCTCCACTTTAGTAAAGTGATAATCATGCTCATTTAACCCAGCGGATGTATAAGCAGCCAGGTTGCTTGGGTCAGCCCTTGTAAGGGCAAAATAAAAGTTAGCTTTTCTCCCCTAAGAGCTGCATGTTTTTTTCCATTGCTTTTGGCTCAACACTCAACTTCCATTAAGCAAATGTTGATTTCAGTTAGAAGAACATTTCCCAAATGCTGGAAAGCTGAGCCCCCTCTGCCTTCAGGAAAATAAAAACAGTAACTACTCTGCAACCCTGCAACATGTTGTTAAAGATCCAAATACATCTGAATTCAGACATCTTCCTTGCCCCACCCACCCAACTGGGAATCTCCAAGCTTGTGAGTCCTCCTCTCCTTTCTTACCCACTTTGGTGAGCAGTGAAATGGTGAACAATGCTGACCTTTAAATCAATATTACTGGAATCTGAGCTGAAGGGAATGGGAAAGTTCAAACTTCAGAGCTATTGTTTCAGGATCTCTTCAAACTCAGGTCAAGGCTACACTACAAACTTTTTCTTGCATGGCTGCGTGAGTCAGGGGTGTGCCAAGATGTAACTTGTGACCACCATAGCTATGCTGGCAAAAGCTTTTCCCAGTATGATCCTGGAGTATGCCACTATGGGGGGCTTTTGCCAGAATGAGCTGCGTCCACACTAGGAGCGCTTTGCTGGGATAGTACACCAGTGAAGCAATACCAGCCTAGCCTTCCAAGTGTGGGCCAGGCCTCAGGCTGTGAAGGTTTTCTTCTCAACAAAAGAACTAGATACTTACTTTATTTTTTTTTAAATGAAAGCTGAGACTAGAGAACAATTGAGAGGTCTGTTTGTGCCCCTGGCTAGTCCTTTGTGCCCCCTCAGGGAGCAGTAACCTACTCTGTGAGAAACACTGCATTGGAGTGATTGTTCGAGTTTGTGCAAGTCTTAGCCAAAATAAAATACCCTTTCGATAGGAGCTCTGGGAGTCTATCACCTCTGCTGTATGGTGGAGATGAAGAACAGCTCTCACTAGTTAATTCTGATAGAGCTCACAGTTTTCTTGCTCTACAACATACTTGCATATTTTAACTTCTATCTTCTTTTCAGCTCCTAAAAAGAGACTTTATTTCAGCTTTGGCTGCTGTTTCTCATTTTTCATTCATGTCAGATGAAACAATTAAGCATTATTCTTATTTAAAAAAAACTTCTACCCACTAATAGAAGAAAGACGGGATTTCAAGGAACTCCTCAGCGCTAGGGCACAAGCCAGTTTTACAAAGCATCTACAAAGGCTTGATTTTATAAGCACATTACTTTCCTATTTGGGGCAAAGCCGAACGACAAAATCCCCAGTGTAAACTGGCCTATTGTACAAAACATTATAGCAAAACAATATACACACATTGGTATTAAACACAGATGATGATAGAGAAAACATAAAACCTTTGCCTGTTGTACAGAATAGGAGAAAAAACAGAATAGAATCTCATGTCTGAAATATTCCTCTTTAAGACCCAGATTCAGGAAAGCACTTAAGCATGTGCTTAACTTTAAGTTAAGCAAAAAGCCCTGAAAGAACTTAAGTCATACATATGTGAGGTGCATTCTCCAAAAATATGTATAGAATAATAGTTCATAAAAATACTTAGCTTTTATGGGGCATAGATCTCCAAGTACATTAAACAGAGGTCGGCAAATGGCATTTTCTCCAGTTTACAGGTGGAGACACTAAGATAGAGAATGGTTAAGTCAGAGGTTCATGTACCCCTCAGGGTTCGCAGAGGTCTCCCAAGGGGCACATCAACTCATCTAGATATTTGCCTAGTTTTACAACAGGCTACATAAAAAGCACTAGCAAAGTCAGTACAAACTAAAAATTCATACAGTCATTTGTTTATATTGCTCTATCTACTATACACTGAAATGTAAGTACAATATATTCCCATTGATTTATTTTATAATTATATTCTAAAAAGGAGAAAGGAAGCAATTTTTCAGTACTAGTGTGCTGTGACACTTTTGTATTTTTATGTCTGACTTTGTAACCAAGTAGTTTTTAAGTGAGGTGAAATTTGGGGGTACGCAAGACAAAACAGACTCCTGAAAGTGGTACGGTAGTCTGGAAAGACTGAGAAACACTGAGTTAAGTGACATGCACAAGATCACACATTGTCTTGCCAGCTTGCAATTTTGTCATAACACTTGGTGTTTTTCTTAAAAGCCCCAACTCCCGGAGTCAGGTGATTATGGGAAAATCTCAGTTTTCATTAAAAATCCTGTCTAGCCCTCTTGGTTACAGAGCTTGGGGGAAGAAAACACCAAAATTATTGTTAGGCCACTCATTATATTTCAGGTCCCAACAATGCTGTTTGAAAACTTGGGGTTGGTAAAGTTGCATGGAGTCAGTTGTGAACGGAATGCAGGTGAGGGTCATAAGCCCATTTTACAGATGGGTTGAACAGAGGCACAGGGAGATAGATTTGCCCAAGGTCAAGCAAATCAGCTTCAAAGCCAGGAGTACAACTCTGGGTGCATGAATTCTGGGCCTGCCCTATCCACTGAACCATACTTCCCCTAGTATTACATGTTCCAGTGATGCATACTGTAACTAGAGACAGGCTCAAGTTATAAAAAAAATGTTTTTAGGTCTGGGCTCTGAGCAGGACTTGTGGTGGAAAGGGTACAGAAGTGGCTGTGCAGCCTCCATATTCTGGAGCCAACCAGGGACCACAGATGTCCTCAGTGTAACTTAGAACAGCCTCAGGAATTGCTTTTGTTGCAATGGCTTCCTATGGACCATTCCAGAGTCCCAAAATAGCTAGAGCACAATGTGTTCCAGCCTCAACTCCTTCTTTCCCTGAGATGTCCCTCCCAACCTCATCTCCTGTGTGACTCTACGTAAGGGACAGCAAGTGGTCAGGAAGCAGTGTAGGGCTGTTCTATGGGCCCTGTGCTACCCAGGGAATCCCCCTTGTACGCTGGCAGAATCAGCATGCTGGGCCACAGCAGATTCTAGTGGCAAGGGGCTCGATTTTGAGCCTCAAATTTCAAGGGTTTTAGAATCCAGGGCATTTGCCTCAGGCTATTCAGGGGCCATTTTCAAAATCTGGATTCAGGTTCTGTCTGCAAATGCTCACAAAGCACAGGGTGTTTGTGTAACCCACACACCTCCTTGGTGTGGTATTCTGTCCCCTCTAGTGGCACTGAGAGATTAATGAGTCTGCTACAGCCTTAGCTAAGGGCCATGTGGCTTTTAGCTCATGCGGTAGAGAGGCTCATGCATTTAGCTCCAGAGGTCCCAGGTTTGATCCTGCCTGAGGATGACTGGGGTCTGTCAGTGTTACACTCGGATACAGGGACCATCACTAACTGTGACCTTTACCATTGCCTCTCATTGTGAGCCACACAAAGGCTATTCCCCACTTGTCCCTGCTCCTAGCTCTCTCCTTGCCACACAGACATGCTGTAACCATTAGGATCCCAGCACAGTTGAATTACCAAAAAAAAAAAAAAAAGGATACACGGCTCAGTGGACATCAGCTTGTAACAAGCATTCTGCATTGTAGGCTGGGAAGAAGCCCAGATTGGCCATCAAGAGTAGGAACCCCATAGGTGACTGACCATCTGCACACCTCCAGGCAGCTGTTCCCTTTGCATTGACCTAAGGAGATCAGCAGAGTATTAGGGAAATTAACAAGAAAGAAAGAGCATTAGCTCAACAATCCTAATCAACCTCAAAGCCACATGGCTGTGGAATGCTAGTTATGTGATCCAGGGTATGATCCACCTACATTGTCTGAACGAATGACATTGAAACTCTCTGGTAGCTAAGCCAGGGAGCTGTGGGAGGGTCATGTTGTGATTTACCTCAGAGAAGCAGGCAACCAATATGTTACCTGGAGAAGCACCAGAACAGGAGGGCAACTTGATGTATGCTTGCAGTCCTTAGTTAACAACAGCCCGAATCTAATGCACACAGGGATAAACAAGCTTGTTCTAATCTAATCAAAGAGCTGTTTTACAGGACTTAATTTGGCTGAATTCTCAGCATTCTCCTGCCTACTCTCTCAGACACCCACCAAGAAACAACAGCAGCCGCACTCCAGCCCTGAAAACCCACTGGGATTACAGTCATTCCCTGCACCTAAGCAAACAAATTCTCTGAAATTCACATACATTTCACATTAAACACAGTGTATCAAATTAAAAACACCGTCATTAAGTTAATGGTTTTCCCAGGCTCGCAGTTGAGACCGGAGCATGGATCCATCTCTTTAAGCATATCAGCTGGTGTTTGCTGTTTATTGGAGAGCTTGTTTAGCTATTATGCAGCACATGAAATACTCTGGCTTACTCTTTAAACATAAGTGACCAATTAAGAAGCGGGGCAGGGGCTAATGAAATAATTTAACTGGAGCCAAATACAAGGAAGGGCACTAATTCAGACATATTTATAATATCAGTGTTGTGGAGTGACCTTTGCTTTTATCTTATATTCGTTTGGTAAATTTGATATAAAACTACATTTATTCAAATAGTCCAGCTGTGTAATAGTCCAGCTGTGTTGGCTCTGACTTTCAAGGAGTGGCTGCCGGGTAAAGAATTCTTTCATTATGGAAATAAGACACCCATTTTTACTGAGGACAATGATTTAACCATTGGACAAATCTACCTAAGACATTAAGGAACAAAAGGAAAACAAATCTATTTGTTTAAAAAGTGTGGGAGGCAAAAGTTTTCTTGAAGCAGGATTTAAAGCGGATACCATTAGCAGCGTATTGTTCTTTCAGATCTGTATCCATGACATGAGAATAAAATGACTGGATCTAGGGAAAACTTCTGTGTCTCATAGCAACAAAGAATATATGGGTTTTTTTTGGAAATATAAGGCAAATCAGCACTTGAGTGCATCACTTGTGACTTTTTTGTTTCATGTGTTGTGTATGCTGCTGAACAACCTCCATGAAAATATGCTACATTAAAAGATATTTGTAATTCATTACAGCAGTCCAAAATTGTCAAAGGCTCAGGGCCGTCCCTAGCTATTCTGGGGCCCTACACAGCTCTCCCCCCCCCTCCCGCTGTGGGGGGTGTGGGGCCCCAGGCCTCTGCTGGCTTGGGGGGCAGGGGAGAACTGCCCCCCCGCCCAGCACTCACCGGCAGCGCGGCTGGGGCCAGGGTCGATGCACTTTCCACCGCCGGTGACTACAGGCCTGACCCTGCTGCAGTCCTC
This sequence comes from Dermochelys coriacea, assembly GCF_009764565.3. Taxonomy (NCBI): domain Eukaryota; kingdom Metazoa; phylum Chordata; order Testudines; family Dermochelyidae; genus Dermochelys; species Dermochelys coriacea. The sequence continues at coordinate 119,684,262 of NC_050073.1, forward strand.
AGGGAAGTGGGGGCAGGGCTGGCACAGGGAAGAGGCTGGAGCAGCATGCTAGTACTTTGCGTATGGGTAAGGACAGCTCTGCAAAGGCTGCTTTGGTTAAATTGTAATTATTATTAATATATAATAAGAATACCCAGCTTTCATATAGAACTTCTCATCAGGAGACCTCAAAGCACTTTAGAAAGGCGGTCAGTATCATTATCCCCATTTTACAGATGGGGAAACTGAGGCACAGAGAGGGGCAGTGATTTGCCAAAGGCACGCAGTGGCCAAGCCAAGGATAGAACACTGCTCTCCCAAGCCAGAGTCTAGTACTCTAGCCACTTGAAAAATAAACTGGCAAGAACACCTAAGGAAAAAAATTCAAAACTGCTCAGGTGACTTAGGAGCCTAGGTCCTATTTTCAAAGTGACTCAGGCACTTATCAGTCTAACCTCCACTGAAAGTCAAGTTCTGACATGTTTACATTACTAACTATACTATAACTTCATTGCTAGGGTTACATAACAACATTCTAGGATAGGTGCCTTGAGAAATGAATCCTTTTCTACCTTTTGGTCCGTAGCATCCACAGAAAGAAGGCTCTGATCTGTCACAAATCATTTCCTAGAAGACAATCTCTCACCATCACCAGAAATGTTTGCAATCAGCAGAGTATTTGGATCTTGTTTATTTCATTCCTCCATCATTCCCTCCCCACCCCCCGATGGCCATTTTACAATAGCAATCCAACAGCAAGAATGCTGTACAAAACTTCTTACCTGTGTGAGAATAGCCTGGTGCTAGCTCTAGAATGGAAAGGGACCAGGGTGTGGGTGGTCTGGCCTAGCAGTCACAGCTGCACAGGCATTTATGAGTCAAGGGCAGCCACAAGGCAGTAGTCAGCAAGCAGGGATCAGCACAATTGCTAGAGCCGGGATCAATATGCAAGAGTCAGGGTCAGTCAGGCCAGGGTTGGAGACCAGAGCTAGTTACAGGCTGGAATCAGGAGGCAAGGGGCAGGCTGGGATCAGATCCCGAGTTCAGAAAGCAAGGTGAGGTCTGGAGTCACAGCAAGCCAAAAATCTGCCTGGCTGCCAAGATAACTTCCCGAGCCACCATCCAGAGTTAAACAGTGAGCATGGGCCAATCAGAAGGCTGCAGGGTGCTGTAGCTCTAGACCCTTCGGGTGGATCTTCCTGTGGCACCTAATCTCCTCAGTGCTCCTTGCGGATGGCTTTGTATGGTCTCCTGGTGGTGATGTGGGATGTCAGCTGGCTCTATAGACCTGGGTTCTAGTCTCCTGGTACCCTATGAGAGCATGCCACATAGGGAACAGATCGCAGTCTGAGGAGAAAGGACTCAGGGATTAATCAGGCTCTTCATACGTACTGGGTTGGTACTTGGGGTCAATGCTCTGCTACGGACTCCCTGTGTTACCATGAGCAAGTCACCAAATCTCATTCCATAGTAGTAAAACCAGGATAACAGTGCCCCTGACCAGCCAACACAATGGGTCTTCAGATGATTCTACAGGGAAAGCCCTTAGTTTATAGGCAACTCCTATCAATTGGCTGACCTTCCTCCTTTTCCCACCTCCTGGGGAAGGGCAGCCAGTCAGAAGCGCGGCATGTGCTATGGGATAGAGAGCCTGTTTGCTCGGCAGAGGTGGCAGGCAGAGCTTTCCCCCGTTCCTTGGGAGCTGACACATTTTTCATAGGAGAGGAAGGGGATGCACAATTACTGCAGCAGCTCGGCTCGGTGAAAGGGAGGGCAGGAAGGCAGCAGCTGATCCATTTTTTCAACAGGGAGGACGAAGAAGTGACCGTCAGGCTGAAGCTCGCCCCGGTGCAGGGCACCTGCATTGGACCCTATGCACTCCTAAGTCACAGACTGCCTGCTGGCTGGCACACCAGAAGAACTGGTTTGGTTCCACCACATGAATCAGGACAGATTTTAGGAGACCTGCCACAGAGATGTGCAGCCCCTGTGCAGCTTGAAGCTCAGTCCCAGAGTGGATCACTACATGCCAGCAAACCAGGGAGCATCCCCCCAACCCCCCGAAAAAAGCATTTCTTCCCCAGGCGTCACCCCACCACCCACACCAGCTACGCAGGCTCTGTGGTAGAGTTCACAGGACTTACGCCCTACATAGGCTCTCTTCTGGGCGTTTCAACCAGCATGAATACAGAATCCACACAATGTTTCTGTAGGAAAGTCCTATCTGCCCCTCTAGGTTCTTACCTGTCCCTCGTCATTACACTGGAGGTGCTCCATACTGTCAGCACCCAAGTGCCTTGGTCCTCCCATGTTCCCGTTGTACAGGAAACATGCGATGATTTCCTTGCCGCTTGGCCAGATCTGCAATGAAGTCTCTGTGGGAAACACGACAAGATGTCAAATAGAAAAGACAAAATGTGGCTGTGTAATTAGGTGGCAGTGCAGGTCCTGAGAGATGATTACAGTGAGAAAGCATGCCATATGCTTGGCTTGCTGTGTAAATCTTCCTAGGCCAGCATCACTACAGAATATTTTATAACATACGCTAGTCCCTTATGTTTGCTCCATTACTACAGTTCGTTGCCAAGTTCCAAATGTTTAACACAATTAACCTCTGACATTTCACTGAAAAGCTTCAGTATGTTCAAACTAAAGCCAACACCAGTGGCCCGTCCCCCAGAAGATACTCCTCGTGTCCCTGGTCCAGGGCACAGGGATCCTCCGGACGAGCCGGATTAAATCTCAAGCTGCTCAGACACATGCATGCGAAGCAGCCGTCAGGTGGATGCACGGTAATCATCCCAGCCTTTATTTTCAGGCCCTGAGGGCACTCAGAGCAGGTGCAGCTACATGTGTCAAATAAACAAAGTGCTGAGTGATTGAATTCAGTTCAAATCCCTGCTGTCCTATAGTGTCCTCTGCCCTTGCCCCATTTCTCTATCCGTCATGGAGATGCTTCACTTTGCAGCGTGGGGGAGAGGATCCCGAACGCCCCAGCACACAGCCCAGGCCTTCGGGGACTAGGAAACCCACGATTTTTCCTGTGTTCGTGCTGGAATATTCTGAATGATCATGGTGCAGATTGTTTTCAGAGTAGCAGCCGTGTTAGTCTGTATTCGCAAAAAAGAAAAGGAGTACTTGTGGCACCATTGTGACAGGCTCCTGCATGCTGCGGGGCCGGAAAGGGAGCCAGGAGCCTCCCCTGACCTGTGCACTGACCATGGACAAGCGCAGTTTCTGGGCGTGGGGGAGTGCAGGAACTGCTTTCTCTGTGTGGCCCCCCACCCTGAGCACAGATCATTACCAAGAGGGTGGGGAGAGGCAGGGAGGAGGCGCTGTCCCAGCCCTGCTCTATGACCCCTCCACACTGACCCACGGAGCTCACCAGGAATGGACTGGAGATGAGCAGGCTGTTCCGCCCCTGGAGCTCCCTAAAGACCTGCCTTACCCAGCACAGTCCTTCATGGAGCACCCCCTTGGGCAGAGGAAACCCCTCCCCAGAGAGAGGAGGAGTCTCCTTGTGGTGCAGGCATTGGATTGGGACTCAGGAGATGTGGGTTCAGTTCCCAGCTGGGGGCACAGAGGCTGTGTGTCCTAAAGGGAGTCAGATCATCTGTCTTGGCTCAGTTCTCCACCTGCCAAACACCTAGATACAGTCTGCACTTACGTGGCCCCAGAACCACAGTGTCATGCCACAAGTACTCCTTTTCTTTTTTTTAGAGAAAGGCTGTTATCCCTGCTGGGCAGATGGCTGACCAAGGCACTGAGCAAGTAAGGGTAGGGCTACACAGCAGCTGGGAGATGTCACTCTCAGCTCAGGTAGACATACGAATACTAGCCCCTAAAAATAGCACTGGGAGTGGCCAGGTGCATACTTGGGGAAGGGGTGGGGATTGCGTTCTGGCTGCTAGCCCAAGTCATCACTGTGTCCTCGCACCCACACAGTTATTGCTAGGTGCTACCTTGGGAAGAGCTAGTGTGTGTACATCTACCAGCACGGGGAGTCACACCTCCCCGCTGCAGTGTAGATGTGTACCCTAAGTCAGCGTTTCTCGACCTTTTTGATACTGGCTTGCTGCCTTCCTAAACTAGGTCAGGGAGATCACAGGGACTGGCACCTGTCTGGTCATGGAGAAACACTGCCTTTAGTGACTTGCCCAGGATCACATAGGGAGCATGTGACAGACTAGGGAATAGAACCTGGGTCTAATAAATTGTAGGTTAGCACCCTAGCCACTGGGCCAACTTTCCACTCAACCTTGGGCCATCTTGTCTTTTTACATTGCAAGCTCTTTGGGGCAGGGCCTATCTATTTCTATGGGGATGTGCAATACCCAGCACAATAGGACGCTGATCTCAGTTTGTTCGGGGCAGGTTTACTATAATACAAATTATAAATAGATAATGCTACCGGCAGGATCAGGGAGGTGCAGTTCTGCACTGTGCCCCATACAGGGCTACGGTTAAATGACATGTGCTAGCCCTATGCAGCGTTGTTGTAGCTGGGTTGGTCCCAGGATACGACCCAAAGAGGAGCTCTATGTGGCTCGACAGCTTGTCCCTCTCACCAACAGAAGTTGGTCCAATAAAAGATATTACCTTGCCCACCTTTTCTCCCACATTCTTGCTCTGCATTTTAAATTCTTCCCTTCTCTTTAAATACAGTATAGCTGCCTTAGGGAACTTGCTTCTCAACCGGTTTCAAATTAAGAGACCGGAAGCTCAGAGAGATTTTCTGAACTGTTATCCTCCAGGGTGTTCCTTTTCTTCCAGAGACATGGCACGGCGCGTATTCCCCCTCACCGAGTGCTAAAAGAAAAAGAACACACGGCTCCTGTGAACATGGAGAACGAGAGCAGGGTTTTGAGCAACTTCTTTTTGATGAAATCGAGTAAAAGAGCAGCCATACAAGACCCCAAAGGGAGTCTATATATTCATGCAGCAGCTGCCTGCAGCACTACAATAGCCTTGAGCCAAGTAACATACAACAAACCTATGATTGAACCACTTGTCATGTGTACAGCTCTGCTCTCATTCCCATCTCTGGCTCACAAACTTCGCCTCATCTTTGACTGGCTGCTGTCATTCCCTCATATCCAGTCGCCTGCTACGTCCTGTCACATCTTTCTCTCTTTCCAAGGCCTTGGTCATTATACACTCCTCCTCTCCCCTCCTTCAGTCCACCCAGAATGTACGGCCCAGCCACCTTTGGGTAGGTCGACACTGTGATAAAAAAACCCACAGCACTGAGTCTCAGAGCCCAGGTCAGCTGACTGGGGCTCACCGGGCTAAAAACTGCAGTGTACATGTTTGGGCATGGGCCCGGGTTCTGAGACTCACCCCATCGCAGGGTCTCAGAGCCTGGGCTCCAGCCCGAGCCTGAATGTCCACACTGCAATTTTATAGCCCCGCAGCCCAAGCCCAAGTCAGCTGCAGCCATGTCACGTCTCTTTTATCACAGTGTAGACATACCCTTCCTCCGCCGTTATACCATCTGTCTCCTGAATCCCTGCGTTAGCTTAGGGCATCACATTCAAGCCTCTCGCTCTGCTCTTCATAGGGCCTATATAACCTCGCTGTTCTTTGAAAGACAAGCAGCGGAAGGGAGATCATGTACAATTCAGAACAGCAGCAAGAACAAGAGCAAACCTGCCCTGTCTGAACTCCGGTGCTGCAACCCGAGGAGGGACTGCAGCTCAAGTAGACATATCGATGCTAGTTTTACCCATGCTAGCAAAGCTAGAAGTAGCGGTGTAGACGCAGCAGTGTAGATGCAGTTGTACCAGCACACAGGGTGGCCTGGGTGCGTATTCACATTGCTAGCCCATGCTGAACCCCCTGTTGCCACATTGTCCATGCTATTTTTAGCTATCCAAGCACAGGTAAAGCTAGAGAGGGTATGTCTACTCACACCACAGACTGAAGTTTAGACACACCCTCAGAGGGCTGGAAGAGCAGAAGACCGAGCGTCTAGGCAGCAATTCTGCAGAAAAGGACCTAGGAGTTACAGTGGACGAGAAGCTGGATATGAGTCAACAGAGTGCCCTTGTTGCCAAGAAGGCCAATGGCATTTTGGGCTGTATAAGTAGGGGCACTGCCAGCAGATCGAGGGACATGATCGTTCCCCTCTATTCGACATTGGTGAGGCCTCATCTGCAGTACTGTGTCCAGTTTTGGCCCCCACACTACAAGAAGGATGTGAAAAAATTGGAAAGCATCCAGCGGAGGGCAATAAAATTGATTAGGGGACTGGACCACACAATTTATGAGTAGAGGCTGAGGGTACTGGGATTGTTTAGTCTGCGGAAAAGAAGAATGAGGGGGGATTTGATAGCTGCTTTCAACTACCTGAAAGGGGGTTCCAAAGAGGGTGGATCTAGACTGTTCTTAGTGGTAGCAAATGACAGAACAAGGAGTAATGGTCTCAAGTTGCAGTGGGGGAGGTTTAGGTTGGATAGTAGGGAAAACTTTTTCACTAGGAGGGTGGTGAAGCACTGGAATGTGTTACCTAGGGAGGTGGTGCAATCTCCTTCCTTTGAGGTTTTTAAGGTCAGGCTTGACAAAGCCCTGGCTGAGATGATTTACTTGGGGATTGGTCTTGCTTTGAGCAGGGGGTTGGACTAGATGACCTCCTGAGGTCCCTTCAAACCCTGATATTCTATGATTCTATGATTCTAAGACCTGAGTTGTGGAGAATAGGAGAGGCTTGTAGGAGGACGAAGCTAACATATAATACTTAGTCCTACCTTGAGTGCAAGGGACTGGACTAGATGACGTCTCGAGGTCCTTTCCAGTTCTATGATTCTATGAACATCCAGAGTGCAGCTGGAGACTAGCGTGTTCCTCAGTTCACTGGCAATTCTGGGAAGAAAAAATAAAACAGGGAAAAAATTGTTTCAGGTTTAACCAACAATTTTCAAATTTTTTGGTGAATCAAAAAGTACCCACATACACACACACACTAAAAATCTCACATTTTGGGGTCAATTGAAATGTTCCATTTAAATTGTCAGCATTTTTTAACATTTCTGATTTTTTTACATAAAATTAAAGAAAAATATGATTCACACAGAATTTTTTGAACCAAAAAATTGAAACATTTTGTTTCAAAAATGTCAAAATGAAATGTTTCGATTTTTTTAGGATTTTTTTTTCTGACTGAAACAATTTGGTGAAATGGATACAAATTCATAGAATGTTTCGGTGAAATGGAATCAGCATTTTTCACTGAAAAAAGTTGTCTATGAAAAATGTCACCCAGCAATAATCCAGAACTTCACTCTGATGTGATTTAGGGATTCTTCCCCTGCAGTGCACAGTTCCTAACTCCATATCCCCCAGGAGCAGCTCAGCAGAAGCAATGCAGGAGTTTCTGCTTTGCTACAGGACAAACAGACCGTGTATTTTCATTGTGTGGTACCTTTTTTATAATAAAATTAATATTGCCACATAATTCTCTGTGCACTGCAGACATGAGTGCAGTTGTGCTTCAGAAACTGGAGAGCCTGGTTGCATAATTTAGGTCTGAACTGGCACATAGGGAGTAGGTTTAGCAATCTGGATCCTCAGATGGTGTCAACTGATGTAACACCATTGGACTCAGTAGATCTACTGGTTTTGTTCTGGGATCTATCAGTGTATATCTGGGCATTTTCCAGGTTAAATGATTGTCATAGCAAGGTCCTTTGTGGACTTCATGAACTTAATAATGCTAGTGGCGTGTTATTCTTTACTAAGCCATTGAGCATCTGCTTTTCCTCCCATTTGTTCTAACAAAACAGCTGCAGCCCCCCTCCCCTTTAAAAATATATCGTTGCACTAAACCCAGGCACGCCAAATTTCTGCCTGAAACTGCTTCAAAATGACAGAGTGAAACAATGCAGCCAAAAGTGACTCTTAACTAGAGCGCTGTGAAATGACACTACAATTTATCATGTATCTACAGAGGAGATCAAGAGAAGACTAATCTGTATGCCTGGTGTTTTGTCTTCTTCTATTGCCTTTTCCCTCCCCCTTGAAATCAAACAAAATATGTTGTTTACTTACAAGTAATTGGCATCTTTTAGCCGTCTATCATCCTCACATCCCTCTAATGCTTGCCAAGAGTCTAACTGGGTCCTGGAGGGAGCTGTAACCTTTTGTGGTTCAAACTGATATGGCTGTATCTTACTCAAAGAAAGCAATATCTAAATCCTCCAATGCAGCCTTGAAGTCAGATTCATAAGGAGCATAAGCCAGAACTGATTTGTCATGTCTCCTCACTGAGCAATAAGGGACGGATTATCTCACTAACATGCTAATTCTCACAGAACGCGCAGAGCAAAACAGGATGTTAAGATCCAGGATGAGTGTTTGAAAGAGGAAAAATATGGATAGCTCATGGGATTGGTTATTGGATGTTTTGCCTTTCATCTCTAACTCAACCAGCTCAAATTCTGGAGTGATTTGAGTTTATCAGCTGCCCTTTATTTTAGAACCAAATATATCTTGGAGCACACACAAGAATGTTCCTTCCACAATAGTATACATGACACATGCTGAGAATTCTCTTGTGTACCCTTTGTTTGCATCTTTGTCCTGACTTTGGGTCCCAGAGGGTTGACAGGTACATTGCTAACCAAATATTACAAGTTCAGTGGCTACAAGAAGCGAGCTGATGGTCTGTTTGATTCCACATCACAAAAACCACTGCCACAGTCAGTATCCTTGTTGATAGTCTCAGCCAAGAATCGAAGGATACAATGAACTTGGAGCGGCAATCACCCATTCATCACCAGAGATGATCCTTCCACATCATGGCTGAGGTTATTTGCTGGAGCAATGTGTTGATGCTAACTGACCATTCTAAAACCTGCATGGTAAGGGAGATAGGGCTTCAGCCATGATGATTCAGAGAGTGGATCCCTTGCGTCCTGGACCACACAGAATCAGAGGAATGTAGGACTGGAAGGGACTTTGATAGGCCATCTAGTCCAGTCCCCTGCACTCAAGGCAGGACTAAGTATTTCTAGACCATCCCTGATAGGTGTTTGTCCAACCTATTCTTAAAAATACCCAATGATGGAGACTCCACAACCTCCCCAGGCAATTTGATCCAGTGCTTAACCACCCTGACAGTTAGGAAGTTTTTCCTAAAGTCCAACCTAAACAGCCCTCGCTGCAAATTAAGCCCCTTGCTTCTTGTCCAGCCCTCAGAGATTAAGGAGAACAATTTTTCTTCCACCTCCTTGTAACAACTGTTTACATACTTGAAAAACTGTTATGTCCCCTCTCAGTCTTCTCTTCTCCAGACTAAACAAACCCTATTTTTTCAATCTTCCCTCATAGGTCATGTTTTCTAGACCTTTAATTATTTTTGTTGCTCTTCTCTGGAATTTCTCTAATTTGTCCAACTCTTTCCCAAAGTCTGGTGCCCAGAACTGGACACAGTACTCCAGCTGAGGCCTTATCAATGCTGAGTAAAGTAGAAAAATTACTTCTCGGGTCTTGCTTACAACACTCTTACTAATACACCCCAGAATGATGTTCGCTTTTTTGCAACAGTGTTACATATTGACTCATATTTAGCTTGTGATCCACTATGACCCCCAGATCCCTTTCTGCAGTACTCCTTCCTAGGCAGTCATTTCTCATTTTGTATGTGTGCAACTTTTGTTCCTTCCTAAGTGGAGTACTTTGCATTTCTCCTTATTTAATTTCATCCTATTTACTTCAGACCATTTCTCCAGTTTGTCCAGATCATTTTGAATTAAAATCCAATCCTCCAAAGCACTTGCAGCCCCTCCCAGCTTGGTATAGTCCACAAATTTTATAAGTGTACTCTCCATGCCATTATCTAAATCATTTATGAAGATATTGAACAGAACCAGACCCAGGGCAGATCCTTGCAGAACCCCACTCAATATGCTCTTCCAGCTTGATTGTGAACCACTGATAATCACTGAGTACCAGTTGTGCAACCACCTGATAATAGGTTTGTCCATTCCCTTGCATTGAGGGCTAAGCCACAGGATTCCACTTACAAATCTACTATTGGCATTCTCTATCTTCCTCTGGCTCCACCTCTCCCTGGGCTCAGCAATAGCTTCCCTACTGCTGAGTATTCATCTATTTATCTTGGGTGCTAGTGAAAAACCCATTGCCACAGTATCTAACCACAGATATTGTTCCAATTAGGAATTTACAAGGATAGCAACATTCAGAACAAAATCTTCTCCCGCACTCCTGAGCAATGAGCAGGACTGATATCACCCTGCTGATTTAGTCTGTTCTGTTACTGTTTTTCCCAGTTTGTGGTTCAGACATAAAGTTACTTGCTGAAAATTATCTACAAATTAGAACCCTGGAGAAGGTCTGGTTGGGGGGTTCTGCCGGTCTTATCCTTAGTTGCTTGGGCTGGCATTGGTGCATGCAGGAGGGAAGCCGCACACCACTGGAGAAGTAAATGCATGACAAGAATATATTTGTTACAGCGCTTTGTTTCAAGTTTCTATAGCTACCAGAGGCTGGTTGGTGTCAGGAAATGCGGCTGAGACACAACGCACCATTTTTAGGTGGAAATGGAGGAAATGCAACCAGACAGAGAGGCTATTTATCTATTTATGTCTAGCATTAAGTGTTTCTCTCCCTTCTCCTCTAGTGAGTTGCCCGTTTCCTGGTTGGACATGCACGTGTTATGGGTGTGCTATTGTAACACATACCAACACTGTGCATTCAGATCACAAGGCTGGATCCAGCCTGGCTTTCACTCTATTTTGTGTTTTAATGGCTAATAATCCCAATATCCACCACACAGGCTGGCTTCAGATACAAGCAATGCCCCTGAGTGCTTGCAGCCCTACACTTTTTGGGCCTCACAATCTAATGCTGTCTTGAGAATTCACCCTCAAGCCTCCTCGCAGCAGAAATGGCAAAAGAGGCAACTCACTGTCCAATGGTTCTCTCTCTTGTCATGGTCCCTTCAGCTGCTTGGGGAGCTGGTCTTGGATGTGGCCCCACAAATCATAAAAGAAGGATGTTAACTACGGTGGAATATGGGGGTGTTTCTCCTTGCCGCCTGGAAGAAGAATAGCACCAAGGCTAGGCAAGTAAATAACTAAATATTTGTGCTCAGCTTCCCTGTTCATTTTTGAGAGCCAACTTTTGTTGTGCCCTTTGCTTGCAGCTCATTGGTGATTCGTTCAATGGGAAAACTCTGGGGTTAGGGTGTTCAAAAGCACTCGGTGCTGGCCTGACTTGGCTCCCTTAGGAGTTAATGATGAATCTGCCCTTGGCTTCCCTGGGAGCAGAGGTAGGCTAATGCAGAGATCTCTTGAAAACCCCACCCAGAGGTTGACTTTAAGTACCGAGTCCTGCTCCCGTAGATTTGTAGTGATGGTTCTGGATGATCTGAGATACAAAAAGAGAGTATACCTTTCTTACGTGTCCTCTGACTACCTGATGTTCTGATGAACTAATAGCTCACACCATCTGAACCTTCTGAACACAGCAAGTATTTAAATATTCTGACAGGCCTAGTTAAATTAAATTTATCAAAGTCTAGTTGATTCACCCTAGTCCAGCTCTCATCTCCACGATCTTCTCTAAGCCACCCATCCCCTCTACACAACACTGTGGATAAAACCTGGTCCAGAGCTAAGCAAAAGCTCTTGAGCACCTTACCAGCTCTCTAAGAGTTGATCCATAGCAAGATAGTGCTGCTTCATGCTAATGTTAAACTGCTGCTGTAGAGATCCTGTGTGGGTAGCAGCTAGCGTCATTCACATCTGAGATCCCAGAAGAGATAAGAACTCAGGCAGAAACAGGAATTCATGCAGTGAGATCACTCCACCACTATATTTTCACACCCGCTCAGATGATGATCTCCTGTGGAATGTTATAAATGCCCTCAGTAACATTGCAGGAGAGTATCATATTGTAAGAAGTTCATTGTTATTAATCTGTATTAGGGTAGCACTTGGAAGGCCCAGTAGGCATTATGCCAGATGCTGTACATGTACTCAATGAGAAACAGTGCCTATCTTGAAGAGCTTACCATCTGAGTACAGCAGCCATATAAAGGGTGAGAGGAAAGAGAACACACAAGCAGAAGATGGGGAACTGAGGCACAAAGTAGCCATAGGCAGCCCATTTCAGAGCTGAGAATTGAACCCAGATCTATTGAGTCCCAACCCACTGTTTGCACCATAAGACCATCCTTGTCCCAGTTTCTGCCCCTCTAGCCAGAAGATCAGCATACTTTCTGTTATTTTTATAATGCTATAACAATGATATAATTCACCAGCCCCTTTAAAGCCCATCTGCCACTCTTCTAAATTTTTTTAAGACAATCATATAAATGGTTGTGTATCGAGATCTAAAACATTTAAGAAGGAATATGAGGTGCTCAGATACTGGGGATGGGGGGTGATAAGCAGGGTGTATATGCCTAGACGTAATAGAATAGACTTTCTTAACATGCAGGAGAGTGGCTAGCAGTCTAGGATGCACCACGTCAATGCAGGGTACTTTCTTTCCTGTCACTGGTCTCCTGCTGGGTCACCACAGTAATGCAAGGCATTGCTTCATTATCTTGTGAAGCCAGTACAATTCGGCCATGTCACCACAATATCTGTACTGGACTGGGTCTCTTATTGGCTGTGAAGCACTAAAGTGTGAGCCTCACAGAATCGGTTCACACAAACATTCTGTAGTTCAAATGTTTTCCCAAAGCATAGCTGAACTTTCCTTGAACCTCTTTGGTCTGGAAATTAGGCTGGAAATGTGAGAGACACAGATGTTCGCATGAGATTCCTGGCTCCTCATGAATCCAGTGAGGTCTTTTGCAAGGAGAGAGAGCTTTTCTTCTGGTGCTTTGGTTCCTTCAGCTTTAACTACTGCCCCAAACCAGGAAGGCCTTTGAGTTGTGTCCAACTTTCAGAGGATGCTTTGGACTTGTTCTAGGTGGACGCTCACAGGCAGAGCACAGGAGCCAAGACGTCGTGAGTCCTAATCACAGCTCTAGTACTGATTCACTATTGCCCTTTGCCAAGTCTCTTAGGACCTGATCCAAATCCACAGAAGCCAATGGAAAGGATTCCATTGACCTTGATGGGCTTTGGATCAGTCCCCTAATCTTGGTATCTCAGTTTTGCCATCTGTAAAAAGGGTATAATGATCTCTGAGCTGTTGCAAGGATTAATGTTTGTAAAATACTTTGAAGAAGACAAATGCAAATGATATTCTTTAACATAGATATTGTGGTAGCACCTAGAGGTCTCAGCCAGATCAGGGCCCCATTGCGATAGGTGCTGTCCACACATCCAGGAAACAACAGCCATATTTGTATTGATCAGAAATAGTTCACCTTGCCCCTCCTCACTAAAAAGTCTCTTTCTCCTACTTTTTTACTGATTGGAGTCAGGTACTGTAAGCTTGGATTCAACATTTTGCAGGTAATCCCAGTCTACTGAACTTCCCACAAACAAGAGGTATTTTCTTTGTTCCAATGGGTGTTTTACTATCTTGAGACTACAAGGCATTTTCTGAAATTAATATCTGTGCTTTCCTATATTTCTAGCAATAGCCACAACCGCCCTCTGGTCAGTGATTAATTGTTAGGCACTTAATAGACTGCAATATTTCTGCTGTTCTTTCTAACAAGCAGTGTTCTACCTTTGTTGTCCCCTGAAATGCCAAGAGATTAACATCCCTTCTCCTGGGTCTGCAAAATCTCCCTTTGCCACTGTAACTAATTACACTGTTAACCAGCGAGGCTGCACAAGACCTAATGAGTTGCTATATAGTGGGCTTTTTATCTCAGAACAGATACAAGATGCAACAGGACCAAAAGAAAACTCAGCCCAGCATGATTATTATTTGCAGCAGTCTGCCTCACACAGCACTTAAAATACCAGCGTGCCTGTTTATAGATGCCTGTCCCTATGCTGCTTGCATCTGTTGCTCAGAATAGAGAGAATGGAGAGGATGGAAATGAAAGGGCATCCAATCGGCATCTACCTCCCAGGGGTATTGCAAGGCTTAATGGGTTAATATTGTGAAAGCCCTCTGAGATCCTTAGAGGGGAGGTGCTGCACAAAGGAGTGATTGTCTGACACTGCCCTCCCAAGAATCTAGGTTTGTATATTTCTATTTCCTACAGATTTCTGCTGGCTGTGTATCCCTATGACGTGTCCCTCACAACACTTGCAGTGCATCTTACATTATTGTTTGCATTACCATAGCGCCTAGGAGCCCTTGTCATAGACCAGGACCACATTGTGCGAAGGGTTGTACAAACATGTTATCAGGCCTTTTTTGATGTGGAAACTGAGACACAGAGAGGGAAAGTGACTCAGCCCACGACCAGAGGTGGATTAAGGTTTCATGGGGCCCTGGGCCAGAGCAAGTGGGGCATCCCTCCCACCCCTTCCATCTGTGGCCCAGCCCACAGCCCCACCCGATTCTGCCCCTTCCCCCTGCCATGTTCCCCACATGGTCAGCCCCATTCTGCCTCCCACTGCGGCTCCAAGACCAAAGAAGCTCTGTCCACACTTCCCTGGCCATGGCCCCAGGCTGCAGCAGGGAGCTAGAGCTCCTCAGTCCCGAGGCCATAGGCATAGTTTGACTGCTATATGTGTACACTGAAGCCATTCCCCTGGGTTCACTGGCTCTCTCTCCCTGCCTACAGTGGTACCTGGACTGCCGAGGGGGGAAGGGGGGGCAGGATGGCGTAACAGGGGAGCCCCAGTTGCTGCTGGCGGCCACTTTGGCACCAGCTGCAGCAGCGATGTCTCTGCTCTGGTGCTACTGTGGTGACCTCCTTTCTGGGGCTGCTACTGCCCATGGGACGCTACATGCCGGGCTCCTGCTTCCCTCCATCCATTCCCGTATCCCCTTCTCTTCCCTATCCCCTCCCCCTTTCCTCTCCCCTTCTCTTCTCCTCAGCCCACCTCGCTTGCTCTGCTCTCCAGCACTCACAGTTGTCGAGGAGGGAGGAAGGAGAGGAGCTCGGGGCATGGGGGAGCCCATTTTTGCTGGGCCTGCAGCCACCAGACTGGAGACCCATGGACAATCCGCCACTGCCCAGGGCACACAGCAGACAGAGACAGGCTTAGAAGCCAGCTCTCCTGACGCCCAGGCCAGTGCATTATCCATGAGGCCATGCTGTCGCCCACAGAAACGACCTCTTTATGAAACGCACCTGCAGAGAGAGCTGATTTGTGCCTTCCTATAGGTGGCCCTTTTTGAAGTTTACTCTCTCCCTTATGTCAACTTCAAACCTGGAGAAAGAAAACGCGGCACCTTTTAGGTGTCTTTAATGACTAACAGTCATGTTGCTCGTTACTCTGCTGCCTAGAAGCATTACACCCTCAGGCGTCACAGAGAGAGCTGCCAGTGAGGGTGATTCCTTCAAGAGAGAGCCCGTACAAAGGAATGGTTAGGAAAACAAAAAACGTCTGTTTTCTGAGCGAGTCCAGCATAAATTAACTGCAGGCGCTAATTTGCAGCAAATTGTTAGTCACATTCTGTCTCATGAGGTCCCAGCGCTTGCCCGGTGAGAAACCTGAAGCTGAATCACCCCCATACAAACCCCACACGGCTGTGTAGAACACAGACTCCTGGGACTGAGGGCTTCTCGGGCCAGCTGACAGAATAGTGCCCAGCATTCCTCCCTGCAGTGCTCCAGCCGTCAGGTTATTTGGAGATCTAGGACCCAATCCAACCTCCATTGTTCTCAGTGGAAAGATTCCCACTGACTTCAGCTGGAGGTGAACTGGGCACCCATTCAGGAATAGTGGGTAGAGCACTGGACTGGGACTCAGAAGACCTGGCCTGCTGGGTGACATCCCTGTTCTGTGCCTCAGTTTTCCCATCTGTAAAACGGCAGGGCTACTCCCCTCCTTTGTAAAATGTTTGGTGATCTACTGTAGGTAAGCACTAGTTATAATCTGGAATGGAAGGCACATAGCCTAATGGTTACATCTGGAGACTGGGAGTCAGGACTCTTAGCTCCCACTTCCTGCTCTGATATTAATTCACTGTGTTACCTTGGGCAAATTTTGTGGTCCTCAGTTTATTCATAGTTCAAATGGGGATGATAATAATACCTACCCTTTCTCACCAGGGCATTATGAAGGTTAATTAATGTTTCTAAACCACACTGAGTTGCACAGTGCCCATATAATAGTATTACCAGTATTTCCTATACAATTGTCAGACATTTCAGATTGGCTCTTCCTCCCAAAGTGCTGTACACATTATTTACAGTACCTGCAGCATCACCAAGGTGCAGCTGCTTCTGCAGCAGATTTTGACAGCAAAGTAGACAGCGAGCAAACAGCACCAGAGCTCAGGGAGTATTGCAAAGTAAGTTTTATCACAAACATTTGTTTGAATAAATGCCCCAAATTTACTTGACAGTATTTTCAACCACCTTCAAATTTATTAGAGTGAAGGTTTGGTCACAAGCATGTTGACAAGAAGAGAAAGTGCTGAGAACATGCACAAGAATAGGTATGTGCACAAAGTTGACACTGAAAGTCACCAGAGACCTTTGCCCCAAGAGGAAGATAAGGAGAAGGTTGAGGAGAAACAGCGCTGAAGTCTGGGGGAGAAAACCAGGGAACACCAAAGGGAACAGTGCAAGATCCAGTCCCTGCTGCTGACACAGGGGCCAAATATCCTGTATATCCCCCCCACACAGCAGGAACTTCAGGGAAAACACTTCCTCCCAGAGACCAAGGATGAAATCCTTAAGAATGAAGTCTTAAGTTACAGAAGTCTAGTGTATGAACCAGTTTGAAAGTAAAAAAAAAAAAAAAATCCCTCTTCTCCAAGCCAAGTACTCCAGTGATTGGCTTCTGTTATGCACCCTTCACTCCCAGTGGCCCAAACCACTAGATCTCACCCCTCACACTGATTTCAGTGGAGCCAATTTACACCAGTGGAGGATTAGGCCCACTGAGATTTTTGCCAGGTGGATGCTAGCAATCCACAAATTCAGAGAGGCATTTTCATCCAGAATTTAGCTCCCTGCAAAATTGATCCATCTACATGCCAAACCCTGATATGTAATCCCCTGCTGCTTCTATGCCTCATCTCCATTCTGCTGGTGAAGGCCCTTAGGGAATAATTTTATCTAATTTGTGACACTCTCTAGTAGCTCCTCCCCTTCATAGAGTGCATCTGGGAAGGATCCTCCTCAAACTGCTGCACCTCATGGTGCAATTGACAATTCTGCCCTGCCATGAAGCTCTCACGCAGGGAGAATGTTAACACACCGAGCAGATCATATGTAGATACTGCAGCATGGAGTGCAACACAGACACATGCAGGGGGCTTCTTGAGTCACACTGAAACGGAGATCAGGAGACCAGTCACAGGGAGTTCCTAATGCTGACGGGCAAGCAGGGGTTAAAAGTTCAGCCAGTTCTTTTCTGAGATCAAATCCTTGCCAGAGCAAGCAGCCAAACATTTCAAACCAACAGCTATAAAGATCAGCAGGGAAATTGGTTGCAGTGTTGAAAAAATTTCTTAGGCATAGAAGAGGAACCTATTGGAAAAGGGAGGTCAGCTGACACTTCTTCATCTGTCTCTTCTCGAACGAGAGCATCCACAGTCAAGTCTTCTGAAAAGCCACATTTCCCTCTTGCTAGGTGATGGCCACTGTGTGTGTCACCCACTACTTAGTGCTAAGGTGGGTTTATTATCCAGGCCAGTTGAATATAGTTCAGCTGCCAGTGTTTTCATACAGCAAGTGGAAACTAATGGACCCTGTTATTGCAAATGTAATAAGCAGAACCTGCCTTCTCCTCTTAGCCAAGTCCAAGTTTTATTGATTTTTATACCTCCACCTAATTTTTATACATTCAGAAACACTAAATCTTTAAAATAATTGGAAAGCAAGGTTGTGTGTGTGGTTTTTCTCCATCCGCGTTAATTGGTCATATCTTTTCTGAGACAGTTGCACTGAAGGTGTTGTTCCAGAACCATAAGGATGCTACCTGGCAGGGTTGTGACTGTGTTAACAGGAGGAGTGGTCTCGTGACTAAGACACTGGAATGGGATTCAGGAGGTCTGCGGTAATGCTCCTGAAAATGTTTCGGTCAAAAT
This sequence comes from Dermochelys coriacea, assembly GCF_009764565.3. NCBI lineage: Eukaryota > Metazoa > Chordata > Testudines > Dermochelyidae > Dermochelys > Dermochelys coriacea. The sequence continues at coordinate 119,702,334 of NC_050073.1, forward strand.
AGCTTTTGCATTGGAAAACTGGAGTTTTGACTAAATAGACTTTTCTGCAAAAAAGTGTTTGTTTTCTGTGGGAAAATGCTGATTTTCTATTGAAAAGATGAATACCTGAAAGCCAAAAAAAATTACTGCTTGTGGCCAAAACCAAAAATATTTAAATTTGGAAATGCCACTGCAGTGCCCTATGGGAGTTGTATTTTAGCTGCCTCATGCTCCCATTTCCCTCTGTGCGCCAGGCTCCCCAGCCAGACTTCATCTCCCATGATGCACTGTAGTCATGTGACTGCCATGATGCACCACCTTCCCTATCCAAGAGGAGATGCAGCACTGCATCATGGGAAATGGAGCCTCTCCTGGTCTCTGGAGGAGAATGGGAGCATGAGGCACTTGAACTACAACGCCCATGAGGCACTGTGGTGGGATTTCATAATCCAAATAGTTTGGTTTTTTTCCAAAAACAACATTTTCTGTGAAAAGACTCTACGATTTTCAGTTTTTTGAAAATTCAGTTTTTCACCCCACTCTAACCCAGGTTTGGCTCCCAGCTCTGCCACAGAGTCCCCCTACGGTCCTTGGGACAGGTATTCATTTCCGCCGGGCTTCAGCTCTCCCATCTGTCAAATGAGGTTAGTTCCTCCTCCCATCCTTTGTTGTGTCTATTTAGCTTATAAGCTCTCTCGGGCGGGGACGGTCTCTTACTACACCTATGTAAGTGCCTAGCACAATGGGGCTGGGTTGGGGGCTTTTAAATGCTCCTGTCATATAAACAATAATTACAGGCTAAAATGGGTGTGTTGGGGGCCTTGTAAAATATTTGGGAAAACAAGCGAGGTTGACACATATTGCTACAGTGTAGCTGACTGGGCCATGGTGGACGTGAGAGTTCGACTTGGCCGTTAGAGCTGGGTCCAGGGTGGGCAGAGTCCAGGAAACGAGCCAAGGCTCAGTACTGGAGGGACAGAAGCCAAGTGCTGAACCAGCAGCCAACCGGGGCTGTGGCCACAGAGTCAATTCCAAGGCAGAGCCGCTGGGCTCGTAGGTTGCCTAGCAGCACAGCTAGGCAGGGAGCAGGGCCAGCCTCCGGTCCGGTCCCTGATGCAGTTCATTAGCACCGGGGGTGCGAGTGGGATGCACCATCATGCTATTGATCAGAATTCCAGGCCCTTTCTATTCAGGCTGTTAGGGTGTGTTAGCCCGGTGCAGGTGTGATGGCCGCCATCTTGGCTGACACCCCGGGGACTGAATCGGGGACTTCTGGTGGGAAAAGGCCAAGTGGCTGCAGCTTGAGCTAAAGCTCAGTCGCTGGAGACTATACCCCACGGCACAGAAGGGGGCCTGTAACATATACTCACCAGTGGGTTGTACAGGCAGGCCACTCAGTGCTGGGCTGAGGGAGCTCTGCACGTGACCCTCCATGCAAGTCATGACCCAGGAGCGGGGTGGGCTGGTTCCGTGGGGGCGCAGCTTCCAGTGGTCAACCAGCAAGATGGGCTGGGCCAATGCAACAGGCTGAGGAAAGGGGAAAATGAGGGAGGCCTGGGTGTCGCCCCCTGCAGAAACACAAACAAGTTGGTGCCAGAAGTTGAGCACGTCACTAGGGAGTTAGAATAAGCAAGGATATCAGTGGTGGCTTAACTTCCAAATGGCATTACGTCAGCATGCACCAGATAGGCCTGAAAGTATGGCACATGGCAATAACCCTGCAGCCCTCACCCAGGCAAAATTCCCACTGGATACTGCCCACATGCTCAAGGTCTAGCTGATCACCATATTTGGGTCAGGAAGGAATTTGCCCACGGGTCAGATTGGCAGAGACCCGGGGGTGGGGAGGGGTTGCCTTCCTCTGCACCTTGGGGCACAGGGCACTTGCAGTTTTAAACTAGTGTAAACAGTGGATTCTCTGCAACTTGAAGTCTTTAAACCATGATTTGAGGACTTCAGTAATTCAGCTAGAGGTTAGGAATCTATTCCAGGATTGGGTGGGTGAGGTTCTGTGACTGCTGCGGTGCAGGAGGTCAGATTAGATGATCATGGTGGTCCCTTCTGGCCTTAAAGTCTATGTAAGGGAAGCCTGCATCTGTTATATTTTTCACACACATTATAGTTTTCACCCTCAGTCATAAATAAAAATTGGGAAAGATTCTACCTGATTCTGTCTGTCCCAAATAACTCATCCAAAGACCCGCCGGGCTACACCACCCCCTGTGGGATAGCCCCTTAAGTTTTGGCTATAAATATGCAAGTTTTAGTAGGAGCTAACTGGATCAGCAATTAACCTGAGTCTTCCTTGAGCTGCAGTGTACTAAGCCAGTGGGAATGTGAGCTGGAGAGGTGTAATGCAATAACAGACAGAGTACAGTGCTCTAGCCACAACCTCTTCTGCCTCCAACATGCCCCTGCCATGTTCCTATGCCAGGGGCTGCAAGGTGTGGCAGCCTAGAGGCTGCTGGGTGCAGGAGGTGGTGGGAGAGGAGTGGCCAGAGCATTACACTCTGTTTTGTAACTAAACCTGTATTGATCTGCTCCGCAGGCAGGCATGGAGAAGCTGCCATAAGCTAGAGCAGCCCTCAGGCCGTTCTAACTTATCACATCTCCTTAGAGGGGCAGCACAGAGTCTTTGAAGTCCAGTGACTTTTAAGTGAAGATTGTCTTGTGAAAATGACCTTGTGGAAATGGCTCTGTGGGGCTCCATGTTTAATTGTGCCTCATTGTCATAATGGCTAATTCCAGATCGAATGTGCTCAGTTTACAAATCATGGCTTTTCTCTTGTTGCCACCCATGGAAACTCAAGCTGGGAGTCAAGCGAGGTTCCTCCCTAATCACAGCATTATGCCAGCAATAAAAATTCTGCCAACCAACATATATTCTCTTTAACACCTGTCCACACCCACTAACCTTCAGTAGAGTAGCCCAGAGTTAATAGACAGTGCTGTTTGAAGATGCAATTGCACAAGAGTAACTAAGGCAGCTTGAGTCTGGCTACTCTGAGCAGTGTGTTGGACAGAAGAGCTGAGACAAAGCTCCGGCACCAGTCCTCCAGCCCTCCCGCCTGCCTGCACGGGTGGTGTTGGGCAGGGGAGATGTAGCGGCTCTGCAGAGCCAGCTGCCCCTCCTGTGATGCAGGTAGCTCTCACGCTAGCCAGGCCACCATTTTTGAAGGGATACAACATTTTGTAAGGATTTCATAAGTGCCGCTTTTCACTGGCAGCATCGACTAAAGGGACAGGGTGTGCAGGTGAGTTCTAGAATGTCTGGGAAGTACCTCACATCTCGTAGGCCCTACTATAAACAAATGATAACAATCCTCCAGCTGAGCTCCAATATACCTAAATAAATGGCTCTATTTTCAAAAGAGCTCAGAAATTTGAGTTCTGAGGTCTTGGGAAAATCCTGCCTGCAAGTTTCATGATGGGAGCTGTTGAGCCCTTGAAAATCTGGCTCTGAGCGTCTCTGAAAATCTTGCCCATCGTGCCGGGAACTGTCCAAACAAGTAAACCCAAGACAACCCCTGCCCCAGGCCGTTCACTGTCAAAGAAGAGCTGTGAGAATGATTAAAGGGTTAGGAAACATGCTTTAGAGTCTGGGAGCATGTGCAGATCCGCAGGCAAGTTAATGATCGAAAGGTAAGGGAGGCGTCATTTCACTCATAAAAATCTACAGAATCATCATTTCAGTGGGGTCACCCTCTACAGGGTGGCAGGGAGGACTCGTTCTCCCCTGCCCCTGTCTCCCAGCTCCAAGTCCTCTGGCTGGTGGAAATGGGTCGAGTTGGGCACAATGGTACCAAACATAGAACAATTATGTAGCTATAGCATCAAGAAAATGTTTAAAAATCAGTTATTTTAAACAATACTTTCACATGGGGATGCATTGCTTACATAAAAAAGAAAGACACTGATCTTTGATAATCCTAGGAAAGTTTTGCTGGACATGTAAGTTTGAAAACATTTATTCATCAAAGCCATCATCAGCATCATCTCTGGCTAAGGCCCCACTGCTAGGCTTGTTGTTGATCGGTCCTTGTCTGTGCCTCGCTCAGACATCTTCATACAAGGGAGGCTGCTGGCCAAACATTTGCAAGGTGATGAGCGTCTGGTCTTTGCACCCAAGTGTTTGATTAGAGGAAAGATTGATTCGGGAGTGCATGGTATTTGACATATAACTGGTGTGATCAGTCCATCCCTCAAGACCCATCCATGCCTGAAAGAAAAAGGTTATTTTAGATGCACTCGATCATCCCGAAACCATTCCATTGCTTGATCATTTGCCCTCTTGATAATGGGGATAAAAGCACCCCTTGTCTTTGGCAATTTTTCCTCCGCTTGCCTGCTTCTTGGAAAACATCCACCAACAGAGCCCCACAAGTGTCGTAATGTTGTTCTTCAAATGGTAACCTTGTCATATAAACATCTCCAGAGGACTTATGACTTCATCAAGGACTGGCTGAGCTGTTCCAAGCATCTTCAGAGTAAGGAGAGACTCTCCAGAGGATTAATCAAATGAATCATAATTTGATCTTTCCACCCAACTTTCCACTATTGTCACATCCTGAAAGGGTGTGGAAACCTGGCAGGGTTTTAGTGGTCTGAGTAGGGCTAGCAGGTCTGATTGGAAGGATGAATTCACGGGTCATTCACTCTGCCACCACATGTAGTGCCGAGTTAAAGACTGACCATGTTAGAATGCCCCGGTGCGGTACAGTTTATCCTGGATGTCCAGATCATTTGAGGGTACATCTTCAATCTCTTCAGCTAAAGCTGTACTCAATGATTTTTTCACCTCTGAAGTTCATCCCACTTTTGCACAATAACCAAGTGAAGTCAAGAGTAGTGAATGAAGAAAGCTCTAGCATAGTTGATTTAACTTCCACTTCACTGAAAATTGCCTTTGTGGCTTAAAAATTTTTGGACCGTAGCAGGAAAGTAAGTGAGTCAGGAAATCAGGAGGCTCCTTCAAGAAATAGTTCTTTGCTTGTTCAGACAGCACTTGAGGCTGTGACTTGTCCCCATAAATATGCTCTGGCTAGAAGACCATAACAGTAGTTTGAAGGGTGCCTTTGCCATCTGCTCTATCATGAAGGAAGTCTACATTATCAGCAGCACAAAACATAAATCTACTCTTGAGGTCTGGAGGAACGTACGACCCTTCTTTCAGTTCCGTGCAGCAAAGAATCTCGTTTCCAATTGCAGTCTCCAGGAAAAGTACTTTGTTGGAGTCATTGGAGAAGTCAGTGTTGTGCGTAAGCTGCGTGAGGAATTTCCTAAGGGATTTTGGAATGTTAAATTGTTAAACCAACAGCCACTTGTAGCGGTAGATTATGCTTATGCCACACAGGTGTCATGTATGTGTTGGAAACCTGCCTTTTGCTTAAGCAACTAGTACCTGAGGCTTTATGATAAACTGACAGCCTTGTGCTCCCCTTGCTCGCTGTCTGACATACGGAGTGCTGAAGTCACTGCGACTACTGATACACCACTTAAAGAAGAAATGCAGGTCACACAGTACTATTTGTTCAGGCCTAGCATCAGAAATGGATCCCCAACACTCCCACGTACTGCAGGACAAAATGTTTTTCTGTTAAAATATAGCAGCTGCTGAGTTCTCCACATTACTGTTGAAATCAGCACTTTCTTCCACTTTTGAGAGCACCATCGCTTTTGCCACTTTTAAGGATATGGGCTGTGATTTATTTCTGTGGATAGGCTTGCTAAAAACAACATCCATATCCCACAGCTCGTCTTCAATAAGTGCGTTAAGAGCCTTTCTGCTAGACATTTGTTTCTCTTCAATCGTGTTCAAAGCACATATTTTTCTGTACTTAGCCTCTGCATTGGCTATCACCCCTACTTTCCCACATGTTAGAGCCTCTGCAAGCATAAGCAATGTGTGGGGGGGCACCTGGGGTGATGTCCCCTCCCGCCACAGATTTCTGCCAGGGTTTGCCAACCCCACTCGGTCAAATGGTGCGGCCAGGCCCCCTCCCTGCATGGCAGCTGCCAGAGCCAAAAAGCTGCACACCTCAGGGAGAGGCAGGAGCAGCAGCCGGGAGTTGCAGGGAGGGAAGACTGAGGGTAAAGGGGGGACATCATGACTGGAACCATTCCAGGGGTGTCCAAACCTTTCAATTGTCCCGTCCCCCCTGCCCACTATCAGTAGGTATAGGTCATCTCTGTCTGCAAGGCAATTTATGAATTCCAGCTGAATTTCAGTTTGCAGTAGTAAAATCGGTCTTTGTTTCTGTGGCTTTTACCGTTTAATTCAACATATTACATATGTCCTTGGTGTAGCACCCAATGTGATATGCCATATCATATGTGTGGGTGTCTTTTGAGTCCACGCGCCCACTTAACTTTACTTTCCATGCAACTGTCTTGCTAAGAGTTTCCTAGAGTTTCTCATCTGGCTTGGGTTGAATCTATGCTTAATGGGTGCCTTTGGGCTTCAGGCAGAAGAAGCAGGTGTTCTTCTCAAAACACATGCCATGGAACCTAGTATAAGGAGAGTCTCACCAAAGCTGGCACATGTCCCTTCATCTTCAACTTTTTCCTGGTGCTTGATGTGCTTCCTCTCCAACTTTGCCAAATTCAGTTTACGGGTGTGCACTTATAGCCTGTAAGGTGCCACTGAATGTTCTGTTGAACCAGGTCCTCCGAGGTGGTATTCTCCAAAGGTTCAGCTACTGCTCAGTACTCTTTGTCTCCACATTGATGCCTAAAAGTGATAGAGACCAAAGTAAAAACGAGGCTTTGGTAATAAATTACTGTGGGATTATGATTAATTATGTTGGGTAATGTATGCTGTGCAACTATGTGCATATGGATGGATTCCAGTAATTTCTGTCTGGATGCTGATGCGTTAACCAATGCCTTATTACAACTCTTTTGGCATAATAAACAAAGCTGATAATCAATATCACTGAACTGTTTCTTTTTGGCCAATGATGGCTGTCACGCTGTCTGGAGTGGCTCACAACCAGGAGTGCCAGCCTTAAGGCAGACTGTCAAAAAGCAGAGCAGAAGCCCTAGACTGGCGGTATGTTCTATCGTTAGATTTCACCAACCCCGTAAGAAGTACAAACTCCTAAAGCATTATACCAGTCTCACCATGGAGTCACAGACAGTCCCCTGGGGCTTTCCTGTCTATCTTGCCACCCAGGCAAGCTGAAAAATATGATAGAATTGGTCATTGTACACCAAAACTCACACCAGTATTCAGGTTACTCCCAGTCACAAAGGACCAGTCACTTACCCCAGGTCAGTTGTACCTCAGATCTCAAACCAAAGACAAAGCCTGTAGCCAATCCTGTAATAAACTAACTAAAGCTTTATTAACTAAGAAAAGAAATGAGAGTGTTATTTACAAGGTTAAAACAGGAAACATAAATACACAGATGAGTTACAGTCTTCGATTTAAAATGGTAATATAAGCTTCTGTAATAAGCAGCTCTATATGACATTTAGGGCTGTCCTATGCCAAGCAGCATGGGGATCTCTTGCTTATGCTTAGGAATCTTTGCCCTTCAGAGTCCAGACAGCATAAAGAGACCCTAATTCCTTCTGGTCAGGGATTTTTATCCCCCCCTCTCCCTTGAGTCCAAGCAGATGGAACGAGCGCTTCTGTACATCACCTCCTCATGGGTGAGTGTGAGGAGCAATAGACAGGCTTTGTTCCCAGTGGCCCATTTGGATGCAATAGTCCTTCCTTACTGGCAGGAGATCACACCTTCTCTAGGAATCCAGCATTTTGCATTAGGTGAAGTTGTTTTTTTTCCCTGTTTGGTGAGTTACAGAGTTTCGAACAAACATTTTACAGTTATAGAGCAAACACTTAAGTATAACCTTATAGCATGGGATAAACACTAAACACATGCCTATAATGCTAACATCTATTTTAACTATACTAACCCACAGGTGAGCGAGACCGGTTTCCAGCTATGTCTTGTCAGTGTTCAGTGAGGCCTGGGGCCTTTGAATGAGCTGGCACGTGGTCTGCCAGCATCACAATGGCAAATCAACTTGAAGAGCTCCTTCTGTTTATAGTAACCTGTAGCATTAAAAAAATTAAGCCAGTTTCATGTTCTGAACATTACCTGATAACACTGTCCTGGCAGTCGAGGGTCACAATTTAACTCTGCGAGGGTTGCACGTTCAGCAGGTCTGCGTTACCAAACAATTAAAAAAACGTAGTTGTTTTAGGCTTGTCATGTTTAGTACTATTGTGTTTGTTGGAGAAAGGCTTTTGAAGGATACCCAACTTGACCTATTTACGACGACATTGTATTATCAAAAGTCCCACCAATTGGAGCACCAGGAGCTGGGAGGGGTGGGCAGCGCATCCCCCCGCCACAGCACAGAGGGCGAAACCATCAAAATTATGATTCTGTTGATTTTTAAGACTCAAATGGCACCTCCCTTACCTTTCTATCATTAACTTGCCCAGAGAACTACACATGCTCCCAGACTATGAAGTCGCAAGCCTTGTGCTCAATGCAGTGGTTGAAGGGGAACCAGTGAGGGGGATGAGGTGATCAGAATGACAGCAGGAATGCACTTGATGGTGGAGCCCTCAGGCCAAGAGGAGGACTTTACAGTAGCCAAGGCATGAGATGATCAGGGCTCGGGCACAAGCTGGAAGGTCTAAGACCTCTGGGTGTTACCTCCTAACCTGGGTACTAACAGCTGGAGTCATAATTTAGGGTTGTAGTCTCCCCTCGGCACATGCATGCAGCTTCCATTAGGGGAGCCCTTACAGACTCTCATCAAGGAACGAACAGATCCCTTTAGGCCCAATACACAGCATGCTCCTGAGCGACTCTGCTGTTCTACTGGCTGGCACTGAAATCACTTCTGTGAATGCTCCATTCACAGCACAGATCAGCACAGATCAACCCAAACAGTGGCATGTACCCAGCCAGCCCGGCTCAGCTGCTCCTTTTACGCATTAGTGCATCTCTGGAGGGACACATGGATGAGTCTGTGGGCCTGATTTTCCATTGCCCTGCACCTTGCACACAGTCATTTACACCAGTACAAAGAGATTTGGTAGCCTTTTGCACCCAGTTTGCACTAGGGTAGCTGATGATACAGAGTCACTCCCCGTGACACTGGAAGCTCCTTTCTTTCCCAATCTCAGGGGGTGTTAGGAGGCTGAGAACATTTCTATCGATCTAAGCTCCTTATGTGGCCCCTCTTAAGAGAGCAGGCTCCGGAGCCCAGGGCTTCATATCCTAGGCTAGTGCCCTAATCATTGGAGCGTTCTTCCTTTCCCACTCATTCCCTTTCCTTTGTCAAAGTTTGGATCCAAACTGTCTTCAAGTTAGAAGGTGTTGGGAGCCAGCATTCTCATTCAGACACAGCATATAATGGCTCTGGGACACAACGCCCTGGTACAAACAGAGCTAATCATTTCCCAGACTGGAGGGGATTTAGTTCCAGAATTCTAGCTTGGACCCATACATAAGTAAATTCATATTTGGATGTGGAACCAAACTCCCCCATAGTTTGAGGGGTCCATGGTTCAGCCCCCTCTCAGCTTTCATTTAATTGCCCAATATTCATCTTCTTGCTTTTTTTAAAGTCTTTTGCAAAGCCATGCATTAGTAAGATCCTAAGTAGTAGTATTTTGATGAAAATGCATAAAAGGAAAGTCTCAGTTATTCCTTGTAATAGGATAATGCTACAGCTCATTAGACACTGTAACCACGAGTCCAAATATAAAGCCGACAGACCCCTCCGATGGGTGGGATCGAACCGGGGACCTCTGGAGCTTAGTGCATGAGCCTCTACCACAGGAGCTAAAAGACAGCTCACTGTTAGCTAAGGCAGAAGAGAATTTTATCTTTCTCTCTAAGTGATCTCGGTGCCACTGGATGGGACAGAACACCACACCCAGGTATGTGGGTTACACAAGTACTGGCTTTCCCAGGAAATTTCTTCTTGTGAAGAGGCAAGGCACCTTCCCATTCCAGCACATAGAGCAGAGAGGAACCCTAGGAACTTTCCTAACAGGAGAAAAAATGGCTTCTGCTGGCAGAGAGGGACTGGGGATTTCAGACGCCACCCCTGCAACAAAGGAGGCTGATACCCCTAAACTAATAGTCTCTTAGGGTTGCCACTTTGAAAACATTTTCCACTGAGTCACTGAGTCATGGCACTGGATCGCCAGGCTGTGATGCAAAGTCAGGATGTCTTGGTGCAAAATACTACCAAACTTATTTGACAGCAATAGCCACATTCTGGGTACCTCTATAGAGCAGTTATGTTGATGGTTTCACTAAGTTCCTCCACGGCCACAGGTTTTCTGGTAATTGTAGTAACACTTCCGCTCCTATTGAATTATGGCCCTGGAAACCCTTATTAGGCTTGTTTCTTTTATGGGCCAAGATCAAAGCCCCATTGCACTAGGTGAATCATAGAATCAGAGAATATCAGGGTTGGAAGGGACCTCAGGAGGTCATCTAGTCCTGCTCAAAGCAGGACCAATCCCCAACTAAATCATCCCAGCCATGGCTTTGTCAAGTCTGACCTTAAAAACCTCTAAGATGCTGTACGAACCCATAGTAAGACAGTCGCAGCCCAAGATAGAAAACCTGGGGCAGTGGGAACAGAGGCACATGGAGGTGAAGTGACTTGCTCAAGGTCACGCAGCAGTTCAGTGGCAGAGAAGGAACCAGGTCTCCTGACTTCCAGCCCAGTGCCTTATCCCCTGCATGCTGCTACCTCCCAAGACAGTCTAGAGAGTCATGGTATAACTCTGTCCACTGCTCCCTTGCCACGTTTCTTGTCTTTCTGCTGGAGGGTTGACTCCAGATACATTTTCAAGACGGACGATCTTTCAGACTCAGACATACTAGGCTGTCTCCTGGAGAGTTATATTTGTTCTTTCTTTCTTTGTCCTTTTCCTTCCCCTAAAATAAGTTGCCCCAGACTGAAAGTATATGTTTTGCTCTCTGTGTCTGGAAAAAACATATCACCTCCCCAGCTTGAAATAGATCTAACTGGGACAAAGCCTTTGAGAGCTGTCTGAAATGTCACACTTTGGAAGACTAATGAGTAACTCGGAGACTACGGGGCTCACTTTTTCTGCTTTATCAACCCTGCCAAAGCAAAACAGAATGGCTGCTTGGCGTATCCAGTCCTGCAACATCTTTGAAAAATCAAAAACCTCGTGCACTGCTTTTAAGCTCCCACTGTGTTCATAGCTACAAATGCATCACTTTGATTAGCACGCTGTATGCCTCTCCTTGGGAACAGCTGCTGGCTGGAGCCAGCTAGTTTTTCCTACCACAGAAAACATTCATGTGTGAACATGTTATTTCATGAAGGCCAAACTTTGCAGCAAATGGGATGGGGGACTACACCTTAGCTCTTTCTCTGCACACATGGAGGAGATCGGGAATGATCAGCTTTATTTCAAAGTAAAAAACAACCCATTGTTTGCCCCTGTTTTTTTAGTATCGTTTAGCTTGATTATCAGGTTGTTGCGGCCCAGAATAACTGTGCTTAAGTGTTACCAAGTACAGTAAATCCTTGAATTAGACTGTAGTTAGAGTTGGCTGGATGTAATTTAAACTTTTGTAGGGATGTAATGCAAAAACCGGAGATTGAGCAGACTTGAAATCCCTGGACGCCTCCAGAATGCCCACAAGACGGACTTCAAGGCTAACAGGGCCAGCGAGCTCAGCATGCGATTTTAAAGAGAGCCTGTAGGTTCTAAAAAACAACGAGGAGTCCTTGTGGCACCTTAGAGACTAACAAATTTATTTGGGCATAAGCTTTCATGGGCTAAAACCCACTTCATCAGATGCATGGAGTGGAACACAAAGTAGAGAGGTATAAAAACACAACATATGAAAAGATGAGAGTTGCCTTACCAAGTTGGGGGTCAGTGCTAATGAGCCAATTCAATTAAGGTGGAAGTGGGCTATTCTCAACAGTTGACAAGAAGGGATGGAAATCACTTTTGTAGTGCTAATGAGGCTAATGTAAACAAGGTGGCCCATTTCAAACAGTTGACAAGAAGGTGAGAGTATCAGCAGGGGAAAATTAGTTTTTGTATTGACCCATCCACTCCCAGTCTTTATTCAGGCCTAATTTGATGGTGTCCAGTTTGCAAATAAATTCCAGTTCTTCAGTTTCTCGTTGGAGTCTGTTTTTGAAGTTTTTTTGTTGAAGAATGGCCCTTTTTAAGTCTGTTATTGAGTGTCCAGGAAGACTGAAGTGTTCTCCTACTGGTTTTTGAATGTTATAATTCCTGATGTCAGATTTGTGTCCATTTATTCTTTTGTGTAGAGACTGTCTGGTTTGGCCAGTGTACATGGCAGAGGGGCATTGCTGGCACATGATGGCATATATCACATTGGTAGACGTGCAGGTGAACGAGCCCCGGATGGTGTGGCTGATGTGGTTGGGTCCTATGATGGTGTCCCTTGAATAGATATGTGGACAGAGTTCTAAGACGTTTTAGAATATCCAGAAGAGCAGGACATTACATCTGGTCCCATTGACTGAGCAGAGTGAGTGGAGTCAGTTGAGCCATTTCTCCATTCACCACTACAGATGAGAGGAGAATCTGCACTTTTATGTCCTTTACTAAGCAAATTAGGGCAAAGCTTCTCTTTATTATGCAGCCAATCCAGGAGAAATGCCACCAGCTTCTCCCGAAGATACCTTTTGCAGATTCTACTGGACACAGAGGCCTGTCAGCTTGTGCAAGGGACTCCTGGCAAAAACACATTTAGCTGATACAGACAACTGTGGCCAGAAGAGACCCTGCTGGGGTTTGGGCACTGGTCTTTTCTCAGCAGGGGGCAGTCCCGGGTTTTTGAACAGGATGGGAACATTGTCTGCCACTTGCTCTTGGCTGGAATGTGGATGAAGGCTGCTCTCTGGGGTTATGGCCAATTTGGAGTACAAGTCATATGGTTGTCATGAGAGTCTCCATCCATCTTTGCCATTCCTCCAGAACAACATGTCACTCTCAGCCCCAAGGGTTGTCGATCTCAGCCCCTATTGCAACATTGCACTGAGTAGGGGAAGGGGGGGGTTAAGTGCACACCGCACCCAAAGGCTGTGTAAGATCTTCATAATACTGCACGAGAAGAGAACAAATTCGCCTCTAAGCCCAGCTTGCTCAGCACTGACAGCAGCTCGATCAATGTATATCGGCTCTGAGTTTTTGGAGGTGCGTTCCAGGATAGCTGTGCTGTAATTATAGCTTCCCCAGGAACAACTCCTCGGGGATCTGAACAGAAACAACCGCCTCTGTATTGACCAAGTTCTGATTCATCCACCCACCCATTTAAACAGCCCTGCAACTGAATGTTTCCACATGAGTCCCAGGTAATGTTTGTTTTGGTTGCCTAGTTATGCTTTTGGCCTCGCGTCACTGTCATGCTCCGAAAAAGGAGGAAGTTACAAGAGCTAATCATGTGTCGCTTTAAAGGCTGCGGGAATTAAAGAAAAACAGATTCTTCATGTTTGGTACTTGCAGTCTGCAGCATTTTTCAACCAAAGAGATGGACGTGCTTCCCAAGGCCATTAAAGATATTCTCCTCCCTTTTACAGGTGGGGAAACTGAGGCACGGAAAGGCTAAAGTGACTTCTGCACGGTCACATTCAGAGTCTATGGCAGAGTTGTAGATTAAACCCAGGCCTCCTAAGTGCCAGTCTCATGTTTTAAAAACTACCCATGCAAATGGCTCTGAATACAGCTGCTACCCCAAGCTTTTAATCACAAGTTTACACTACTTACGTTGGCGAATATCTTTCAGAAACAAGAAGCACATTAACAGGACACCTGAAAAGGGCCATTGTGAAACAAGAAAGGCTGACATCAGCTGGTTCCAGAGTTAGTCTCCTCCAGTGATTTCAGACCAGATCCTCAGTTTCTTCTCTGCTGAAAAGATTAGATCCCTAACTGCCAGCCTTGCAAACATGACCTTGTGTCTGCAAAGGCCACATTCATTCTGCTTTCACAAACATCACCGTCGTAATCACCTTGTCTGGTCACCCTCTCAGATCCCACAGACCAAGTTAGGTGGATGACCATGGGCTGCGGGTGAACGTGCCCTTGGGGGAGACTAGCCCCTGACCCCTCCCCCTCTGCCTGAGGCCCCTCCTCACCCCTCCCCTTTTGCTCCTCCTACCCCACTGGAGCCTGGAACACACACACACACACACACACACACACACACTGTGGCCACCGCCCCGCCCCCTGTGCACCTCCAGCCCCAGCCCCAGAGCACTGGGTGGGCAGGCAGCGCAGCTGGAGCACCCCCAGCCCCAGAGCACTGGGCGGGCAGTGTGGTCCCAGCGCTGGGCAGACGGACAGCATGGCGTGGCCCCAGCCCCGGGGTCTTGTGCGCACCGCGGCCCGGCCTGCCCCAGCCTCTCGGCCACAGAAGGGAACAGCTCCTGGGGATGGAGCGTGGGCTGGGCCACGCCAGGCTGTTTGAGGCAGCCTTCCCCTGCCTATGCTACCTGCCGCCCATGTGGGTGACCTTTACCATGCGTAGCGGCAGGAAGAAATGGCATTCACAACTGCGTATATGGCTCTCTACCTTGAGTCCAGCCCTTTGCCCTAGGGCTAGGGGGCAGGACGTTGTCCCTTAGATCTGATATAAACTGAAAGTCCTGACCTACTTGTGGTCATCAAGGACCCCTTGAGACTGTAAGACAGGGGTGGGTAAACTATGGCCCGCGAGCCTCATCCGGCCTGCCAGCTGTTTTAATCCGGCCCTTGAGCTCCCGCTGGGGAGCGGGATTTGGGGCTTTCCCTGCTCCAGCCAGGGAGCAGGGTCGAGGGGCCGCTCTGTGTGGCTCCCGGAAGCAGCGACATGGGACTCCTCTGGGGCTCCTATGCATAGGGGTAGCCAGGCTGCTCTGCTCCACATGCTGCCCCTGCCGCAAGCACCGCCACCGCAGCTCCCATTGGCTGGGAACCGCAGACAATGGGAACAGCAGGGGTGGCACCTGCGGACAGGGCAGTGCACAGAAGAGCTGCCTGGCTACACCTCCGTGTAGGAGCCGGAGGTGGGCCATGCCACTGTTCCCGGGAGCTGCTTGAGGTAAGTGCCGCCCGGAGCCTGCATTCCTGAACCACCACCCCCTTGCCTCAACCCCTGCCCCAGCCCTAATCCCCCTCCCTCCCTCTGAACCCCTCAGTTCCAACCCAGAGCACCCTCCTATGCCCCAAACCCCTCATCACCAGCCCCACCCCAGAGCCTGCACCCCGAGCCAGAGCCCTCACCCCCCTCCTGCACCCCAACCTCAATTTCATGAGCATTCATGGCCCGTCATAAAATTTCTATACCCAAATGTGGCCCTCGGGCCAAAAAGTTTGCCCACCCCTGCTGTAAGATCTGAGGTCCTAACTTGCATGTCCTGGCCAAATTCCAGCTAGGGTGACATTCTGCCTGCCTCCCTACCGTTTCACATGTCCTAAATCGGTGTGTAGCATTGCTGTGTACTGTCAATCAGCTACCACCTCCCATCCAGAGCTAGCTGCATTTCAGTAGTGGGTTCTCTGAACTTTAAACATTGTGTCCCTCACCTGCTTCATGGGAGTATTGTGAAGCAAAGTTGGCAAAGCCCTTGGAAATCCCCCACCTAGGTTTTTACAAGATCGCCCATCACCGTGGCATCAGGGGGCCTTCTGGGCTAGCAGCTGCAATTTGTAAACACGTCAGCCATGTCTACACTTCACGTGCTACTGCAGCACAGCTATGCACTACAGCTATAGCACTGTCATGTAAATGTTTCCTATAGTGATGAAAGGCGTTCATTCCCGAACAGCAGTAGCTATGTCAATGGCTATGTGTGTCTCCACTGGGGATTAGGTTGGCATACCCCTGGCCACCATAGCTACGTTGACCTAACTTTTACGTGTCAATTAGGCCTTAGTTTTGTAAGTGAAGTAAAGGGATGTGACCCAGAGAAGGTGCCACTTTTACATAGTCTCGTCTCTGGCTCTGCAAACACGCCATTTAGGTTGCTGTTTGAAAAAAACGACCTGGGTATGAAGGAAGCAGGTCTGCCAGTTAGAGTTTCTGCAGAAGTGGATAAGAGTGAGCAATCAAAACAGGAAGGAACTATGCAAGGATGACATTGAGAAAGGCAGCAAACAAACTGGAAGTCACAAAGATTAACCAGGGCGAAATCATGCAGGATAACAACGCTGCTGTGAAAGATCTGGGATTATGGCTGTAACAAGCACCTCTCCGCTGGAGTGTAATCTTTCTGGTATCAGGGAAAGGTGACCTCTTGTAATGGGTTTAGCTTCTAATATTTACTATATAAGCACAATCCACGGTCACAGTCACCTAAAATGGTTGGGTTTTAGGTCTTTATCTCTTTCAAAGCATTGTGTAAGTTAAGCACCGCTGGAGTAGAGAGTATTCTCTCTGCAGTTTGATGGTGAAAAAAAAAGAGCATGATCTGAGTAAGGTCAGCAGCCAGTGATTCAGCAGCTGATTTACCCTTTTTTTTTCCAAAGCATCCGGTGTTCAGGGCCCACATTCAGGATACATGGATCAGGAGATTCCAGAGAGGAGCAGACCCGAGGCTCTAAAAAGTATTGAGACAGCCCTTCAGTAGCTGAGAATTGAACAACATGAGCTCTGTCAGGCCCAATTTGGCTTCAAGGAATTAAGAGTAGATCTTTCCCCAAAACTCAGATGGGAATTGCTGGTACTGCCTGGGTCAAGCAAGGGGAGGTTCTGAAAGCTGCCCGAGACCTGGTGTAATACAAGGTAATATCCTGGAATTTTAATCTGATTCATTTTCCTTCCAACTCCTATCCCATTATCACGGTTTAAGGTGCAGTATTCTTTATGGAGCGCTAAGCTGCCGGGGGCGCAAAGCAAGTAGAGAGAGGCACTGCCTGAATATCCTAGAGGAGACAGAGCAAGCCAGCTGGTAACAGCAGCATACGGCAGCACCCTGCATTGAAGTCCTGATGGCAAGAAGATCCTCTGAGGGAAAAGTGACTCCGAGTCCACTCAAGTGCACATTTAACAGCACTGAGTCAGTACAGGGGCTCTGGTGGCGTCGGACTGCAAGTGCAGGCGGGGGCTCTGCCTCTGTGAGCCTTTGATAAAGGAAAAGCCAAAGGAGAGTCGATTGGGATGTTGCGCTCACATAGAGTCAGCTGCGGAGAGGCGGCTGGAAGAATTCTGGAGCAAGACTGGCTGGAGGGAGGGCCATGCATGACAGACTGCGTGGGGAAAGGGGTGGAAGAGCAGGAAGGAGGTAAAATCTGTTTGGAAAGAAACAATTCAGACAGAGACAGACCCCAAAAATGCAGCCACAATCACCAATGGGCCTGTTTTCTATTCACTGCCAGGCATCTCACCTCCTTCCCTGCCCATAATTGACTAATGGATTTGTACACAGGAACCAGTGGCTTCTTCGGTCAAGCAGACAATGGGTAGCTGTAGGAAAAAGCAGCCTTTAGGCACAGAGAGGCAGGTTTTTCGATGCCTGACCCCCGTAGCTCCCTCCAAAACACCTTGTCAGGGGGAGAGCAGGGTGGCCAGATCCAGAGCTGGCTGATGATCTATTGCAGTGTGGGTGCAGCGTGCGGTCTCAGCTTCCCAGTCCCCATGCTTTTGTAGCTGGGTTGAGCCAGGCACAAAGATGTCCCAGGTCACACAGTGAGTGACAGCTCAGAGAGACCAGGATCCAGGAGTGGATCCTACAGACCCAATCTTTGTTCTGACCATGAGATCACTCTCTCTCTCTCTCTCTCTCTCTCTCACACACACACACACACACACACACACACACGTACTGCTCCCTTCCCCCCAAACCCTACAAATAACCCTCAGCGGCACTATCATTAAGGACAAAGCTTTTCCTACATGGGGTACAAAAACCTGCCCTAGCCAGCAGCTGTAATAATGCACAATCTATGTATTGTTATTTGAACAACAGGAGCACCAGAGAGGCCCCCAACCGAGGTCAGGGCCCCATTGTGCTAGGTGCTGTTCAGGCACATTGCAAGAGACAGCACCTGCCCTTACAGTAGACACGACAGACAAAGGTAGTATTATTAGCTCCAGTCGACAGGTGGGAAACCGAGGCACAGAACAATTAAGCAATCTGTCCCAGGTCCCACAGGGTGCTTGTGGCAAAGGCAGGAATTGAACCCCTCTCCTGGGTCCCAGCCCAGTTCTATAACCATCTCACACACACACACACGTCTTACTATAATGATCTTTGCTAACCCCGTACCCAAGTCTTTCTCTTGAGTGGTGCTATTGTGTGTATGCAGCGTACTGAGTAGAGATCCCCATTATGTTCTTGGAAGGTAAAAGGGATCTTTGATCGGAAATGTCTCTGGCCTGGCTGCAATCGTCAATGCTTCATTTCTTAATTTAAAGGCAAGGCCACAAATGCCGAGTAGCACGTCCCAGGTCATTAATGCATTTCCAAAAGGCATCCTCATTTCCCTCCCTTCTTTTTCCTGTCCAGCTGAGGAAAGGCTTGCGTGAGCAAGCCCAGACTGAATCATCTGCATTTCTTACATATTTGCCATGACGAGGGCAACCGGAGATCGTTATCTGGGGGGAAAGCATAGTGCTGAGACTCAGAATACGGGCATCTTCCTGGGTTTATTAGTCCACGGCCACAGGCGAGTCTCACTTCCGTGCATGTGAATTTTATAGCCAAATGCTGGCGGGTTTTTCTCTCTCAGCTTTATGTGCAGTGGCTGAAATGTACAAATATAATTACACCCAAGGGGCAAGTTCCGTACAGTAGCTTGATTTCCGCCCCCTTCTTAGGCCATTGTGCTACTGCGGTGCAATTATGGGCTGGATTTCCTGGATACCTAGAACGCTGTGAAAATGGTCCCGGAGCCCGGAAGTGATGTACGTGGACTGAACCGAGGGGAGTGTTTTAGATTACCACTGGGATCGCGCGCATCATTTCTAGCTTGTAACTAGCTAATAGGTTTTTAAATGATGGACTCTGATTTTAAGGATGCACAAAACCTGAATCTAACAGCGAAGAGGCATTAATGATGGTGAAGCAGACTTAGGCTGAGTCAAAGACCTGGGCTGTGACAAGGCGGAAGGTGGGGCTCCTTAGTATATACATGTTTTGGGTAGGAGAGCCAGCAGCCCCTGAAGTTGGATACAGAAAAGCTGTCCCACTAATCTTCTATTAGCAAGCCTCTCCCAAAACTTAGAGCGTCCCTCTCAAAGACCCTGCCTATGGATCTTTAAGCATAGATCGGTGCAGTGGCGAGCTGGAGCCGGTTCACACGAACCGGTTGTTAAATTTTGAAGCAGTTTTAGAACCGAGTTAAAAATTGTTACGGCTCCCTGAGCTCCCGGCTGGGGAGGCTCCCCTGGTCCCTCCCCCGCCTTGCCCCCCTCACAGAGCCTCAGCGTGCCGAGCCGCCAGCGCTCTGGACCGCTCCTGGGCAGCTCGGCAGCTCCTGCCGCTTTCATGATAAGGGCGTGGGGCTGCGAGCTCCAGCGGGCCATGCGGCATCCAGACACGCTGCCCTGAGCAGCATGGTAAGGGGGCTGGGCTGGGGCTGGGAGGAGGGGTTGGATAAGGGGCAGGGAGCAGTTGGAGGGGGCAGAGATTCTGGGGGGGGGTGGTCAGGGGATGGGGAACAGGGGTGGGGGTTGGGTAGGTGTGGGAGTTCTGGGGGGTCTGTCGGGGTGGTGATGGATGGGGTCGGGGCAGTCAGGGGACAGGGAGCAGGGCAAGTTGGGTAGGGGGTGGGGTCCTAGGGGGTAGTTGGGGGGGTCTCGGGAGGGGGTGGTCAGGAGACAAGGAGCGGGGGGGTTGATGGGTTGTGGGTTCTGAGGGGGGCAGTCAGGGGCAGGAAATGGGTGGGGGTCGGATAGCAGGCAGGGACAGGTTGTTTTGGGAGGCACAGCCTTCCCTACCGGCCCCCGATACAATTTTGCAACCCCGATGTGGCGCTCGGGCCAAAAAGTTTGCCCACCCTTGGTCTAGTTTATTATTTTATTAATAGGGGTCGCATTTGCCTTGTTCGTTATGTTGATATGTGTTAAATAAAGCAATACTTTGTTTCTATTGTAATAAACATGTAGAAATGTTTTTTATTTTTTTTCTTGTTAAGTGTGACTCCCAATGACTCAATGCATTGCTGCTTCTTATGGAGACAGGTACAAAAAAATACATACGGTGGCACATCCCTTAAATCAGAACTTTTTATAGGGAACCGGTTGTTAAGATTTTGGCAGCTCATCACTGGATCTGTGTATGGGGGAGAGCCGCATTGATGCTCACTGGGGAGAGAGTTAGCTCCTGGTGCTCCCGTGCATTAGGTGTTCAGCTGGAAGGGTCTGACTGCTCTCCTCACCCACAAAATCGAAATGAAGGGAATGTGTGAGGAGAGCAAAGGGCCAAACGGTAGAGCCTGAAACATCCCTACGGGCATTGGATCAGACCCACAGGCCAGTTCTGCATTAGCAACTTTCACCAGTCCTGAGGGTTAGGGTTCGGGGGGGGGGGTGATTTTTGTATTGGCAAAAGCCCAGGAGTAGATGCAGTAATGCGCCCTTTCCAGAATAGTTTATTTTGTTTGGGGAACTGATATAAGCGAGTCTGGCAAAAGCCCTCTTTTGCCAGCCTAAGCTGAGTCCACACTAGGAGGCTTTGCCAGTCCAGTTATACTGGTATAGCTATGCCAGAAAATCTCTTCTAGAGTAGACTGGGGTTATGTCTGCACTAGGAGTCCTTTCCAGGTGTTGGAATACCGTGTATTATGCTGGCAAAGCGCTCCTAGTGTGGAGGCAGCATACCAGCCAAAGCTGGGCTTTGTACCCCTATAGTACAACCACCCCCAGCAGAATAAACCATACTAGTGCAAGTGTAGCTGTGCCATTATAGCACCAGCACAGCTGCATCAGTGATAGATCCTGCCTCTTCACACCCCTGACCAACAGAGCTAGGCCAGCAGAAGTATGTAGTGTAGACCTGGCCTAAGCCTAAGAAATTATGATCAGAGTTACTATTTTTTTGTTTTGTGATAGTATCTAGAGGCCCTAGTTGCAATCAGGACCCCATTGTGCTAGGCACTGTGCGGACACATAGTGAGAGACAGTCCCCGCTTTGGAGAGCTGACAACCTAAATAGGCAAGATGCACAAAGGGTAGGAGGGAGACCAGCGGCACAGAGATGTGGAGTCACAAGCCCAAGGATCACTTAGCAGGTCAGTATCAGAGCTGTGAGTAAAAAACAGGCCCCCCGGTCCAGCGCCCTATCCAGTACCCCACACTGTATTCCCAGCAATTTGTACAGTATGAGTGTGTAGTTTTGTTATTCTCCATATGTGGTAGGTATTCAACCCAAAAGGTTGGCTGACAAAGTTACATGTGGCTCCTTAGAATGGAAACACTTTTGCCACCTTAATTATATGCATTACTATGCACTCTGCCTATAATGTGTAGGTGAATATAGTGTATCACAGGAATATTTTGCACTGTTGATACTGCATAGTCCCTTACATCTGAGACCTCCAAGGTGCTTCTCAAACAACAGTTAATTAAGCCTCACAAGGCCCCTAGTTGAGTATTATCCCCCTCTCACAGGCCAGGAAACTCAAGCCCAATGAGATTAAGCAATTTGCTCAAGATCACACAGGAAGTGCTCATCAGATCCAGGAATATGACCATGATCTCTTGAGCCCCAGTCTTGTGTGACAACCAACAAGCCATCCTTGTTCCAACGCTTCTAGTACACACAATAATAACTAGCTGTACCCCCCCATATACATCACAATGTTTAATTTACTATTGTATAGACAGAACCTAATACGCAGAAGGCTGGATTCCCTGGCCTATGCCTGTGTTAGCTCCATTGACTTTCATGGAGACACTCTGATCTACACCAGCTACAGATCTGGCCCAGAGATTAACCTACCCATTTTCCTAGGAGTGCCCCGTGACCATCTCCTCAGTCATGACACTTTACAGGCAACAGGAGCATGTGCAAACACCAGACACCCGATTTTATTTCAGTGCAAGTGAATAATGCCTTCAACTAACACTTGAAGAGAAGTGCTTTTCTAGCACATAGACCTACATCACCCACAATTTCGCCTGTCCCTCTCTACAAGACAGTTTTGTTGTTAGTCTCCATTTAAAAACTGGGGTGGCTTAGTGCAGTTTAAAGTGTTGAGGAATGTGTAAGACCTAATAGGAGACTAAGGGCTTGTCTACACTTGAAACGCTATAGCAGCACCCCTGTAGTGCTTCAATATAGACACTGACTGGTGCTACAGGAGGGTTCTTCCCTCACTGTAGTTAATCCATCTCCCAAGAGATGGTAGTCAAGTCAATAGAAGAATTCTTCCACCAACCTGGCACTGTCTACAGCAGGGTTTAACGCGGCTTAACTACATCACTTGGGGTGTGGACGTAGCTGGGTCGACGAAACTTTTGAGCGTAGACCTGGTCTGCAGTAGATAAGATCTCACTCAGCCAGGAGATGAGGTCCCTCCCAAACTGAGCTGAGGGCATTAGCAGGGTAGTGCTGGGGATCTGTGAGGGCACTTAGCTTCCTAACTGCAGTGCTGCTTGTTGGCTAGGGCAGAACATCTCAGCAATGCAGAGAAAGAAGGAGGAGGAAAATCAATGTTGAGGTGCATAATGAATTTTGGTTTCCTGAAACAGGGGCCCATCCAGGAATGGCAGCTGCTAATGAATGACAAAGGAAGGCTCTGCAAACTCAAGAAAGCTATTCATGCCCATGCACTCTAGTGAAAAATAAAACGCACCCTGCCCCCATCCCCCAGCGTTGTGTCCAGGTCTCCATCAACACAATCTATGAATGGGGAAGGAAAAGACTGCAAGCAAGTAAGGCTCCCGTTTGATCAGGAGGAGATGATGGGCAGGAAGAGGGGGACAAAACAGTGCAAAGAATTGATCACTGGGCTGTAGAAGGCCTCTTTGGATGATTGCTCTAGAATGTAACACCCCTACTTCAAACTAACCTTTTATTCTAGTCCTTAACTATTCATCCAAGCCCACAAGAGTTTAATGGGTGAAGACCAGTTCACAGATAATGTACCCCTGGACACCCAAACAGCTCAGGAAGAGCATACTTATGGGAGGTGCTCCATAATTAGAAGGGAAGAGAGACAGAGAAATTCCCACACACGCTCTCTATTAGCTCTTATTAGTTATTTAGAGCTCTATTAGCTCTAAGTAACTTCCCAAGCAAAGAATCTAGTATCCCCTTTTCCTTCTCACTGATTATTTTGCGAGTGTGGTTTGCATTGTTCCTCTCTAAACAATACCAAATGTGCACCCGTCTACAACTTCCAGATCTTTGTGTGGCTGCTTCCCACCTCTTCTCAGAATGTCACACTTCAACCCCAGCTGGCTCAGATGCGGTCAGCCTGCGAGTTGGAAAATGAAGTAAGAAAATGATTCTGAATCCCTATTGATTTCATACAATGGTGGTCCTTGTTTAAAGAAGTACAAAGCTGGTTTTGAGCTAGCGGGGCAGATTGGCAAGGAGGTGGCCTGCGTGTGTAATATGCCTGATGCAGCATTCTCAAGGAAATGGGAAGTCTCAGCTTTCAGGGAAATGCTTCGAATCAACAACACGGATGGAACCAGTGTGGGGCAGGTGAGCTGCCCCGCTGTAACACCACTGTGAAGACACTCCTACGCTGACGGGAGAGCTTCCCTCGGCAGTACAGCTCATCAATCTCTGCGAGAGGTACTAGCTATGTCGGTGGGAGAAGCTCTCCCATCGACAGAGCACTGTCTACGTGGGGGGTTTAAGGTCGATATAACTACATCGCTCAGGGTGTGCATTTTTCATACCCCCCGAGCAACAGAGTTATACCTCTATAGGTCTGTAAGGCTGACCTGGCCTAAGTATCTTAATCAGACATCTCCCAATAATTCTGCCACACTGTCCTTCTCTAGCCTACTTCCTCTGGCCTCTGCACTTCCTGTTAGATATCTGTGGTCTCCACAAGATGGCACAATGCCACACCTGACTTAATGATACACAGCTGCATCTTAACTACAGACTGGCTAAGGAGGTGGCATTCTGGTCTTGCACAACTTCAGCTGAAGCTACAGCCAGGGATGCTGCAGGTAGAGATCCATTTTCTCAGACCAATAGGGTTTGAGAGTGGGAAGGTCGTCTAAAAAGTTCTAAGTTAGAGGCCCATTTCTCATCCATCGCTTTTAAAAACACTCCCCGCCCTCTAATACAGGCTAACACATTTGCTGCTGGGTGAAGAGCCTGCAAATACCTTTTTTCTTTTTCTCTTTTTGGGCCCCACAGCAAATTTACTATTCTCGCAAAATAAACCTTGAAATAGGCTATGCTTAGATAGATGATAGCAATCCTGAGGGACTTTTAAGGACTTGTATGAAGAGGTGTGAACAGGTCTGCTAAAAGGACATGCAGAATAATGGCAAGCAGGCTGAACTGCAAGTTCTGGGAGGAAATTTGCTGTAAGCAACAGCAGGCAGCCCATAACAATGATGGCTCGAATTGTCTCTAGACTGAGCTGCAGTGGAGATGGGAGGAGGTGCCGTGTGGCGCGGAGAGGAATTATGATGGTCAGAGCCCTGCACCAAGCAGGATGCGTCCCAGGGTGCTGCGTGCAGCACACCAACCAGCAGCAGTTGTTCCGCAGCACATGTTCCCCATAAACCAAGCCCTGTGCAAGGCCATGGCCCCACGTCTCTCAGAGCCACCCTTCTGGAGCACGGCAGGCTTCCAGCAGTGCTAACACAATGCAGAGAATGTAGCCAGCTGCATGATGGTAATCCCCAACTCAGGACTTTGGGGAGGGGGAAGGGGATCTCTGCCCCTTGCCCACCCATGCTGGAGAAGCCATAAGTTGGCCCAATACATTTTGAGTTTTAGGTACCTAAACCAGGACATCTAGACCATCGTCCTCAGACACATGCTAGACTATACCTACATGGACACTGCTCATATGTAAATCTTTGCAGGAGCGGGGTTACAGGCCTGAATCCTGCAGTCCTTATTCAGGCAAAACTCCCATTACCTTCGAGCAAGGACCCATTCATTAAGGAGAGAAAAAATGGACCCACAAGGTAACAAGCCCAAACAAGGCTACAAATAGAAGCAGAAATAGAGCATCCGTCTCACCCCCAATGCGCACAGCACTGCTACACACCACAGTTTAGAAAGTAGCCCAGCTATAGGCCAGGGAAAGTCAGACACCTCTGCTGTGGGGGATGAGTGCAGATCTGCTATTCTCATCAGTGACAAATTGTTTGGTTTTATAAACCCATTAAATCTCCATGGGCTTGGGTTTATTATTAATCGGTGGCAAATTGGTGACAGGCAAGGAAAGAGTTAAAAGGGAGAGCTCAAAGCTTTTGCAATAGGCATTCTGTCAAACCGGGTGAAAACATGAAGATGGGCCCCAGAGGAGTAGATAATTGGAGCTCTGCGGCTTCTAATTTAAATTAATAACTCAGACTGAGACAGCAAATATAAGCTGGTTAAACCTGCTGGAGATACAAGCCAAGCAGCAAGGAACATTCAACAGGATCTGCATTGTAAGTTAGGAATGGAAAGTGAGTGAAGAGCAGCAGATGTGGGCTCTTGTTAACAGGAGACATCTAAGCCATGGGAAACAGGACACTGGCTCTCTGGAGGACGTCTGGGAGATAGCTGACACACCCACGTTCAGCCCCTGCGGGATGTCAAGGCCGCAATCACGGGGCCTGATTGCAGCTCGTGTGGACGTACCTGAACTAGCGTTAATCTGGCTAGGTCGGGTACTGGAGCAATGACACCTCTGCCATGTAGGCTATCCAAGCTGGCCTAGGAATCGGATCCTGGGTCATTAATCAGGCAGCTTAGCCTGTGCTACTGCCACTGCACGGCGCCACACTCCATGATTGTGGCACAGACATACCTACAGCAGCTGAATGGTATGCGTCAGATGTCCTCCAGAGAGGCAGTGTCCTCCTTCACATGGCTGTGATGTCTCTTGTTAACACGAACCCACAGGTACAGCTCGTCACGCACCTACCATTCCTAACTTCAGGTCCTGTTGAAGGTTTCTTGGACATACCCTGAGAGCAAAGGAGACCAGGAATAGCATGCACAGGCGCCAAGTGGATCCCCCTTCACAGCCCAACAAACCACTGCAGAAGAAGCAGTTTTGAGATTAAGAAGTGACCATGTGATCAGAAGACCCCCTAGGGTTCAGAGATGGTGGTAACTGACAGACGTCCATAGCAAGCCTCCGGTTTGAGTGAAATTCTTTTATTTAGTGACATCGTCAAAAGTCTCATCTGGTATTTTTCTCAGAATTTTTAAGCTAATCTCATGAGTTTTTGAGGCTGGACTCATGATGTTTGAATTCTTGCAGCTGCCAATAGAGGGTCCATTAAGAAACAAAATAAGCTTTTCATCTGACAAAGGGTTCAAGTTATCTACCCTGCCTCCAATCTAGACATCGCTCTTTGGATGTTTGAGTAAGTGACTGTGTTGGTTTGTGATTGCTATTTAAGTTTGGTATTAAGTTATTTTTTAACTGTGTGAGATTCCATATGGGGTAAGGGACAGAAGGAAGAGAGTATGTGTGTGTGATTGCAAAGCGGGGAGGAGGTATTGTGCCCTGACATATGAGAGAAAGAGGGAAACACTCATGCAGGTTGACAGTGTGTTTGCCTGGGCTGCTAAAATAAGTGCTTTTGACAACTTTGCAAGATTGATGTTGAAAAAAGGAATACAGTTAAACAACTTCATTCAAGAACATCTGCATCTACGTAGTTAAAAAAGTAAAGATCCAAAGAGCAACCAGCCAACAGAAATCCACCACAGTAAATTATACCCACTCACCCATGGCCTTGTAGACAGCTCAGAAGAGACATAAAGGCTAGACTCCTGTGTGAACGAGACATTTTCTGTACTTCCTAAGCCTTACATTAATGTTCACTCTAAAATTGAAAAGGCAAGAACCTGGAACTTTTCTCTATTTTTACCATGTTCCCTCACTCCCAGCAAAAAAAAAAAAAGGTCAAACCAACCCAAGATATTCCTCAGATGGTCTGAAGGACAAAAATACAGCCCTGGTTTGTGGTTAAGGGAGCTGTGCTTGGCTAAAACAGCTCCGAGCTGGAAGTACAATGTTTCCTTTTAAAACAGCTTCTCTGGCCATGACAGTGGAAATTTTGCCTAGTGTGATTCAGCCGGAGCAACTCAGGAGAGCAAGGATATGTGACAGAATTTGGGTAAAATACAAGCACTCTCGAGCCTTCCCCCATTCATAGAACTGGACTCACATTCAGCATTTTGGCAGATCTGATTTTTTTTTCCCCTTCCCCCTCGCGCCCCTCCCCCCCCGCTTTTTAGCCAAGACCAGATCTGGATATGCCAAAACTATCACAAGAAATGCTGTTTTCAGAGAAGTTCCAGCTACTCACAGCCTGGGTTTTGGGGAAGCAGACCCAGATTTGAGAATGAGGAGGATCTGATGGTTAATGCCCTATACTGGAACTCAGAAGACCTCAGTTCAATTCTCTGCAGAGCCATAAGCTCTCTGTGTGCCTCAGTTTCCCATCCATCCTATGTGTATTTTTTCTCTCCCACCCTTTGTCTTCTCTTATCTATTTGGATTTTAAGCTCTTCAGGGCAAGGACTGCCTCTAACTCATTTTTGAAGACACTTGAGTTGGGTAGTAGGTCACTGGAATTTCCCTCATCTCTAATAATATCTTGGGTGGAAGGACGCAAGGCCTAAATCCCAGTCTGTGGGCTGGGCAGGAGGGTCATGAGGGCTACTGAGGAACAAAGAGTTGTATTGCACACAGTAAGTTCTCCAGAGGTTTTGATCCTTTTGATAAGCCTTTGGAATTTGGCCTGTTACTAGCAAAGACCAGAGAGCTGCAGGGGAGCTGGAATAAAGTCTCCACTTTGTTTTTTCCCCAGAGGGCACCAAAGAAAAGACCCACGTAAACTGTGGTCCCCAGAGCTCAGCAGGATGCTGCTTGACAGCCCTTCCTCAGAGTCATATGTGCAAGAGGAACATGTCCTCACACGGATGCACTGGGCTTTTAATGTCTAACCTCCCTTTTAGCGCCGGGGGGTGGGGTGGGGGGAGTCACATAGCAATAGCACAGGGCATTAAGGCTCTGATTTAGCAAAGCATGTGCTTGACTTCAAGCACGTGCTGAAATTCCAGTGAGACTAAGAAGGTCCTACATGTTTTTGCCGAATAAGTGCCTAGACCAAATCTCTTCTCCTTAATTTGAAGTGAATTTGAACGTGCGCATGGCCTACGTGTGGAAGACGCAACTTTTTGTTGTGACCCTGGAGTGACTTCACATTAGAGATAGCAAGACTAGTAATTTTGTGCATTTCAAATCTCCATCTAGCCCAGGTGTGGACCAACCAGGTCATACCCATTCTTCAGCTAATACAAACGAAACAGCGGCTTATTTAAACTCTTCTATATTCTCCCCATTTCTTAAGGAGTTCATGCAATCCTTAGTAGCCAAAATAAGAAGATTGTTTCCCCATGTGAGGTTTGAGTTGTGGTATAAAGTGTACCCACCTAGATTCACTTCTCTTGTGCTCTGCTGAATAAATACTGAGGAGTTTAGAGCCTTTTAAAATGTTACGACATTACATTCCAGAGATGACATGACCAGAGACTGAGGCCCGTGGAAATCTGTTTCATTAAGCTGTAAAGACTATAAATTACTACAGGATATTCTAGCTAGGTGGACATGGCCTCGGATCCAATAGCATTGCACCTGGCTGCTGGACAATATTGATGAACTTTTGCTATTTATATTGTACAGGATGAAAACAAAAATTACAGACAGGAGCACAAGACACCGTGGAAGAACAAGGAAAGGACATTGTATCCTGAAATTCACACCATCCTTTTAAGGAAAACCAGTGAACGTCAGCATTGGTTAGATACTGGCTGTGAGCTGTTACTACTAGTGATCCGTGTTGTGGCAATGGGTAGCAGTCAGGGATTTGAGCCCCGTTGTGCCAGGTACTGCTGGTGCTCCCGCTGGTGGGTGCTCATCCCCCTCTGCCCCTGTCCCACCCCCACTCCACCCCTTCCCCCCAAGTACCCGCCCTGCCCCCCCTTCTGACCCCTGCTCTGCCTCCACCCCGCCCCCCATTCCACCCCTTCTCCAAGTCCCCGCCCCTGCCCAGTTTCTTCCCTGCCTCCTCCTTTGAGCACGCTGTGTCCCTGTTCCTCTCCCTCCCTCCCAGAATGCCACCAAACAGCTGTTTGGCAGCGGGCAGAAGTGCTGGGAGGGAGTGGGAGGAGCAGGAACGTGGTGCGCTCAAGGGAGGAGGCGGGGAAGAGGCTGGGGGAGCTTGGCTGCCAGTGGGTGTGGAGCACCCGCTAATTTTTCCCTGTGGGTGCTCCAGCCCTGGGCACCCATGCAGTCGGTGCTTATGGGTACTGTACACACAGGTCACAAGCCATGGTCTCTGCCCAAAAGCTTGTGGCTAGAACTATCTGCCTATGTAGGGGAGTAAACCCATCCCCTGCCACACACAGACCCCTGTCTATCTGGGCTTTGCCCCTGGCATGCAGGAGTACATGGGCTCCTGCTCACTCCCTCACAGAACCAGGTGAACAGTAACTGGGCTGAGCCTTAGCTCCACACCCACAATGCACCAGCCAACACAGCTAGGCTGGCACAGGGGAGGCTTTGAACAGCTGCCGACACAGGCATGCCACATGCGCCATCACCAGGGTGTGTAAGGTACAGCATGTCCCAGGGCTACTGCTGGTTTGGGGGAGCTTAAAGACCAACCTGGGTTCAGGGCTGCACCCAAAACTGTGCTCTAGCCCTATTAAAGAGTCAGAAATGTGGTTCCTGCTGGTGCTGTTCATTAGTGATGGAGAAACCTCAATAGGGTCATCAGGAATTCTGACCCACTCCCACAGTGCCGCTGCTCATCCTAATTAACTAAAACCTCCTTGCTGACAAATGGATTGGAGCAGGAAGGCTGGTCCAATAGCTCTAGCCTTGGACTTCGGAGGCCAGAGTTCAATTCTCTACTCCATCACAGGACCCCCCTGCCCCCGTGTGACCCCTGGGCAAGTCATTCAGTCTCTCTGGGCCTCAAGTCCCCCGTTCCTAAAATAGATCTAATATTTCTCTGCCTAACGGGGGTGTTGCAAGCATAAATATGTTAAGGATTTGAGTAGAGCAGTACTGAGAGAAAGAATCCCATTTTGTAGGGGATTTAGAGATTTCAAAATTTAGTTTGGTTTTAATTTGAAATGAAAACCAAAAATTTCATATCTATCTGCGAGACAATGGAGCCCAGACTCCAATTGGCTGCCCCACAGCTGTGGGGCCTGGCATCTCTGGGTCCCATGCTGCCAAGGAACCAAAAGCCTGGGGTCTCAAAGCATCTATGCCCCTCATCACTCTGCCTGGTGGGCTGCTGGGAAGCTGGGAACCTGGTGTTATGGACCAGGATGTAGGCCATCTGGCCTAGTGGTCAGAGCAGGAGTCAGGTCTAGCAGATAGAGCAGGCATCCAGGTTGAGGAATGAAGCTGCGGGTCAGTTCCAGCGTTAACTGCCAGTTTCCAAAGCCAGAGATTAAGTCAGCATCAGAGCCAGGAATCAAAGCTGAGAGTCAGATACCAAATGCCAGAGCCCAGGATCAAGGCAGTGTTAGAGGCCAGAGGCAGAGCCAGGACTGGTAACTGACAGCTGGGGGAAGCATAAGGGCAGGGACCGGAGGAGAGACAAAGGATCAGGCACAGAGCAGGAGCACAGTGGAAACCAGAGAAAAGACAGGGGTGAGGCAGGAGAGGAACAGCAATCAGGAACAAGGTTGGGTGCAGGAGGCAGGCACAAGCAGGGCCCAGTGCCGCCATAACAGGAAATCACCAAGTTGCACAGAGAACTTCCTGTGCCTCCTTCTGTCTTAAATAGAGTGGCTGGACCAAGCCGTGGAGCCAGGAAATCCTCCAATCAGGGCTCCTGTGGGTGGTGCCTTGGCTGAGGCTGTAGTCCTACTAGCTTCTCGCCCCACCGAGTTTCTGTTGGGTGGAGGCCAGGATGCAGCAGCTGCCTGGGAACTCCCAGGCTTAGATTTAAGACCTGGGATGTCACACCCGGAAGCTTTAGGAGCCTTGCAGAAGAGGAAGGAATCTGTGAGCTTCAGAGCCAAGACTCCCGCAGGTACTTGGCTCCCTATGAGCCCCACATGGGCTGCTGAGGAGGGGCTGGGCATGCAAGCCAGCAGGAAACCTGCCTGGCAGACAGGGTTCCATCTGAGCCCTTCCTATAGTCCATCACAGCCTTGGCAAAAGTCAAACCAGTTCAGCAAAATGTTGCAAATTGGCATTCTCTGCCTGAAAAATGTTCCGATGGAGAATTTCCAGCCAGTTCTAATTGTGAGGTGCTCAAATGTTACGATAATGAGGGCCATGTAAGTACATAAGCTAACTCTCCTGAGATCCAGCTGGCTTATTCATGGGATTTCCAGGGTTTGCTGGGTTTGCACAGAAATAGCGAGAACAAGCTTTCCTGCAGGTTTGGGGATCTCTTTCAAAATCAAGAAGTACTTGCGAGGGATGTACACACGGGGAGGGATAAAAATATCCAAAATAGTTTCAAATTCCAGTAAAGTTTGTGTTTGATTTTGGTTGGTTTGAGACTGTTCATCCATCCTTACATGTAGATGTAACGCCAACAGACCCCGGTCGTTGTCGGGCGGGATCAAACCAGGGACCTCTGGAGCTTAGTACATGACTCTCTACTGCATGAGATAAAAGCCAGCTGCCTCTTCCCTAAGGCTGTAGAGCAGACTCATTTAACTCTCTCTTTCTCTCTCTCTGTAAGTGATCTTGGTGCCACTAGATGGGACAAGTATCAGACCGTGTTAGTCTGGATCTGTAAAAGCGGCAAAGTCCTGTGGCACCTGATAGACTAATAGATGTATTGGAACATAAGCTTTTGTGGGTGAATACCCATTTCGTTGGATAGCTTCAACAATTCAATTCAACCAACTTCAACTTTTTACAAGTCACTTGCAGAAAGATTGCAAAAGATTTATTTACTAGTTGAATTTATTCAGAAATTTCTTCCACAAATAAACCTGGGTCTGCAGATCACCTCCAGTTGGTTCATCGGGAACAATCAGATCACAATTTTTGCTGCGTATTCGGTAATTACACAAGCCATGTGGCATTGTTTCTGTTCCCTGATTGGATGACTCGTGTAATTTATTATAGCACAAGCGGTCAAATCTGAAATTCGGCAAATATTCACACATCCAACCTTAAAATTTGATTTCTGTGAATGCTGCTGCAGAAAAAAGCCACAAATAAGGTCAAATTGCAATTCACTTTCACATTTCAACAAATATTGGTGGACCATTTTTCCCTATTATTTTCATCTTTAAATACTGTCCATCTGAAGCACTGTCATTTCAAAACATTCCTTGGGATTGCAACTGCTCAACATCCTCACTGCAATTAAAAAGCTGTCTATTCAAACACATTTTCTGCAAACAACAGTTTATTTGCTATATATAGATTAATGCTGTCAGTGGAGTAATTTGGAAGCATTGTTGATTACTCATTGTAATGAGGCCCATTACATAATTAAAAGAGTTTTCTCCTAGCTGCATTTTACTGCTAATTAACATTTTATGCCATCTACAATGGACATACTGGGCTGCGTCACAGACATAATTATGCAAGTTTATCCTACGAGCAGTTTATGAATTATTAATTAATGTTAAATCTGTTGATTAAATGGCAATTTGTAAGTAATCCTACCATTGCTTGGAACATATTTCTCCCATAAGTATTCCCTTGAAATATGCCCCAAAATAACATGGAGGAAAGAAACGGCTGAAGTTTGGGAGCATGCGACTCAGGGGATTGAGATAATTTATTTATGAGAACCTTTGATGTTTTTCCAGAAATTCCAGTTGTCGGTATGTTAATTAGACAGACTCTTCTGAACTGTTTTCTCAAGTCCCAGCAGGACCCATCCAATTAGAGCAATATCTCCTTGTTCTTTGTATAAGTAAAACAACAAAAAATAAATGTTATCCCGATACTGGAAGTTCAGACAAAAGAAATAACAGGAAGGCATGGAGCAATTCAAACAAACAGCCTCTGGCAGGCATGGAGAGATGTCTGAATACCTGAAGAAGTGCCTTAAATAGAACATAAAACACTGGCAAGTGGGCTAAGTCAAGAAAGATTAGAAATATGCACATGGGGACACTTCCCAGTGCACTTGTGCCTCTCTGGGAGATGTCAGCGGAGTGCATTTGTTTCAATAAATGCTTAGGGCAGAGATCAGTCAAAACAAGCCTCTTATTTAAAAAGAAATCGAGCCAAGCTGTGAAATTCTGGTCCCATTGAAGTCAATGAACAAACTAACACTGACTTTGATAGAATCAGGAGTTCTCCATTGGCTGAATTCCATTGCAATCCATAGAAAACGTGCTCCAGAGTATTTAATCTGTACTGGCAGCACCCAGCTCTGTTTACAATTAAAGCTGAGCCCCAGGGGCACGGATTTCACTTTGGTTTTGCAGAGCCAAATCAGTCAGGTTTTCGGTTTCGCAGAACTGGCTACGGTTGTGACAGGGTAGCAGTTCTGTTTTAAATAGATCACTAACGTTGGGGGAGAGAGAGGGTTTGGATAAAAAGGCTGGTTGTGTCCCATTTCTACAATGGGAAAATTGGAGTTGTTTTGCAAAAAGAATAAACTGGCCAAAGTGGTTTTGTAAAGCAGAGAGAATTCAGATCCCAGTTCCATTTTATCAAACCACGCAGGTCAGACACAAGGGTCCAGTTTTTTGCCCATCTTTAGCCTGCTGGATTTGTAAGTCTTTTACTTTTGAGCCATGGATCCACAAAAGGGCATAATGTGCCAAGCCCACCCAGTAGGCCGGGCATTGCATTACCAGCATCAGTGCATTACAAGTACTAGTGCCACTTCTGCTGCTCTTACTTTTCTTCACCGCAGGATAGTTATTTCCGTAGTGACACCACCACCTTCGCATTTAAAATCAGGCCTTTGTACTGCAAAGGGGCCATAGAGTAGGAGTAAATTACAGAGCAGTGTGCCAGGGTAAATGAGAATCGGCCCACTGCACCTCTGGGAGGTGCAATACAGAGGATATAATCCAGGGAATGAGGGTAGGGGCTTCGTGCCCCTTTGCACCCTACAGATCCTTGCACTGCCTGGTGGTTGCTCTCTCAACATAAGTTACAGCTGCCGTCTAATTTACTGCTGCCTGTCCCCGGCTCCCTGCATAAGCAGCTGAGTCAAACTCAGCCCTGGCATGTCCCCTGTGCCCAGGCTTGTGAGGTAGCACTGTGTCTGCACTGGTGGGATTTCCCTGTGGCTCTATCCAGAGCAGGGTGTAGGGACTGATGTAAGGGACAGAATCTGCACCAATCCTTTGCGGAGTGGTCTCATATCATCATGTTGGGATGTTCCCTTCATTAATAGGGATATAGATGGGGAAGGGGGATACCTGTGGGCACCAGTGAATACTGGGCATACGGGGAAATCAATCAGGGGAATGGATGGGTATTAGAAAAATACAAATCCATGCATTTGTTTTTCAGATCAGACATACAGTTTTAGTTGGCAATTCAGTTTGCCACAGATTGTGTCTATTTCATTACAAGATACTGGATCATTCATTTTACATGATGTAAAAGAAGTGAGCTGCAGAAGTTATCTCTGGGTCTGTGTAATAAACTCCACAGGGTTTTGCGAAGTTCACAATGGCAACCAGAGCGGTCAGCGTGGAGCATTGTGGGTTGGTAGCTGGAGAATAGGTAGGGATAACACAGTGTCTATGCTCACTCTGCATGGACCTAAGTACACTGACCATGGCTCTATGCCGCTCGGGGAGGTGGGGTTACTATGTCAGCAAAACAGGGGGGCTTACATCGGTAGAAGACCACTTTAAGTGTGGACACACGCACAACTAGGTCAACGTAAGCTGTCTTGCATTTACCTTTGTAGCGCAGACCAGGCCCCACCCTGTTTTGTTCCTGCATTTCATCAAAGCCCAGAATAGAAAAGTGAAATAAGCCCCCCCCGAAAAGCCAGGCTCAGGGCTCAGGCATGGGTATGAGGCTTGTGAACTGAACAATGCTGCACTACCCATGCGCTGCAAATATCAAGACTCGTTCAACACACATGGGAGGACGTGGCCCAAAGTTTCAGCCGAGTGAACATTCAGGAGAACGCCCCCGCCCCCAGCATCTGTTCGTTGGCGAGGCAGCTGTTTTTTCCTACGTATTCATACTTAAACTGGCTGCATCCTGGCAAGTGTAACATATCTGTGACGTTCCCCACCACCACCGCATGGTCAGGCTGGAGACTGCTGAAATATATTCCGTATGCAAATCAGCTCTGGGAAGGCAAGGGGCTGCTGGGATGCCTTGTAGGCTGTGATGGCCTGTCTGGAAAAACAGCGTGTAGTATCGGATCAAGTGTAAGTAGTCTCTTGGCCTATCAAAGGCCATGATGAAGTGTCTTGATGTTTTTGGTCTTTTGGCCTCGAGATGAAAACCTTGTCTGTGTCTCTTGGACCTTGAAGTGAAAAAATTATCTAAGTGATTCTTGTTTACTAACCTCATCAGGCTCCAAGAGCGCTGAGTGTTAGCATGTTAGAGTGAAGCAATTAGAGCTAATAGCAGAAACATCACAGGAGGAAGGAGAAAGGGCAAGAGTTTACGCCTTGGTGTCTATTGTATGGTCAGGACCTACGCTGTTTGCCATCCCTGCAATAAATTACAGCCTGTTTTCACATCCGAGTTGTTTTAAACTCTTATATTATAATCGCATTGCGGCTCGTGACTCATGTGGAAAGCAAGAGAGTCTCATTGCCAAGTGAATGGGCAAGTTCATGGTAGAGCACGTCACGTTAATACGGCCAGGGTGCATGCTGCGGACGTTCGCACTGGCACCTTTGAGGGCCAGGGACTGTGGTGTGTTTGTGAAGTGTAGCAGAAAATGCTGCACTCAGTGAAGTCTCTTCCTCTAGGTTCACAACAAAGTGGTTCTGATCCCCGCAGAGCAGAAAAACCTCCCCGGTTCTTGGTTCAAGCCAGTGCTTTGACCCCCGGGATTAAAGCCATCTCTGCCTTCTCCCTTCCAGTGACCATGGGATTATCCATGGGAAGCCTGACTGGACATGTGGTCCTCATCCTGTACACCTGGTTGTTAAACCCTTGTTTGCTACAATCAATGGTCCTTCATTGCCACACCCCTACAAAGCACATATGGAGTTGCTGAGAACCATGAGCCCTTGTTTCAGTGATACTTCTAATAAAACCTGCTAACTACATAGGGCCTTGCAGAGAACATACAGATTGATGTAAACCTGCCTTTTCCTTTGTTTTGGCACCTTTGACTTCTGCAGTTACTCTGGATTACATTATGCAGAATTCTTCTCAGTAGTTCAAAAATCATACTAGGCTAGTTTTTAAAGCTGTAAGGGACACAGTGGGCTTATCTTCACTAGAAGTTTCTCTCTTTTTTTATTTTTAATCTGAAGTTGGTTTTGAAGTATGCAGTGTACAAAAGAGGGGATATTTCTATTTTCCTATACCTTATGTATGGATGCCTAATACAAAAGTTTGGAGAGTATCAACACTAGCCTTTTCAAAGGTGTTAAGTATCTCAGGTTAGGCAGCATTTGCTTAACTCAAAGTAAAAGCACCCTGTACAGATATCTCTAGTGTTGCCAGTTCTCTCCATTTTTGCTGTTTTTCTTAAAGCCCCAGATCCTGAGTCATGTGTTTACAGGGGGAAAGTCAGCTTTTTTTTTTTTATATGGGTTTCTATTTCTAGCCCTCATGGTCACAAAGGAAAGCTTGAAAGCATGACCCAAGTGCATCCTACAGACTCAGAAACTAAAAGGCAAACACAAAGAATTTATTTTTTTTAACTCTTGTGATTTTTAAGCCTATCTCGATTTTCAGAACAGTTGGAATTACAACAAACAGCACCCCCTTTTTGGAAGCTAAGGGAAGGATCCGTCAAGGCACTTGACCCTACTTTCAGTAAGTGCTTGAGGACGGAGAGCAGCATGTGGGGAAAGGAGGAATAAAGCCCGAATGATGCACTCTCTTGGGAGTCTCTGTCTTTTTCTGCTTTAAAACTGAACTCTTGGGGCTGGCAATATGGGCCTTCTCCATGATCATCCTGCATAACTCAGGCTTTGGAAATTCACCCCGCAATCTCTGCACAGAGAACAGTATCTGGTGGTTGAGCACTTTTTTAAAAGGATATTCAGACATGATTTTAAGACTTCAGTGATGGAGAATCTACCACATCCCCTGGTAAGCTTCCCCCTGTGGTTAATTTCCCTCATTGTTAAACCATGTGCCATATTTCTGCTTCTGCCAGACAACGATATGGGCAGTTGAACACTGGGGTATTTGCTGAAATCCAGACTACAGCATTAGCACGTTATAAAAGAATAAATGTTGATTGGTGTATGTGAGCCTACAAAGAATTGGATTGTGTTAGGGCAAAGTTAGCACCCCAGCATTTTCCAACTTAACCGCTTGTGCTCAAAAATCAACTGCCTATCCAATTTAATACACACTGGCAGCTTTCAGCCTGCAAAAGACATATGGAAAGTTATATGCCATCTGACCCCTGGTATTAAGTGCTAATGCACTATGAAAAATTCCAGTGCTTTATAATCTGCGCTTCTCATTTTCAGGGTTTACTAATATTTTAGTTTTATGTAGATATCCAAAAATCAGAGGGGCTCAAGGCGTTTTCTTTGTATATACTGTAATGAGCAATGTATAGAACATACATTATTATTATATACCTTACTCATTACAGCAGTATATACTGTGATGTGTAATCTCTGTATAGCGTTCTTTAATGCGTGTTAACTTTGAAACAGTACTATGTTAAAGCGCACTATGGAACCTCTAGTGCACACCAGCTCAGTTTACATGGACCAATTAATGCACAACTCATTAGTGCACTTGAGAAATTACATCCCCGTAGTCCTCACTACTGCACCGTGGAGCCAAGCCCTTAGATGCCGGAAACCATTTCTGGGGTTTATTAGATAACCACTGATCTCCTTTTTGTTTCCAGGGTATTGATTGGTGTTTATCCTTTAAAACTGAAAATCAGAAGCCCTGTTAATGATTCATGCAGTAGCTAGCACCACTTTTCCTATTAGAAGGGCTACAACATTTTTATATATTATACAATACTAGGAATCACTTTTAGGTCTTCGCTATAAGTGCTGGGCCTATCTGTATCAGTGCGGAAAGACCAGCCCCCTGATTCAGCACACTTTCATGTGTATTATAGATCAGGGCCGCATTGTGCTAGCTGCTGTACAAACACAGAACAAATCGTCTTTGCCCCAAAGAACAGACAGTAACTTGGGACTGTGTTGTTTTGATGCTGTCAGAGGATGAGGAACATCATTTCCCTACTGCAGGGAGAGGCATAAATAGCAATGCAACCCACTGAAAATTGTGGCTGGGGGGAGTTATAAAGCATCATTTTCATACCTATCTCGATCTTCGGTACTTATGCAGCCCTCTTATGGGGGGAACTCACCACCACAGCGCCACCTCAGGCCAGAATGCAACATTGCAGGGATTCTTCCACACTTTTGTCAGTTGTTCTTCAGCCGTTTTCTGCGGGGCGACTCAGCCCTCTGGCCAGGTCACACTGAAAGTTCAGTCCCTTCTCAGGGTCCCAAACATCCAACTAAACATCCTAACCAACACCCAAACAAACAGTTCTTCTAACCCTCTTGGGCTGCCTTCTGGGCCCAGTTCTCAGCCCCTTCCAGGCTAGTCCTATTGCTTCCCCACCAGGGGATTCTAGCACCTTCTCCCAGGGACCTCTCTGCTTCCTATTGACCCTACCTCTCACAGCAACCTAACCTGCTCCCTGTGGCTCCTGTTCCCAGCAGCTGCAGCCATGCCAACACCTGATCCCATTACTCCCACCCTCTCAAGCTGGGCTGGAGTTAATCACAGCACTGGTGGGGCTAGCTTCATTTCCCCTTAAAGGACCATCCCCCTAGCACTTGAGAACCTCACAGTCTTTAATGGACTTATCCTCACAACACTCCTGTGAAGCTAGTAAGTGCTAGTCCAGTTTATACATGGGGAACTGAAGCACAGGGAGATTAGGTGACTTGCCCAAGGGCACCTCAGAAATCCGTGGCAGAGCAGGGGAATCAAACCTGGGTCTCCCAAGTCCTAGGCTAGGGCCCTAACCTAATAGAAGAGACACAGGCACTTATGAAAGCTTACAAACATTTGCTAGCCAGCTTGTGTACAGTGCCCAACTCAAGATCAATACTGAATGAGATGTGTTACTCTACCCAGAGCATGGCCATAAACACCGAGCGACCAATGCTGACACCAATCCTGGGGAATCATCTTATTCTTTCTGCTGACATGACACCACCATCCTGACAACTCTTCACAGCTGGGGCTGGGAAGGGAGAAGGTCTCCTGCCACATATGTGCTATCTCAGCCAGGGCTAGTCTCAGTGGCAGGAAGGCTGCTTAAGCTTGAGCAACGCGACACCATGACCTTCTTTTCCCTGCTTGTAGCCATCCCTTGATACTCCCCTAGGTTGATGCCTATGTGTATCCAGGGCAGGGCAGGAGCTAAAATACAATGTGAAAGATGTAGCCATCAGCCTCCCCGGGATGGAAGAGAATCACTCCCTTGCTTTCATGCCAAGCACAGCTATCCTGCCTATCAGCACAGACTGCTTCTTTCAGCACAGCTGGGCTGTGATTGTATTTGGATGATGAGTGCTCTACTCTTACAAGCATCTCCCTCTAATGCTCATGCTGTGATCCGGCTAACTCATCTTCTACCCCACTTATCATCTACCCGGCATAGGGCTCCTCCGTGACTTGCCTAGTGGAGCGTGCTGCAGGCTGGTTCTCTGCATTCAGCAACCAAAATTTGCAATGCTGGCAAGCCCTCCCTGTCCTTGTAAGAAGTCAGGGGAGCTGGTGTTAGAGGAATGACATACAAACAACATCAAGT
Source organism: Dermochelys coriacea (assembly GCF_009764565.3). Lineage (NCBI taxonomy): Eukaryota > Metazoa > Chordata > Testudines > Dermochelyidae > Dermochelys > Dermochelys coriacea. The sequence goes on from NC_050073.1 coordinate 119,742,380, forward strand.
GGTTCCCAGAGGCCTTTTGCAGCCTGGTGCAGAGCCGCCTATTTCCTTGAAGAAAATATTGGAGGGGGCGGGGAGAAACCCAAGAGTTTTCCCACAAAGTAGTGAGGGATACTTTGGTTTCCTGGCACCTGACCTTTCCTAGAGGTGAGGCTCCTGTGTTAAGTGAAAACAGAAGAAAAACAAGCATAGAAACCTTCTCCTGAGTTTTCCAGCTTTAGACAGAAAAGTGACATACTGTCAGTATTTTAACAAGGAGTACCCCCCAAAATATCCCCTGTAGCCCAGGAAAAACCCACGACGAGCTGCGAGATATGCACTTGCACAAAGGAGGGGTGACTCTACTGTTCTTATTTTTGTTTGCATTGCAGTAACACCTAGAAGCCCAACTGAAATCAGGGCCCCAGTGTGCTAGGCACTGTACAAATGCATAGAAAGATACAGTTCCTGCCCCTGAAGAGTTAACCAGATAAACAAACGATAGATGCAGATTCTTATCCCTGTTTTACAAATGGAGAATGTAGGCTCAGAGAGATTAAGTGATTTGCCCAAGGTTACAGAAGATGTCTGTGATAGAATCAAGAAAAGAACCTAGCTCTTCCAGTTCCTAACCTTAGCCCCAAGGCCATCTTTCTCATCTGTGCTCAGCCCTGTAATTAAACAACGATACTTTCTCGGAATCATAGCAAAAGAGAAGCGACACCTCTTGGCAAACAAACAGACCATGTGAACCGCACTGGTGCCTGTACCTTGAAATACATCCAGCTAGTAAAGAGTAGCACAGTGTTCCCACTGAGTCATCTGAAGGAGGTGGGGCTTGACAGGTTATATTCTTCTATGCAATCCAGAGGCATTCTCCCCTCAGAAAATATTTCCCAACACCTGGCCCTTGGTAGAGTCTGGCGCAGTTCAAAGATTTTAAAAAAACTTTTCTGCTCCTCGGAAGTATTTTTATGAGCCCCCAGGGCTACAGCCTTCAGCAGGGGATGATTTAGCAGTAGCCAGGGAGAGGAAGAACTGTCAGGTACAGAAGTCACCCCAAACCTTCCGGCAGGGTGGTGGCAGACTCAGAAAGCACTTGTAGGGCAAAAGGAAGCATTCCCGGCACTTCAGTAACAGGACTCAAAGCAGTTGTTTGCCAGTTGCTAGATGAGAATAATTAACCCTCAGTTCTCCAGGGTTACACTTTCATCTGCTTCATTTGTAAATCCCTGGAGCTTTCAGCTTGTACCATTAGTGCTTGGAGCCTCCTGCCAGTGGCCAAGGAGGGGAGAAAGCAGCCCATCTGCTATATGGTTGTTATTGAAATATATTGTGAGTTTGGGAGTTGCCTGCTAGTTCTCCAGTGACAACATAAGAGGTGACCCACACCCGGTGGGTGTTAAATGACCATTGACCAGCAGGGGAATTGTAAATAAGAGATCTACCGTTCAACAGGGACGGTTGCTCAAGCACCATGCAATTGGGATTGCTCAACTCTGACTCAACAAGGCCCACCAGGGCATGAGTATCCCCCCAGGGACATGGATTAAGAGTATAAAATAAGGGACAGTGGCATCGTGAAACCACCTCTCTCCTCCCCCATCTACGCTGAAGGCAACAAGGTGCTGGAAAGAAAAAGACTTGAACTGAGGAGACTGGTCCCAGGCTGAGCAGGATATTCAGCCTGTGTATTAAGAACTGTGACCTGCCTGCCACATCCAGTGAGGTGACAAAAGGGCTGTTTGCTTCAACTCTTGTTTAGTCTAAAAGTTTAGGGCTTAGAATGCGTGTTTACTTTTTACTTTCTTAAGGTAACTATCTCTGACCTTTATACCTACCACTTATAATCACTTAAAATCTACCTTTCTATAGTCAATAAACTTATTTGAATGTTTTATCCTTACAAGTGCGTGTGTCTAAAGTGCTTGGGAAATCTGCTCAGATTACAAAGGCTGGTGTATTTCCACTTTCCTTTGATGAAGTAATGAACTAATTAATAAGCTTGCACTCTTCAAGAGAAGGTCTTGAGCAGTGTAAGATGGTATATTTCTGCATGCAAGACTGGGGACTTGGGAGATTTGCTGGTGTTTCCCTGCGTATAGTTCATGAGGGGCTTGGAGAGTATTCATGCAATTTAGCTGGGTGTGCTTCTGCATGCTGGTGGCTGAGTGATAGCAGCTGGAGGGGTTTGCTGCTTGTCACTGGCAAAGCATTATGAGAGACAGCCCAGGCTGGAGAGTTAAGGGGGCACGGCAGTCCCACAGTTCCAGGTTGTACCCCGGGGATCCTGTCACGCCCAGGCACTATAGTAATAGGGGCACTATAGCTACATAAGATAGATGGATAGACAAATCACCCAATGATAGGCAGGACCACAGACCCCAACTCCTCTTCTCGCCAGGTGGAGTCTGACAATTTGGATTAGGGGAAAAGAAATTCCATGGCAGAGCTCTGAGAGCAATTAGAATTGCATCGATTCCTACCCCCTACTGGGAGAGAACTACATACCAGCCAGGAATCTGTCCCACCCCCAATTTATGGCTGTCTCTCACTGTGCAGTTCCCTACACATAGAATGTCCTTCCATGATTTATCACACAACTTTAATAAGTGCATTTTATAGTTTAGGTCATATCCTTTCATGAGTCTCATTATTTTAGACTAGTTTTATAGTAGCAAATATGTGCCATAAAGTGTCTTTCTCCACTGGAGTCAATTAGCTCTTCAGTTTAAGCACTCCACATGAATCTGAAGGAAGGAATTTTGTTGTCAGTGTTAAATAAGATACTAAGATGACAATTTAAGTGCTTAAAAAGGTAGCTAAGGTTATTCCAACTGCATTTGAGCCTATTGAGAGAGGCTATAAAGTCTCTCATTCCCCACGGAGAACACTGGATAGTTAGTCTTTTTATAATCTTCTAAATCATGCCCCTGTACAGAGGTGACACATGTAGGGGGATCATGTGGGGTCACATGCCCCACCCCACCCCATCCCGATTCCTTGGTTACATGGTGCAGCCAGATCTCCTCCCTGAGCTAGTGAGCTGCAAGCTGCCCCCGGCAGAGAGAGCAGAGGCAGGAGAAACAGCTGGAAGCTGCAGGGAAGAGCTGCTGCTTTCTGGGAGGTGGGGGAGGCCCTGCTTTTCAGGAGAGGGGGCCTGCCTGAGTGGGGGGCGTGACTCAAGCTGTTCCAGGGTTGTGCCCCCCCCCCCACTATCAGAAGGCACAGGTCATATCTGCCCCTGTAGAAAGCTGTGGCTATAACGGTGATCTCACTCTTGCTGGTTTTATACTAGTGACACTCCACAAGGAGTTTATTTTTGATTTACAACCGGGTAAAGGAGATCACACCCAGTATTATGCCCTGGAAGATTAATCATCAATGGAACAATTCAACACTCACTGAAGTCAATGGGAGTCTTTCCAGAGACTTCAATGTACATTGAATTGGACCTTATATTTCTTCTAGGGATAAGAAACAACAAAAGTCATGAGAAGGCCGCAACCAGAATCATTTATCCAGAACTTGGCAGTTCATATAAAATTAGAAATGGACCCAAACCCAAACCCCACTTCCAAACACCCCTATACTTTAGGGAAAGTTCAGCTCCAAAGTTTGCTGTGCGTGCCTGTTGCTAGGTAAACTAGAACCCAGATCCTAACCTCCCTGGCTTAGCTTTTACAAAGCCCTGACCTCTCAGTACACAACTGCCCCATCTTTTGCCCATCTCTAAATAAATTAAATGCTCCGTGACGCAAGAAAAATCTGCAGTGAAGGATTAAGGTAGTAGAGACACTATATAATATCAACTAGTTGTCTAGTTAAAAAACAAAGAATTCATTTCACCCATCTAGTTATTGGCAAAATGATTAGATCTTTGATATATAGTTAAGGTTGGAAGGATTCGATTTTTATCAATAAATGTCAATTTCACCATACACACAATGAAAAAAATATTTCCATTGACAATCGTTGAAAAGTACAGATGTCAAAGAAAGAAACATGCTGCTTGAGAAATCAAAGCTTGATTAAGAATGCTATTTACCTTGTGTAGTTTGGCATGTGATGCTGCCTATTTGTCTTTTGATGGCTAGAACTTTTTTAATCCCAAATCTACCAGCATTAAATGTTTGTCTGATCCCATACATTGTCTCACCTCCCCCATAATTTCCTGCAACCTTGAACATTTAAATTGATGAAAATCAACTACAAAGGGTGAAAGCCTGCCATTTTCCACAACTGGGAAAGTTTAAGTTGATAAAAAATTGAAAAAAATGCTTAAAAATAAACACTATTATCTGTTGAAATTAAAAATAAAAATTGAATTCTGCCCAGCCATATATAGTATTTGTTGGGATCCAGATATTAGGTCCCACTCTGCAGCACTTATGCCTGTGGGTCTTCCTTCTTAAAACGATATTTACCAACCTTTGTAAACACGTTTTGTGCTCTCCGGGTGAAAAGTGCTAGGTACTATTATTAATCACTGCAATTACCATGCAATCAGTTTATAAGTGTAAAGAACCTCTGGGAGCCAGGTTTCCAAACTCCAACGTTTTTCTTTACCAGTGATTTTATTTATGACTGTTGAGGGACAACAAACTGTTGGCAATGACAGATGTGCTCTCCCATCACATTCTCCTTTCTGCCATGGCACGAAATCAGAGCGGAACTCATTGTCTCTCTTCAGCCTCATTAGTCTGTGCTTGCCCGGTCCTGATCATATCACTCAGTCTCTTGCCTTCTGTGTCAGCAGCCACAGTTGCATATCTTCTCTCTGAAACGCCTGAGCCTGAACTCTTCTACTGCTCCAAACTTTTGTTCCTCTTGACATTCCAGTCTCAGCTTAATCCACTTCCCACTTTTGTTCCTCTTGCCACTTCGCAGTATCTTTGTCTCTATGGCTGACCTTGAATGACTAGCTTTTAACAATCACGACCCCGAGCACGAGAGGACTGGCCCAGCTCCACTTAGAGTTAATGGGGGTCTAATGAAAAAGCTCCCATTCATTTCAATGCACTTGGATTGGGTCCCAGCAGAGTAAGAGGACCAGAAGAGGGGACCATACAACAGTGAGAATCCAGAGAGACCTCAGGAAGAAGATATCTCTGCCATCCCCACATCATTCTTCAGGCGCAACCCCGATCCTCCTCCATGGACTAGATGCCCCTTAATGACAGAGGCCCCATGGCCTCTGCAGCAGCCTAGAATGACAATTTCCCCCTGCTCCCTGACCCTATGGAGGGGGCGCTGCAGGAAAACGGCTGCCATTCAGCCCACACATCATGTCTTCTCTGGGTAACCTGTATGATTCCACAACAGGGACAGGCTTTTCCCCTACCCTACCCAACTCAGGGGATGCTCATGCCTCCTGTGATATCCCCATCAACTGCTAGGCAAGGGAAAGACCCCAGTGAGTCATGGTTCTCACCTGGAGAGTGATTGACTAATTGCCTGCTGGCCAGAGGTAGCAGAGTTGGACCTTATAAGCATGCTACGGGAGCTTAGTTGTGTGGGAGACATCAGAAGACACAGGTAGAGAGAAGCCCTGGAAGTGGTTTTAACAGACAGGTAACAATGGAGGCAGAACACTACAGGAGCAGGTTAGGTTCCTGCAGGTGATGCCCTGAGGTACAGCCAGCGGCGTATTATCGCCTAGGCCAACAAGGCCTAGGCCAAGGGCGGCAAATTTTCCGGGGCAGCAAATTTACAATAGCGTTTTTGTAATCGCTGCATCAGTGCCGCGCACCGCGATTCTACCAATCATAGTGCGTATTGAAACCACCCATGATGGTGCAATGCCATTTAGTAAAGAACATACTTGTGACAATCCTAAGCATTAACAATATGACTGAAAGGAAGAAATTAAGCGGTTCTCAGTAAAAACAAATGCTACACAAAGGAAAGAAAGGGAAAATGAAATGATAGCAAAAATGCATAAAACTGATTCCTTGGTTGTATCAGTTAGTGCCGATAATGAGACAGAAAAAATAGTTAAAAGTAGTAGTGAAGTAAAAAGTGAAAATATTGGTGTTGATATTGAAAATACTGATGTGATTAAAGTACATATTGAAACTAATGAAGAAATTCCGGCTGCGGTTAGTGTTCAAGAAAATTCTCCAAATACTAGCATATCAGAGACTACCGGGAATCATGTTGATCTGGATTATCTTTGACAATACTGAAGAGATTTGCGAATCATGTCAATCAGAAATTCAATCTGAGATTGAAATATCTACCATAAGTGACGACCCAGCCCAATGGATATTGAATGATGCTACAATTGAGTATTTATCAACGCATGGTATTAAACAAATTATCGATAGTGATTTTACTAACTCAAAAAGACAATATATTGACAAAATGCTTGTTCTAACAAAAAATGTGTTTGAATGACATCTTTTAAATGGTGAAGTAAAGCCATGGCAATATCTTGTATATTCGGAGAGCAAAGGAGCCGTGTTTTGTGCCCCATGTCGATTATTCGGAGGGATCTCTAGTCTGGCAACAAGCGAATACCATGACTGGGAAAACATATCAGCTCGACTACGTGAACATGAAAATTCGACTGAACATAAAATGTGTGTACTGACAATGGTGAAGAGAGGCGAGATACCCGGAAGAATTGATACAAATTTAAAATTTCAAATGGAAGAAGACATTATTTATTGGAGAAATGTGTTGAAGAGGATTGTAGCAGTGGTAAAGAAACTTTCATGCAGAGGACTTGCATTTAGAGGTAAGGTGGAAAAATTTGGATCACCTTATAATGGCAATTACATGATGGCTCTTAAGCTTGTCACAGAATTCGATCCATTTTTAGCAAATCACATTGCACGTTACGGAAATGAAGGTCGAGGTAACTTATCTTATCTTTCATCCTATATATGTAATGAATTTATAAAACTGATGGCTTCAGATATGATCTCAAATATTATTAAAAAAGTAAAAGAAGCCAAATATTTCTCGATAAGCATTGACTCAACTCCTGACATATCTCATGTTGATCAATTGGCTTTTATACTGAGATATGTAAACGATGACGGCATATCAGTAGAGAGGTTTCTTTGTTTTTTTTTTTTTACCAAATACTGGCCACAAATCAGAACAGTTAGCTGATGCTGTACTTTCAACTTTGAATTATTATGGATTAGATATCGTAAACTGCTGTGGCCAGTCGTACCACAATGCCACTAACATGTCTGGTGTATATAGCAGGTTGCAAGCAAGAATAAAGAACATAAATCCTTATGCTGTGTATGTGCCTTGCTCTGCGCACTTTAATTCTGGTTGGAGTATGTGCAGCAGAAAGTTGTCAAGAAGCATGTTCATTTTTCTCAACTGTCCAACATCTTTATTCATTTTTTTCTGCCTCTATTCACCGGTGGGAGATTTTACTATCTAATTTGAAGTCAGGCAGTAAAGTAATAAAAAGACTTTTTGAGACTCGATGGTCATCTTGAGTGGAAGCTTGTCATAATTTGAGTGAAAATTGGAATGCTATAATTAAAGCCTTAAATACAATAAAGGAAGATGCTATTGAGAAATCTGTTACATGTAATAAAGCTGCAGGCCTGCAGCGAAAACTCGATCGACTTGAGGCAGCTTTTATTGCTGTATTTTGGAGCTCACTCTTGGAAAGATTTCATATAACTAGCCAATAACTGCAAAATGTTTATATTGATATACAGACAGTTGTAGAACTCTACAACTCACTAATAGGATACATTAACGCTATATGGGACTTGTTTGATTATGTACGAAGAGACAACCAAAGAAAAATCTGAAATTGAAGACTACGAATTTGACACCAGGCGAAAAAGAAAGCGTAAACTTCAATCTGATGAGACGCGAAGTTGAAGTGGAAATGTGTGGTAGAGATAAATTTAAAATAGATACCTTTTTAACAATACTAGACCTTGTATGCTCCAAATTAAAATGCAGAAGTAATGTGTATCAAGAAATTTATGGCAGATTTCAGTTTTTCTCTAACATTACCAATACTTCAACAACAGATAAAACAGTTCACGCTAAAAAATTACAGCTATGCTACCAAGGAGATTTAGAAGAATCATTCATGAATGAGTGTCTACATTTTCGATCGTATTTGGAAGGTGTCGAAATTCCAGAAAATGAAAAGAAGTTAATTTTAAGATATTGCAGCCTTCTTCAACATCGAAACATTCATTCAGTATATCCAAATATTGATATTGCCTTCCAAATGTTCATTTGCACACCTGCTACATACTGTTCAGCGGAACGATCATTTTCGGCATTAAAAAGGGTGAAAAACTATTTGAGGGCTAATCTCAGTGAAGAAAAATTAAACTCCCTTTCTCTTCTGACAATTGAAAAGGATCTAACAACTTCTCTGGATTATACAGAATTAATTAATAAATTTGCTACTCAAAGGTGTAGGTGTAAACAAATGTAATTACTTACTACTCACATACTTTTATTTCTTTTATTGTATCTACGTAACAAAAAATAAATATTTGCTAAACAATGGACCCCCGCTAGAACGCGGGGTTTTGGATCCATGCGCAGTCCCACGCTATAAGTGAAATCGTGCTATACAGACACACGTTCAAGTGAGGGTCTGCTGTACTTGTAATTTTATTTATAATAAAACTTGTGAATGTTCAATTATTTTAATGATATTTAGATTCATTTTAGTTCAAACGAATTGTAAAAAAACTAAAACAAGTTCATATGGGGGGGGTGGCAACAATTATTTCAGGGCTTAGGGGCAGCAAAATCATTAATCCGCCACTGGGTACAGCCAACAAGGGAACTAGGGTGAAGCTGGAGAGGGGCGGAAAGGTTCTTAGTCTGAAGATTTGTTTGGACTGGAAGGGTTTAGACTTTTATGTAACGTGACCAGAGAGTCAAGCCACACAACACCCAGAGGGGAAGTTGGGAGAAAAACACAGGCTGAGACAGGCCATTGCAGGCCCAAGGATGAGCCCAGTAAGGGGGTGCCAGAGACAAGGACCGCATGCAATGCCATGACCAGAGATGAGGGGTACCCACAAGGTGAGGATGTGCTACTACGCATCCCCAGCCCAGCTGTCCCCGGCTGCCCCATGCAGATTTTTATGGAGAGTCAGCTGCATGACTGGGGTGGGGAGTGGTGGTTCCCCTGGGGGACTGTGTTCTGCTCCTTGTGGGAGTGGAGTGACCCACATGTGAAAGATTGTTTCCACCAGTGGGCCTTGGGCCTCCTTATTCTGAAACTGCATTTCCCTCGTGTACAAACAGAGGCAAAATCACTCTAAAATGCAATGCCATCCCAAATGAACAGAGATAAATTGAAGGATTAAATGACAGGTTTCAGAGTAGCAGCCGTGTTAGTCTGTATTCGCAAAAAGAAAAGGAGTACTTGTGGCACCTTAGAGACTAACAAATTTATTAGAGCATAAGCTTTCGTGAGCTACAGCTCACTTCATTGGATGCATTTGATGGATTTCCACCAAATGTATCCGATGAAGTGAGCTGTAGCTCATGAAAGCTTATGCTCTAATAAATTTGTTAGTCTCTAAGGTGCCACAAGTACTCCTTTTCTTTTTGAAGGATTAAATGAAGCAAAGGCTGATTTTTTTTTAAAAAGCTGGTCAAGGTGCAATAAATATTTGGGGGTGTTATGTACATTTCACTGATAGAATGAAAACCCAGCTGTCAGATAGCAAGCCAAGAAATTCCACAGCTAGATTTGTGATCAGAGGGCTGTACCTGACGGCTAGGCGTTTCCTTGCAAACCTTTGAACACCTATGTTTTCCATGGCCTGGAATAGATACATATGCAAATAATGCTTGTCCTCTATTTATTGTATTGCTAATGATTAGATACAGGCCCACAGTCCAAAATGACAGGTTTCAGAGTAGCAGCCGTGTTAGTCTGTATTCACAAAAAGAAAAGGAGTACTTGTGGCACCTTAGAGACTAACAAATTTATTTGAGAATAAGCTTTCCCCATGTATGTGGTGTTACTTGCCCCTTCAGGCTTGTTACCACTGTGGGGTTATGTGCATGTGCTGTGATGGGAAACACAAAGCAGCTGGATGACTACACACAAGTTTAAATTGTGTTATGCTTTCCCTGTAATTAAGGAGAACGTTGGTTTGGACCATTCAAATCCTTTATATTTAAGTGAGCTGTAGCTCACGAAAGCTTATGCTCAAATAAATTTGTTAGTCTCTAAGGTGCCACAAGTACTCCCTTTCTTTTAGTCCAAAACGAGGATCTAGATTTTGGTCTTTCCAAAGCTGAGGAGTGTTTAGATCAAATCTAATTGACGTGGTGATGGGAACAACTGCTGGATAGTCACCTACCGTACAACTCCACAAGTACAGCCGAACTACCGGTAGCAAGGCCAATGGGCAGAAGGGTACTGTGCGGAGCAAAGCCACCTGTGATCCACAGACTAAATCTTCTCTCTCACACCACAGATCTTCCCCCACATCCAAGGCACAATACCCAGTATTGCCGACTCCACGTATTCAAAAATCACGAATCAGCCCTCCCACTCGTAAGACTGGCTTTAAATGTGGTGGGTTTTTACGTGTTTCCGGTGCTAGAGCCCTTCAGATTCACTTTTTCAAGCTTTTCTCCACAACCATGGTGGCTAGAAACTTGCTTTGCTTTTTAAGTGGAAGCCAAGAGTCTTATGTACGTGAATGAATCCAGGAGCGGAGGGTTCAGCTGCAAAACACCACATCACACATGACAAGATAGAAATCACGTAACTATAACAGCCTAACTAGTACTCACACTCTCCCAGTTGGAGCTATATGCTTTGAGCTACCTGACGTCTGTGACGCAATACATTTCACGCGAGCTCCCTCTCGCACATCTTCCATTGCCTTAGAGGTGAACTGAAAAGTTTAGGTCAACACTGAGATAAGCAGAGATTTATGTGCTGAATTCACCCATTAAGCCACAACCTGGAGGAATTCCATGCATGGAAAAGTTTCATTGTGCCTTTAAACAAAGATTGGTCTTTTAAAGCAAAGTTATTACCGTCTCTTTGCTACTGCTAGCATTGTTGGCAGCCCCATGAGAACAGTGAAAGGCTGAATGAGCCTGGAGATTGAAGAGGAGCACCTAAACCTGGAGAAAAACAACAAGGAGTCCAGTGGCACCTTAAAGACTAACAGATTTATTTGGACATAAGCTTTTGTGAGTAAAAACCCACTTCTCAGATGCATGGAGTCAAGAAGTGGGGTTTTTACCCACAAAAGCTTATGCCCAAATAAATCTGTTAGTCTTTAAGGCGCCACCGGACTTCTCATTGTTTTTGTGGCAACAGACTAACACGGCTACACCTCTGATACTAAACCCTGAAGGTGATCGCTTCAAGCCAGGGATGATGCATTATTGGCAAAGCGCTGTCAAAGGCAGCGGACGGTAGAAATGATCCCCCACCGACCATGGCAAAAAAGAATAATGGGTGTGAGTGTCAGTCCTACGGTTTAAAAAGACTATAGCTAGGACTCTGCAAATTTTGGGCCATCATCATCCCTGGGGCAATTCCACCAAAGCCAGTGGGCTTTCATCAGAGATCACTGGCCCACTGTCTGATATTTTGACACACTTCCTATCCCCCCCAGTGAAGTTACACTCCAGGGGCACATCATCAGCTGGTGTAGACTGTCATAGATCCAGTGAACCCAATGGCGCTGCGGCAATTTACAGCAGCGGATGAGCTGTTGACCTTGCAGACAGAGATGAGATGCTATGCTTTACGAGTGTCGTTCAATACTCAGTAAAAGTTACCCAGCGAAAACTTATCTGTGGTGTAAATCGTGCCCGCACACACATATACTTGCACAAATGCTCTCTCTTTGGATAAAAGCGTGGCACGAGTGCTGAGCATCGTAGTGTCAATTATTCATTGTCAATTCACATGGAGATCCAATGCATCCCAACTCCCTTTGTGTCATATTTTGCAAACATTTGCACTCAAGTGGTAGTGTTTCTTTTGTTGTATATTCAGACTGAGTCCTTCAGGGAGAGCTTCACTGTGAACAATGAGACCTCTGCTAAATAGAGATACACAAGAGATCTCGACAAATAAACATATACATAGGTAGAGGAGTCTTGGGCATTAGGGGCACAACATTCAGTCTTTTATGTACCTGCAAATTACACTCTGCATAATATTGCACAGTAACAAAGAGTAAATCTCCTTAGAATCTCTTCCTTTCTGAGCCTGGCTCTCTGAGTTGTTTTAATCTCAAGCCTTTGATTAGATAGGTTAAACTCTGTTTTCTTCATAGATATAGCTATTGTCTGCCCAGGCTTTTGAAACAAAAATTAGGAAAACAGGCTAAACAAGTACATTTGAGGATTCTGATTTAGATCTAATTGTGGATTGATGTGATGAGCTCCTAATATATTCTAGACACACAGATAGCCGGCATGTCAGACAATGTACAGAACATATGATGTCCCAGAAAGCTTGAGGAAGTAATTGCTCCATAGAATCTCAAGCTTTATGGTTTTTATGCATAATGAATATTTTAGAATTGCACTTATCACCAAGCTTTCTGGAAGATCATATGATATTATGACTCACAGATAAATCAATTGTCAGCTCTCTCCTCCCCAGAATAGACTGTATAATAGGTGATGCTGTATTATTTGTATTGTAAATACAATAAAATTGTAAAAGCCTCAATTGTAGAAACTTCATACCTGATAGCATTGCTGTGATGCTTTCTTGGGGTATCCAGAACTGTAAGTCACCCTGTTATCCCTCTACCTCAGCATGAAAGGGATCTGCTGGTGTTCACCTGAGTGACAACTTCCTGCCACTCCAGTTTGTTAGCCAGCCCCATGGATTTCTTAGGACCCTGCTAGTCCTAACTTTGCCTAACAGGTGCATTTCAGTATCTGAGCTCCCCAGAAGCACCTCCCTGCAACATCCAGCCCATCACTGAATGCTCGTAGAAATTACCAAGTCTGTTGTCTCCAAAGTGACTGTGTACACAGCAGTTTACTAGATTTAACAAGGAATTCGCACTCTGCTTAATATAACAGCACTGACATATACTGGAGAAAAAACAAAGAGCTCATTAGCCAAGCACTGAGATTTAAGTGATACTAAGCAATAGCAGTGGAGACAGAAATGGTTACAAAAAAACCAAACATATAATACACTTCTAAGTGACTGAAACTTGACAGGCTACCATCCTTGACTAAGGTAAATGTCTTACTTAAAGCTACCTTCTGTGTCATCCTCCCACATGGCAGGGGATCTACGGTTCAGAGATACAGAGCGCTGGCCCCTTTGTCCCAGGAGTGATGGATCACAAGATGCCCTTTTGCTTCTCCTTATATTCCCCAAAGTTCATTGTCTTTGTCTGAAGAGGCAGGATGTTGGAATTCGGACTGAGATGTGTCCTCTGGTGCCATACTATTTCCATCAGCCCCCTGAAAACTGGTGCTTACCTCAAGAGCAAATGTATCTCCCATTGTATTTGCCTTATTCTGCTGAATTTACATTTGAGACCTAGGCAGGCAGACAGGCACAATTGACAATCCTTTGTCCAGGACAAACTTATCGACTCTGCCCTCAAAAATATATCTTAGGAACACATTTCCAGCACACATACGTAATGCTTCACACACCATCCATACATACATCACGCAATAATATTAATGACCAGCGTGTCACCAGCTTCCATTTGATACTTCACACTGCACTCTTTACAGAGAAATACTAGGCCAGCAGTGTATTAGGTGTAGTGAGTGTGTTGGGCCTGATCGGAGTTACAGAACCGTGGGCCCTCTGCCAGTTGGCACTGAAGGGATCTGAGGGTCACAGTTGCATCACACTGCTACTGCCTGACAGTGGAGCACCACCCCCACAGTTTGCCATCGTTTGCACTGACCCTGCAAGGCGGATTAGGGATTTACAGGGCCCCCTGAGCCAGAACAAGTGGGGGACCACCCTACCCCTTCCCCATACAGTCCCCCCACATCCCCTGGTGCTGGGAAACGGGGTTGGGGGTAGAGGGCTTGTCCCGCCCCACTCTCCACCCGGTGCTCCTGCCAGGGAGAGGGGTCAGGGCACGAGCTCTTCCCTCACCCACCTGGTGCTCCTGCCGGGGAACATGGTTGGGATGCGCGGGCTTCCTCCTCTCCCCGGCAGCAGCACCAGCTGGGCGGGTGGAGCACATAAGGGTGCAGGGGGGGCCCCCTATTGGCCAGGGCCCCTGGGCATGGGTCCCAGTGGCTAATCCGCCACTGCCTGCAATATGCAGTTATGGCCTCGATCCTGAAATCAGAACTGTGGGCCAGTGGCGCTTCTGATGGACACAAGGTTCTGCCAGTACTGATCCAACTGCAGGGGCCATAATCCATCGTGCATGCAGGTTCCACGTCCATGGTACATCTCTTTGGGGAAAAAATGACCGCTTTTGCTAAGCAGAAAGGGAGTCTGTTTTTAAGGCCGTACCTTAAGCCTAAAGCTGTAACCATTTTTCCCCCCAAACATTCCTGGCTTTATTCTAATATTTATCATGTGGGGAGGGATGCTTGGGTGAGAGCAATGGGTAGCCCCACCTGGCAGAGACTGCAGCAGCCAATTAACTCTCTCTGAATCATTTGATTTCAGAGTAGCAGCCGTGTTAGTCTGTATTCGCAAAAAGAAAAGGAGTACTTGTGGCACCTTAGAGACTAACAAATTTATTAGAGCATAAGCTTTCGTGTGCATCCGATGAAGTGAGCTGTAGCTCACGAAAGCTTATGCTCTAATAAATTTGTTAGTCTCTAAGGTGCCACAAGTACTCCTTTTCTTTTTGTGAATCATTTGACTTGCTCTTGCTCGCTTTCAGTGCCTTTCCCTGTGTTCATAGAGAGAAATGCTAGGCTCTTAGGGAAACAGGTTCAAAAATGTGTAAGTGACTTATTAGCCTAGATCCAGCTCCTCAGAGGTAATCTGCTCAGGCACTTTTGAAAATTCTACTAGGTTCCTATCTAGATTTTAGGCACCTAAATATCTTTGAAAATGTGGCCTTAACTCCAAAGGTATTGAAATGGGACCTGGAGCTCAGATCCTCAAAAGGTATTTAGACACCTAACTCTCATTAAAATTTGAGGGCGACATCGGTTTGCTTTAGAAGCCTTTCAACCTAAAACTATTCGAGGTGCTGGACCTGACTGCAGCAGCCTTCTGTAAGTGGGGCTGCAAGGTAGAATATATCCCTGGCATCCTCCTTTGCTCTCCTTCTTTTAACAAGGTATCCCTACAACAAGATGAATTTCCCATTCCTCTTCTTTAAGCCACATTGTCGGTTGTTGGTCCCTGCCTTTTCAGCTGTCAAAGTGCCCGTGAAAACACTGAATAAGATACAAATTGCAAATTAAGCTTTAATTAGACCGGCACCTGTTTCCTGAGCATGCAAAAAAAAAATACAATGAAGACATCTATATGTTGCTATGGCAGTCCAAAGACATAGATTTGTATTTCACTGCCCTTTGAAGATAAATTTACTCAGTGCTATAGCCTGTGTGCCAAAGTGATTAACACTTTAATGCTACTGTCAAGCTGGCGCAGTTACACACATTTCATTCATTAGAAGGCATCATTTTTCAACTGTCTCTCTTATCAGGATGTAAATTAGATTTTGACTCTTTAGTCTGCTCCCAAAGCATAGCCAAAGTGAATTCAATTAGTGTGATTTACATTCCAATGTGACACACCAGGCTGTGTCTGACTTGATAAGGCCTCCAAATTGGAGCCAGACTCCAAACGCAGGTCTGTAGCACCTTTACCTTCTCGGGGAGGCACTAGCTCACCGGTTGGCTTTTAAACAAAGAGTTGGATAAGGTCAAATCGCTGAGTAAGGTTCAAAATCAAGACAGAAGTCTCAGGTGTGCTATTTAGCAATGTGTGCTACAGTATCATTTCTGTCCCAGGACAATACCAAGGAGGCAGCCACAAAACAACTAGCTTTGCTTACTACACTAGGCCAGGTCCTGACTCTTGCTGATGTGCCCACCCATCAACACGTTCATTGCGACCAAGTGCTTTTCCTTGACATATAAGTAGTATCAAGGGGTTGTAGGTACATGGTGCACCCATCTCTGCTTGCATAGCATAGCTGAAGGAAGAGGAATTTACTAACGATGAGCTATACACTGCTTCCCAAGGGAAGCCATGATAGCCCCATTGCTTGACACTATAAAGGCTGGACCGGCTAAAGCAGCAGCAATCGTGCTGGGTAAATAAATCACTTTCATGAAGGGACATTCAGGGCTGTGACAGAGTGCAGGGAGGTGGCAGGTGAACCTGCACTCTGATCACTCTGACAGCCGTTAGTTCCCCGGAGAAAGCTGATTGGGGTAATCAGGCCTACAGGCTGTATGAGTGAATGAGCCAATTAGCCCATCAGATCAAGTCTGATAATGAAGCACAGGAAGGGCATGCCAGGGGAGAGGAACAGGGCTAGTTGAACCCTGTCTCACAGAGGCCTCAGGAAAGGGAAACCCCTTGCTCCTCTTGGGATGCCCTGAGCAGAGGGCTGAGGGGATGGGGCGCTTTCTAGGAATTGTGATAGGCCAGCTTTGGGACCCCAGTTGTACCTATTCACGCTGGCTGGGTAGGGGAAGGAACAGAGTGGCTAGAGATTCTGTCCTAACGTTTGTTAGGTTTACGGCAGACCTTTAGCTAGATCTTAACGGGCATCAGAACCTGGGGAAGCTGACCATATAATGCTTCCAACTACAGACTACGACCCCTCTGACCCCAAGAATCTCAATGCTTCTCTATCAGTTCTCCCCTTGGGGTCAGAATAGTGCGTTAGGTATTTCTCATCCACACCGAGAAGTTATACCAGGGCAGCTGTGGTGTAACTGTCTTCATTTCCTTTTTCTAGTTCCCCTAATTATGCTAGGCACCATCTAGAGAAGCAGGGAAAGGCAGTCCCTGCCCCAGAGAGCTTACAACCTGGGCTCGGTAGATTGGTAAGAGATGAAGTGAAACTTTGCATTTCTTCTTTCCCTATGTGTAACTCACTGGGGAGCATGTGACAGGTCTCCCTTTAGCTGATCCACACAGGGTGCTAGTCTGTTACAGCCTCAGGAGCAAGCCCTAGCTGTTTTGCTCAAGCAGTAGCAGTTCATGCTTTTAGCTGGAAAATTCCCTTGCACTCAGCCACTGTAGTGGCCATTCCACGTGTGTCTAAGGGGCGAGACTGGCATCGTTTCAAAGGTCAAATCAAATCAAAGCCACCCATCAAGAGAACACGAATCCTTAACTTCCCAGTTTGAGTCCAGCCCTCAGACGCTCCCTCACGGTCACTGTATCCACCAGCCAATTCTTCGTTCTCACTGGGGACCCCTTTCTGCAGTGAACCCCTGATTCAGGACAACCCCTTGGGGCCTGAATAATTTATGGAACATTTGTTTCAGTGTGAGGCTGAAAGCCAGATTCTCATTACACAGGATGCACAATTTGGACTCATGGGTAATTTATTACTGTGTTCAAAGATAAACACTTGGTCATAGTTCCCCAGCAGGTGGGGTTTTATTACTTTGTTTATGCAGCATGGCTTGTATTCTTCCCATCCTGCAGCAGGTAACTCGATAATTCCACCTAATGCTAGCCTGCCCTTTGGAACAATCGGCAGGGCCAAGGCCTGGGTAGTCACTAGGCTTTAAAGCAATGCCAATATTGAGTGACTTGTGGGTTGTGCTATGGCATATCTGTCATGGGTCTCTCACAGCATGGCCCTTTTCTAAAAGGGCATGGTGTCAGGGGTGCCTACCCCTTCAAGGGGGGGGGGGGGTGCAGACACCTTGAAAGGGGGTGTGTGGGCCCAGGCCACCATTGATGAGTGGTTGTGGAACCCCTGAGCCCGAATTTACTTGGAACCCCCACAAATGAATTTGTCTTTCACCCTTTTGGACTGTGGGGAGTCCTTACGGGGCCCTGAGCGAAGGGAATCTGAGGCAGGGAGTGCCGGCGGCACCACAATAAGTCAGCAGGCGGTGCATTAGGGCAGGTATCAAATAAAGGCCTAGTTTCTAGAAGACACCTGCTTTAACAAGTGTAACCCGCTGGTTCACGTGTATGTGGCTCTGGCACAGGGGGACAGCTAAGAGAGGGTGAGAGTCTGCTGCAGCCTCAACTGCAGAGCCTGGCTTTTTCACTCAAGCTGTAAGGACAGGTGGCTTTTGGCTCTAGAACAGTGCTACTCAAAGAGGTGGTCCGTGGACCGGTGCCGGTCCGTGGATCGGTGCCAGTCTGCGAGCCATCGGCTGCCAATCTGCGCGCACATTGGGAAAAAAAATGCCGGTCCCCCACATCAGATAGCTTGAGAAGCACTGATCTAGAGAGCCCTGCTGCCAGTCAAGAGGGTGGCTATCACCCACCCATCTGGCCGCAATATAATGCCTTCGGTTCTGAAGACGGACAGCCACGTTTTCAGTTGTTGCCTCCTAAAATGTGGGGCATCTCAGCGTCTGGGTGCCTGACAAGCAAGATACCTTGGGCATGATTTTCAGAAGTTTGGAGTGGCCATGGAGCTGGGGTTGTGGCATTTCTGGGGTGGGGAGAAATCTGGCCATTTGGACATACTCCTGGCCTCCTAAAAGCCAAGGAATCCCATCTGCATGGCAAATGCTTGTGATTGGAAATCCTTTTGGGGGAGCATGGCAGATTCCTGGGAAATCAGAGAGAATCAGCCAGCTTCACTGAAACTCAATGCAATTCTATTCTAGTCTATCTAGCTACTTACATAGCACTCAGCACAACACAGTCATTAATGAAGCGACATCACCTCTCTGGTAAGTCTAAAGACAGTTAAATCCACAGCTGACTGGGAAGAGTTACAAAGTGATCTCAGGTTTCAGAGTAGCAGCCGTGTTAGTCTGTATTTGCAAAAAGAAAAGGAGGACTTGTGGCACCTTAGAGACTAACAAATTTATTAGAGCATAAGCTTTCATGAGCTACAGCTCACTTCATCAGATGCAGTCAGTGGAAAACACAGTGGGGAGATTTATGTACATAGAGAACATGAAACAATGGGTGTTACCATACACACTGTAAGCAGAGTGATCACTTAAGATGAGCTATTACCAGCAGGAGCATGGGGGGGGGGGGGGGAACCACGATCTTTTGTAGTGATAATCAAGGTGGGCCATTTCCAGCAGTTGACAAGAACGTCTGAGGAACAGTGGAGGGTGGGGGATAAACCTTGATCATCACTACAAAAGGTTCCTCCCCTCCCCCCCCCCCCCCGCTGGTAATAGCTCACCTTAAGTGATCACTCTGCTTACAGTGTGTATGGTAACACACATTGTTTCATGTTCTCTGTGTATATAAATCTCCCTACTGTATTTTCCACTGAATGCATCCGATGAAGTGAGCTGTAGCTCACGAAAGCTTATGCTCAAATAAATTTGTTAGTCTCTAAGGTGCCACAAGTCCTCCTTTTCTTTTTAAAGGGATCTCACTAAACTGGGTGACTGAGCAACAAAATGACAGATTAAATTGAATCTTGACAGTGCAAAGTAATGCACACTGGAAAAAATAATCCCAATAATACCAAACGAAGGGACTAATTAGCTGTTACCACTCAAGAAAGAGACCTTGGATATTTCTCTGAAAACATCTGCTCAGTGTGCAGTGGCAGTCAAAAAAGCTAAAGGAATGTTAGGAACCATTAGGAAAAGGATACATAATAAAAGAGAAAATATTGTAATGCCACTATATAAATACGTGGTGCACCCGCACCTGGAGTACTGCATGAAGTTCTGGTTGCCCCAACTCAAAAAAAGTATATTAGAATTGTAAAAGGTAGAGAGAAAGGCAACAGAAATGATGAGGGGTATGGAACAGGTTCCATATGAGGAGGAATGAAAAAGATTGGGACCGTTCACTTAGAAAAGAGATGACTGAGGGGGGATATGATGCACTAAAAAAATCAAGACTGGGGTGGAAAAGGTGAATAAGGAAGAGTTATTGACCCCTTCACATAACACAGGAACTAGGGGGTCACTCTATGAAATTAATAGGCAGCAAGTTAAATACAAACAAAAGGACGTACCGATCAAGGGCAATCAGCTGTACAAAGAACCCATTGAGAGACACTAGGGGCTATGCCTATGAGTCAGCAGGTCATAGAGGAACATGCCTGAGGCCAGGGGACTCCAAGTGCTTTTCCATGCCCATGTGCTGTGAGCTTGTGTTTGGGACAAAGGAAGTCCAAGCCACATGGCAGAGAATGTAAAAAGGCAGCTGTATCACCTCCATTTTGTCTTCAATCCTGCTTCTCCCCTCTGGAGTAACTTCTCTACATCTGAAGCTTTGAACAAAGGACTGAGAGACCCATCGAAGTTTTGGATGTGTTCCAGAGAGTCTTTACGAGCCAGCAGACTCACCAGTGCTGCTAAGAACCTGAGATATGGAGTCTGAAGTCATATGTATGTATCCAGATTGCTTTGACCATTTAATAACCCTCTTCTAAATCTTTTCTTTTATAATAAACCTTTGGTTTTAGATACAAAAAGACTGGCTGGCATCATGGTATTTTGTGTAAGATCCAGACTAGTATTGATCTGGTTATGTGACTGGCCCTTTGGGGATCAGAAGAACATTTTGAATAGTGAATAGAGTTTTAAATAACGTCTCACTTTATTGGACCTATTTGCTGATTGGGAGCCAGAGACTGGAATGCAACAAAAGGCGCTGTGTGATTTTTTTTATTTTTTTTTCAGCTTTTGATAACTATTGTGCGGGATTAGGAGCACAGTTTGTGACTGGCTGGTGAATCTAACTGCAGTGTTAACCACCATTTTGCAGGGAATCTGCTCTGCTTTTTGAAGCCTGTCCTGACCTTGGCGTTTTCAGTACGAGCTACCCTAAGTACAGTGGGTCACAGATGTCTCACTGTGAATAAAGTCAGTTACATTCCCCATTTGCCTCCAGACTCATCTTTCAATTTTAAATACAACACAAGTGAAGTCTTGAGCAGACCATCTATGCTTAACAGGTACAACTAATGCAGTCGAGTTGTGACTTGACAAGGTTACATTAGCCCAGACAGCAGAGCTATCATTTATTAACTCCATGCTCTCATAAGACCATTGAGCAGTTAAATATCTCATCTGTGAGCAGCGTTAACCTTTCTCTGCAAATAGAAACTTTGCATAGTAATTATTCCCTCTATATTGGGAGTTATTGATCAATGTAAAGAGGAAAATAAATAGACCAGAAACAAAATGAATGTGGAGGCTGTTCCATTCTGTGATGTGGTGAGCAGCCCCTTAAACCCAGAACAGAAAGCCAATTGTTGCTGAAAATCTTAACTGTCTTTCGTTCAAAGAACATGCAATAAACGAACTCCAGTTATCGTTGTGTCTTTCTCAAGTCTCATTCAGACTGAACAGAACTGCCTGCTTATTCATGCAAATTAGCTATAACCAGCTTATGCACATTATCCAGTGCAAAAACCTGAAAATAAACAAGCCACATACAGGAGATTAACAGTGGAGACTCAAAGCCTTGTATCAGCTTGTTTAACTACAGTGCTTTTAAATATCCTTATTAATGAATGGATTGGACTTGTATTAAGAAAATATAATAGACCCTTTATTGTTTGAATGTATCTGACCAATAAGGATGAGAGAAGTAATACTTTCATGCCATTGCTTGCAACAACTCTTTCAGATTTCAGCAACCGCTTATGTCAAGCTTGAGAGGGCTGTGCCTAGAACTCCAGCTCCCGGAGTCAGGTGATTACATGAAAATCTAAGCTCCCAGTACACACACAAAACCCACTTTAAAAATGTGACCTGAATGTAACAGTTCAGTGATACCTGCCTGAGTCTGCAGACAGCCTGAAACAATAGCTCTGAGGTGTGAACTTCCAACTTCATTTTAATACTAAACACAGATTGAAGGCACTCACATCTCAATGGATCAAAATACAGGGCATCAGAAACTGCATGTAAAATTTTGAAAGATGGACCAAATCCCAAAGCTTTTACTTAGGCAGAGTCAGTATATAGCAACCTGCATGGACCTTGGGGAGAGGAGCACAGGTTGCAGGAGGGAAGAGTTTGGAAGAGGCACCAGGAAATCAGTCTGTATGCACATGGTGGAATGCCAACTGCATCATCACCGTAAACAGCTCTCTGGCCAAAGAGCCAGTTCAGCTTTACAAGCAGAGTCCTTTCGCATTATTACCCAGCACACAGTACCCGAATCAATGAGAATTTGTCTGAGGAAAAACTGAGCAAAACCCTGAGTAAGAGCATCAGGATCTGGTCCTTAGTTAATTGTTCAGTAAGCTCATTTGTCCATCTGCCTCAATTTTTGCAGTCACATAATTCTAATACTTGGCACTTACCTAGCACCATCCATTCATCACATTTTACAAGCTAAATTACTTCCTGTCAGGTTGGGGGAAAATATTCTCCATATTGCACAGATCAGGAAACTGAGGCACGAGGAGTTTTAAGTGACTTCCCAAGGTCACCTAAGAAATCTGTAAAAGAGCCAGGAACAGAACCATGATCTCTTGACTTCCAGTCTCATGTAAGAACCACAAGACATTGCTTCCTCCATTGCACCTTATAGGTCAATAAAGCAGAGGGTTTCTTTAGATAATAAGTTAAAGGGACATTGTCAAAGCCAATAGGCCAAAAATTAGACCTGTCCATTGTGTTTTAATTTGCTCGGGCACGCAACAAAAGTGAGCACGTTCACAACCCACTTCCAGGGTACAAAAATAGAGAAGCGCTTTGTAAATATCAGCATTCCCACCTTTCCTGCTCTCTAGCACAGCTTGTTGTTGGCAGGTCGCCCAGCACAGAGGTTGGAATTGTGTCAATTCTTCAGCCTATGTGTTGGGCAGTGGGATACGGTACTGACTGCAATAGCTGTTTACTCTGACCCTCGGAAACCACAGTGCATTTGCATTGCGTAGAGCATTGTGCAAGGAAAAATAAGCTTCCCCAAGCTGCTGGCATTACATTCACCGTATGTGAAGAGCAAAACATGCTTTTCAACCTGGATGATTTATTGTGGATTAAGGAAAACAAAAGAACCAATATCAAGGGCTAGAAGAGCCTTAGAGGCTGCATGGCCCCAGCAGAGTCAATGTAGCTGAGGATCAGACTCATTATCTTCATAAGAGAGCACAATGCATTTCTCCCTCTGGTAGAATCTCCCAATTCAACCTAGCAGACAGGAAGGGAGACGACTTACATGTAAAGAGGTGCAGCACACAGAAACGCAGCCACTGCCACACTCTCCAGCGTTTGATTTATAAAAGTTTCCACTTAACATGAGAAATCTCACAGAGCTGCTTACGGATGGCAATATTTGTTTTCTGTTCTCATGGCGAGACGGGATAAATTGCATTCTGATTTAATTGAGGCTCCTCTGAGCATAGCCTGCATTCTATTCCCAGTGTAAAAATGCAATACCAAGAATTGTATCTAGTGGAGCGGCCCCAAACACTCAACCAAGAGAATCCAGTACATAATTGATCAGCTGGCTCATCCACCTTAATCAATACTTGCTTCTTCTCCCAGGAAGGCACTCATCTATCCGCAGTGTGCAGACAATAATGAGATTGGCTAGGTGGCCTGCTTGAAGAAATGCCTAATTATTGGGGGAGTTTTAAGCATTTCCACGTGCAGAACTACCGACACATGCATGGATTTTCATCCTTCATTACCCATGCCTCTGTGATCTTTATACATAAAACTTTATGAGTCATGGCTTGTCAGACAAGGATGCACAAAGCACAACTAGCCAGCTCACAAACAGGCTGGGAGGCTTGTGTTGGACGTTTA
The DNA here is from genome assembly GCF_009764565.3 of Dermochelys coriacea. Lineage (NCBI taxonomy): Eukaryota > Metazoa > Chordata > Testudines > Dermochelyidae > Dermochelys > Dermochelys coriacea. The sequence goes on from NC_050073.1 coordinate 119,766,173, forward strand.
ATGAGTTCCCGAGACCTGCAATGAGTTCCCGTACCAGCATGCTCCCCTCTGTAGAGCCTCCTAAGTTATGCAGTCATGCAACCAATTCCATTCCATTCTTTTGTGTTTATGGCCTCTCTCCAGACAGTACAGATGGAATTGTCTAGAGGGTGCAAGTAACTTAGGGTATGTCTACAATGCAATGTAAACCCAGGGTTCGAACTCAGACTCAAACCTAACCCCCTCTCTTCTGTCTACACACAAATCCAGGGCTCAGAACCAAGGTCTCAGGGCCGCCTGGGATGGAGGTTCTGAGGCTGAGTCAAGCGAGACCCTGGGTTCAAGCCATATTGCTCTGCAGTATAGATGCAGCCATAGGTGCAGGAACTAGAGGTGCAGGGGGTGCTGCAGCACCCCCTAGCTGGAAGTGGTTTCCATTGCATGCAGGGTTTGCAGTTTGGTTCAATGACTCTCAGCAGCCCCACTATAAAAATTGTTCCAGCATCACTGGACGCAGCCCCACCAGACTCATGCTCTGGGAGTCTGCCAAAAGTATCTCACAATCCCACAGGCCGACCTTCTTTGTCCTCTGGACAGTCAAGTTTGGGGGACAGTCAAGTTTTCCCACACTGCACTACGAACAAAGTGCTAGAGCGATCACATTTGGGGAGGCAGCTAGGAAGTCTGGGATATGGGTGGTTGGATTCAGGCCTGCATAATGCAATGTAGATACTGGAGACCCAGAGTTCAACATCTCCTAACCTAGGATTACAAATTGGCTTGAGCTTCTACACTCTAGATTAACAAACCCAGGATCTGCTAGCTTGAATTCTACTGACCATGTGCTAACATTGCAGTGTAGAGCACAAGTCCTATTGATTTCCCATGCTACTGGGAACTTTCCCCTTTGGTGAGTAGAGAAGTTGCCGTAGTGCTACAACTGGCTAGAAAACAGAATCTGACCTCTTTTAGGGAAGAGCAAAATGCCTATGTTCATCTGGCAATTTCACCTTAGGGGGCTATTCCCACATGCCCTAAGGAGTGGTTATGTTGGGTTAGCTTGGTGGGGAAGGCAAAATGTAGTCACCTGAGGTCTCAGAGACACTATGGATGCGACAGTCTGTACCCCTGTATTCATGCCTTTTACAGGACTATGATACATTTTGTACAAAGTATGCCTTGTGAAGTATCATTTGGAAACTCATAATTTGCTGATCATTATTATACTGGTAAAATATGTGGCAACATTGTATGTAAAGTTATACGATTTTACTGTATGACATTACTAAGATGTGTTCTAACTGAGGAGAGGTCACAAAACAGCTCCCCCAAGACAAAAGGCTAGCCAATGCTTCAGCCAGGCATCAACAAAATCAAATGGACCATCACCTGGTCAAGCGGCCATTCTTTGGCAGGAATGTGGGTAAAAAAAAAATCTACATCTTGGTAAAGAAACAGCTTGGGTTGCCATCCACACAGACTTTGTCTCCTGAAGCTCAGCTGGAGATGATTCTCAAAGAAAAGAAGGGAGAGCAGATGCCCCAAATTATTCCTACCTTTCTCTCTACCCACAGCATCCACAACACCTGAACAACAAGGAAACAGCTTTGGACTGGGGGAGGGATCCTGACTGAAAGAATTCAGCCAGTAAGACGGCTAGAACATGTGATGAGAGAGACCTTTGCTTTGAATTCACTTAGCTTGCTAACTTAGGCAGTAGTTGCATTTAATTTTTATTTTCTTGTAACTAATTCTGAGTCTTATGCCTGATTATTTGTAGTCATTTAAAATCTATCTTTCTGTAGTTAATAAATTTGTTTTAATGTTTTATCTAAAGCAGCATGTTTGGACTGAAGTGTTTGGGAAATTCCATTTGAGATAACAGGATTTGTGCATGTCATTTACTATTAATAAAATGATGGACTTTATGATGGAGTTTGTGTTGTCCAGGAGAATGCTCGGCAGTACAAGATGCACATTTCTGGGGGAAAGTCTGGGACTGGGAATTTGCAAGTGTTGCTCTTCAGTGTAATTCAAGAGTGGATGGCTATTGCACTCATTCAATATAACGGAGTAATTTATATGCTGGAAGCTGCATGTAAGATGAGCAGGGGGTCACACAGCAAAGCAGTATATGGGGCATCTCAGGTTGGAGGACTGAGGGGATACAGCTGTTCATTGGTCCAGATTATACCTTGCATTATGTCACCATGAGTTGCCTGATATGTTAATGACCCTAAATTCCATATTTTGAGTTCCTAAAAAGCTATTCACAAAACCACGTCTCTGTCTCCATGCCCCACATTCCCTCCTCTACCATCCCATTCTCTATAATGCCTAAGGATCATTGCTCTTGTAATGGTGTCAGGAGCCATCTCCCTCCCTCCCCTACGCAGTAGAGAGGTTCCTAGTCCCGCTTAGGCCTCAGACAGCTAGCCAGGCCTTCCTTCAGTGACATTGAACCAGCTGGCAGGAGAGATACTGAGAGATTAATCCAGTCTCTAGCTCAGGAAAACCTAATTCCATGCTCTTCCACCTCCTTTCTTCCTCCAGGTCCAGTATTATTATTACAGTAGAACCTAGGGCTCCCCAATCTAAACTGGGGGTCCATTGTACTAAATACCAGGGATTTAACAGAGGAAAACAGAGAAATCTCCACTCTATCCATCCCTGGCTCCAACCACTCAATGATGGCCCATCTCAAAAATTTATTTTTCCTTCTCTCCTTTCTGTGATTCATAGTATTGTTCACTGTAGCTTAGGGGTCATTGTATAATTCCTCTCCCAACAGGCCTAAAAGCCATTTAATATCCCCTGTTCCTTCTCGGACATCAGAAGAGCTAAATTGCTGCAGATCCCATTGATTTCAGTGAGATTTACAAGTACCAAGAAGAGGTGGGTGAGTAGCTGATTTTTCATTTTGGCCAGCAACCTTCCTTATGAGAGGAGACTCAAAGAGTTTGGCTTGTTTAGACTAACCAAGAGAAGGCTGAGGGGAGATACAATTGTTCTCTATGAATATAATTGGAGGGATCAATACCAGGGAAGGGGAATAGTTGTTGACACAAGAACAAATGGATGATAAACTGGCCATCAATAAGTTTAGGCTTGAAATTACATGACGGTTTCTAACCATCAGAGGAGTAAAGTTCTGGAACAGCCTTCCAAAGGGAGCAGTGGGGACAAAAAAAAAAACCTAACTGATCACTATATTTGAGGTTGGGAAGGAATTTTCCCCCAGGGTCAGATTGGCAGAGACCCTGGGGGTGGGAGAGGGGGTTGCCTTCCTCTGCAGCATGGGGCACGGGTCACCTGCACGTTTAAACTAGTGTAATGGTGGATTCTCTGTAACTTGAAGTTTTAAAATCATGATCTGAGGACTTCAGTAACTCAACCAGAGGTTATGGGTCTATTACAGGAGTGGGTGGGTGAAATTCTGTGACTGTCAGACTAGATTATCAGATGACCCCCTTCTAGCCTTAAAGTCTATGAATCTAGGAGATGTATGGGTACCAAGCAGAGCTGGGTGAATAGTTGATTTTTCGTTTTGGCCAGCAAACTCAAATCAGGGGAACTATTCACTTTCAAAAATGGTTAGAATTGGTCAGGAAGGAAGGAAGAGTTCATTTTAGGCCAGCAAATCGTGCACAGCCAACCATGTCTTTATAATCTTTAGGCCAGTGATTAGAGCATCTGCCCAGGATGCAACACCCAGGTTTGAATCCCCACTCTGAAGCAGGAACTTGAACTCAGAGCTTGCCCGTCAGAGGTGAGCAGTCAGACTATAGGCTATTTTGGCGGGGGTGAGGAGGGGTGCTCCCAGTCTCTCCAGCTGAAGCTGTTCCTCTTTGTATCAATACTTAAATATTCACTGGACCAAAGAGAGAGTGAAAGACTATATAGCCTGGTGATTATTATAGTCACATTAAAAACTTAACATACTCTTGCTGGAAGTTTGCAAGGTAACACTACTTTATATCTTAGAATTCAGAATGATAAAACAGAAAGAGACAAAGCAGGCTGCTCCCTAAAAACAGCGAGGCAAAATTCACCCCACCCTGCTCTAGACTGGCTGTCAGCAAACTGACTGCTGCTAGGCCCTGATTGCATGCTTTCCTAACAAAGCCCCCTCACTTGCAAACAGGACCAGCAAAAAAGCATTTAAAGTGACAGCTCAAGACAGCACAGTGATGAAGGCACTCCCCTGGGAGGTAAAAAATGTGGATTCAGATCTTTTCTCTGCTGGATTCTGAGGATAAATTTGAATCCACATCTCCTACCTCCCAGGCTATAAAGTCATTCTCACTCTTTGGCCCCATGAATATTTAAAGTATTTAGTGGAACAGGAGAGACTGAGACCAGAAGAGCCTGTGTAGTTGTCGCTGTGTCAGCCCCAGGATATTAGAGAGACCGGGGAGGGAGGTCATACCTTTTATTGGACCACCTGAAGGTAGCCTAATAAAAGATATTACCTCACCCACCTTGTTCCTCCCGTCTATAGTTTGACAATTACAATGCTCACCCAGGAAGAGGGACATCAGAAGTCAAGTCTCTGCTCCAGACTGGGGATTCAAACCTGGCTCTGCTCCATTCCCAGCAAGTACCCTAACCACTGGGATAAAGGTTATAAGCAGAAGGGTGGATAGACACACACAGTTTTCTGAAGCTGACCCTGAAAAACTTTTCCCCAGCCAAACCTATCAGGTCAAATCCAGAAATAGCTTCAGATCATGCTTCATTTTTCAACGAATATGCTAATAGTCTGGCAAATTGCACCTAGTTCTAGTACTGGCGCCATCTTGGCTGACTCCAGAGACTACCTCTAAATGCATAAACCTCTAAAGCTTGAGTTAAAGAACCAGGCTTTATGGCTGAGGTCTGTAAGTGACTCACATCCTGTGTGGTTTGGGCACAGGAAAAGAGGCATAACCCACTGGGGAGTGATTCTGCTCTCATGCTGGCATAACTCCACTGACCTTTGTAAATGGGATTAGAGACTGGCCCAGTGGGGTTACACCAGTGTTAAATTGGTATAAATTAGATCAGAATTGGGCCCAAGAGGTCATATTCTGCTCAGTGGCATTGGTGTAAATATAGAGTAACTGCACTGAATTGCAGTACAGTTAGTCTGGATTCACACTGGTGTAACTGACTGTAGGGTTTGGCCCAATAATTTTAAACTCTAGAGGTGGTACAAGAAATAGGCAGAGGTGTGTTAAGTTCAGAGCAGGCATCGGAAGTGTCTAGACAATTAAACAAAATTCTTTAGAATCTGCACGTAGCTTTCTAGGCAGGTAAAGAATAAATTTGAAGATACCCAGTCAGTAGCCTCATGGCAGACAAAAGCAACACTCCTGTGCCAAAATGTAACACACTGCAGAATGTGTGACATACTCCCCACTACTGATCCGCTCTCAAATAGCGGCCTACTATAGCTGCCATTTAATAATCACTGACTTTTAGTTTCAGTGGAGAGGTCTGTGCTTTGGTGCTGAAAGTCCCAGATCCCAGCCCTGCCGATAACCCGTGCTGGAGGGAGATCATTACACCAGGTCAGGAGCTCTGTCTCCTCAAGAGCCTTTGCTTCATAATGGAAGATTTTATACAGATCCTGCATCGCCATCAATTTGCAGTAACAACTAGAGATGAGCCAGAGCTGCAGAGTTCGGCTCTTCCAACATTTGAGGGTTGTTTTGATCAGGGCTTTTCATGTGAGCCCATCTCAAATCCCAGCTGGGTTTGTTGAGCAAACCATGACAGTTCATGCTGTTGCATCAATGAGCTATAGAGGGTTTGTACACGATGCACATGCAATGCTTGCTCTCATCTAAGGGCTTCACTCCAGGAAAGAGGAGGGCATTTGGAAATGTATTCTTTTCCGCTTGTTATTTTCCTATTTAACAAGACCATGGTGGCAACAAAAATACCAACTTCCTTTTCCTTATCAGTTGCGGGGAAAATAACAAGATTTGGACTGTTTGTGCTACTCTGGTTAACTCCTTTGTGCAGCTGCTAACAGCAGGATTTATGTACACAAATCTCTGTGCTCAAGATCCATGGATTACAGCTCTTCTCAAGGGTTTAGAATGTAGACAGAAATATCCCCGCTGTCACAGACCAGCCAGAAGAAGAACTGGATTGTTTTTAACTAAATGCGCTAAATTATTGGAGTGCCATGAAAGCAAATGGAAGCTTTAGATTTTCAGGAGCGGCTTTTGTGATCCTATCATTCAAAAGCATCTTGGCACCTAGAGGGAAGTGATGTCAGCTGTTAGTTACAGTGTGGACTGGTGCCTTTGGGAGAGAGATATTTTAAAAGCTTGAGACAAACAGCAAAGTTCTTTGCACTTGATCAGAAATGGGATTCTTTGGCTTTTTCTGACTAGGGTCTGATCTACACCTAAAACTTAAGTTGACCCAGCTATATTCATGCCCTTTACGACATAGTTAGGTCAACCTAGCCCCCACTCTAGACACCGCTAGCTCTCAAGGGGTGGATTTACAGTGATGGAAAAACACCTTTCATGTAGTGTCTGGTCCATATACCAGCTGAGGGTCAGCCCAAAACCACCACACCCCCCATTCCTATCCCAGGGTGGGCCGTAGGAGGTGCTGGCCCAGGATCCAAGTCTGCAATGGGAATTTTCTGTTGGCCAACTACAACTGGATTCCAGTTTCTTTGTGCCTCTTGAATGGCATAGAGGGGCCATATCATAGTCTCTCATCTGACCCAGAGTGTTCCCAGTTGAGGGGGTTTGACTCTGGAATAAGCACCGAAAAAAGGTCAGAATAAGCCAGAGTCTGACACCCTCCAGGGTGCACTGGAGGACTGCCCTCTCCAGTACCAGACTGAGAGGGAAGGTGGAAGCATAAGCCAGAATTTTCAGGCCTGGAAGTCTGAAGTCAGGCCCCTACCTCTACACTTAAGCTCTGTGTACACCATGAGCTAGGGGTGTGATTCCCAGCTCACTTACGCCTACTCATCTCTCATCTGAGCTAGTGCAATCAAAATAGCCGTGTAGCCACAGTAGCATGGCAGGAGCAACCTGGGCTAGCCACCATGAGTACAAACCCACATGACCAACGTGAGCCTGACAGCCCTAGCTCGTAGTGTAGACAGAGCCTTACACACCAAAAACAAAAGGGGAGTGACTTTCAGAGGTGCTGGACACCAGCAGCTCCCGCTGACTTCAGCAAAACTACTTGCTTGAGTGAAAAAAAGCAAGTGTTTGTAAGATCAGGCCAGGTGGTTCAGAGAGATTTCAGTTCATTGCACAGTATCATCAACCCCCAGAATTCCAAAACACATCAGCAGTCAGTATCTCTGCACCCCCCCCCCCATATCATGAGATTTAAAAAAAAATCATGACTTTTAAGGCAAACACATTTGCCTTCTAGTTTGGGGGATAAGTTGGGTCACTTCCCCCCCCCCCAGCTTTTTTACATAACCTTAGAAACTCTCAAAAAGAAGTCAGGAAAGGTGAAATTTTCATAATCCCATCATCATAGTCTCAAACTCACATGAGCTGGGGCTTTAAGAAAGACACAAAATATCACAAATTTACCATGAGATTTGGCAACACTGGGTCCCTCCCCAGTCAATAACTGTCCCACTGTTTGTCTCCTTTCATAAGGGACCCGGTGCTGCAGGAGAATGAAGGTTTCCGATACAAACTGCCTGAAGCCTAAACGTTTGACTTCCCACACACCATTGTGCCTCCCACTTCAGAGCAGCAGTGCAAGAGGAGAGCTAGTGTTGAATGTAAATGGTTCCTACACCAGCCCTGCATAATGACCAGTCAAGCTCGGGGCACTCGCGCAGCCCTAAATGAGTCCCAGGAAGCATTTCTCGCAGCTGGGAACAAACGCCGACAAATCTAGCGAACAGAAATATCCAGCCACAAAATGTACTCATGTGGCTAGAACTCCTGAAAACCGCCACTAATTAAGCCTCTTGCTGGTAAATTATTTTAATTGCATCACAGATGCATTTTCAGATGCGAGCAACCTGGCATGGAACAGTCACACACTGAAAACGACTGCGAGCTTTCCCCAGCGACAGTCCTTTGGCTCTTTTTGTCCCCATTGTGTGAGTCTGCCAACAGCCTTGATGAGCTCTGAAAACAGCAATGGTAGAGGAAGAGCTGCCAATCCCAGTCAGAGGTTGGGAGAAGACTCATATGGGTGCTGCTCTAGGGAGATTTGGATTTAATAATAATACCACCTAGCGGTTTTCCATCAGTCGATCTCAAAGCATTTACGAAAGGAGGGGAAGATGAAGTGACTTGCTTAAAATCACCCAGCTGGCCAGTGGTTGAACTGGAAATAGAGCCAAGATCTTCTCGGTCCCAATCCAGAGCTCCATCCACTGGGCAACATTGCCTTTCTTTAGGACTTTGCTCCTATATTGGTGTTGTAGCAACCAGGCAAGATACTAATAAACTTCAACAGGACTTTACCACTTTACCAAGCTGCACCCTCGGTAGCTCTCACTCCGCCTTCCCAACTTCCTCCCCACCTTCCTGTTTCCTGTCCTTTCAGACTCCCAACAGCCAGTGCTCCCAGTTTTAATAATTACAAGCAGCATCTAAACACCGCAATTGGGGTCTCCTATCCTGTTCTGTACCTGGGCCAAAACTGAGAAGCGGTTCTGGGTGCCCAGCTGGAGGAGTTTAAAGGGGTGCAATCACAAAGTACCCATCCTCTGACAACCAGACCACCTTAGTGTGTCTTAGGGTGGGGCCCCAAAATTGAGGCACCTCAGATCACGAGTCACTTTTTTTCAAATCTTGTCCCTTGTTTCTGCCTCCCCACCACTTTACTAGTGGGGTACCAGCTCCCTTCTCCCTCCGGTTTCCTGCTCACGATGCTCCTTAATTGTGCTGGAAAGATGCAGCCAGGCCTCAGAGCTGATCAGAGCTGTGCTCAGCTGAGCAAAGAGCTCACCTCCCTTCCTCGCTTGGCTGCCCCTCACACCGCTAGCAGGATTGGGGAGGGGACTGGCCCTGGGAAGCTGGCCCTGGGAAGCTGGGTCCAGCTGTCTTTATGCTGCAAGGAGGAGGGAGAAATACGGTTCTCCTTAACCTCTGAGGATAGGACAAGCAGCAATGGCATAGGCGCCAACTCCGTGGATGCTCTGGGGCTGGAGCATCCACCGGGAAAAATTAGTGGGTGTTCTGCACCCACCGGCCGCCAAGCTCCCTTCACCCCCACCCAACTTCCTCCTCCCCTGAGCACGCCGCATCCCCACTCCTCCGCCTACATCCCAACGCTTCAGCCGCCACCAAACAGCTGTTGGCAGCATTAGCACACTCCAGGAGGGAGGGGAAGGAGCGGGAACGTGGTGCGCTCAGGGGAGGAAGTGGGGCCGGGATCTGGGGAAGGAGTTGGAATGGGGCAGGGAGGAGGCGGAGTTTGGGGCAGGAGGTGGAATGGGGGCAGGGTCTCATGGAAGGGGTGGAGTGGGGCGAGACTGGGGCCAGAGGAGGGGTCGGGAAAGAGGGGAAGTCAGCGCCTATGACCAATGGGCTTAAATTGCAGCAAGGGAGGTTTAGACTGGACATTAGGAAAAACTTCCTGTCAGGGAATAAATTGCCTAGGGAGGTTGTGGAATCTCTATTGCTGGAGATTTTTAAGAGCTGATTAGACAAACACCTGTCAGGGACGGTCTAGATAATACTTCGTCCTGCAATGAGTGCAGGGGACTGGACTAGATGACCTCTGGAGGGCCTTTCCAGTCCTATGATTCTCCCTGGGTGAAGTCATGGACTGAACTCCCATTAACCTCAGTGGGGCTGGGATTTCATCCCTCGTGCTTATTTTAACTAGGCCTCAGCAGTATTCCTTTCTAGTCTGTCCTCCACTGGTGGTTCTTCTTTCTGCACAATTCGCCCTTTCTTGGTCTCCTTTGCCATTCCTCCTCTCTCCCATCCGTTGCCCAGGCTCACTTCCCCTGATGACTCACAGCTTGTTCTGCTCTACAAGCAAAAAAGCAGGACAGCAATAGGAAACTTACCAAGGTCAGGCAGGTTTCAGAGGAGCAGCCGTGTTAGTCTGTATTCGCAAAAAGAAAAGGAAGACTTGTGGCACTTATGTATTCACTGTATTTTCCACCAAATGCATCCGATGAAGTGAGCTGTAGCTCACGAAAGCTTATGCTCAAATAAATGTGTTAGTCTCTAAGGTGCCACAAGTCCTCCTTTTCTTTTCAAGGTCAGGCAGTATTTACTGGTCAGCCTTTCCCTGTGGACAGGCAGCACGTTGGATTCTGCTGCAACAGAGCAATACCAGGATGGGGAAGTGGGTCACTAGAACAGGCCACGGGTTATTGGCGCTAGTGGAGGTGACAGGAATGCAGGCAGGGGAGTGGGAGAAAGGACCCAAGTGTGGGACATTCCCTTTTCTGAGGGGAGCCATGAAGAATAGTTACTTAGTATTCAATCATCTGCTGAACGTTTAAAGAGACCATCTGTCTTATCAATGTTTAGCCACTAAACAGGTGCAGCATGAGCAGAGAACTTCGTTCCCCAGGGCTCTCCCACCAGCAATGGTCACAGGGCTGAGCCCTAAATTCTTGCAGAACATTTAAGAAGGAAGGAAGGAAGGAAGGAATTTAGACTCTGAAGACATTCAGCTCTGGGGCTATTTGGGATTCTGTGAGCTACTTAGTGCCTGATTCACTGAAATCAAGAGGAGTGTTGCCACTGACTCAGATGAGGGCCCTTCAGCATGTTTTACTTGTAGTTTCTGAAACATTAAAACAAAGAGATATGGTTCTGCTGTTAGGAATCAGCTTGTAATGGGTCCAGGAGTGAGATTTCATACCCTGCCCAACAGGGGTGAGCTTTCATGAAAGAACTGATTCGCATTTGTAAAGCACATTTCAAAATCTGTCAGTGGGTGGTGCTATAGCAGTGCTAAGTATTAGTCGTCATGGCAAACCTCACAGTCAATGGGAAAGGTGCTTTCTGCTGTGGGTACTTACCATCCGCAGTATCTGGCTAGGTCCCTCAAGGAGATGGTGGTGCTGGCTGCTTCTTGGTCACCACAAGGGACCAAACCCAGAGTCAGGGTAGAAAACTTCATAGTGTGATGTAAAGGACTATGTCCCCAGGTGGAGAGCTGTCGCTGACTCAGCCTCGAACTTAGGGAGAGATGCCTAACCCACAGGCTGAGCGGTGGGCATTTACTCTCCAATCCAGCTCTAATACCAGAGAAACACACTCCTAGCCCTTTCCCCTCTCATTCTCATGCCTTACCCGGTACGTACACACACAAACCAATTAAGAAAGTTAGCCTTAAGCATGAAGCTGACCATCACTACCTTCCTGATCTCATTCTGAACACTCCCTTCTAATTTCAGCAGCCCTATTGGTGCCTATACTTGGGCAATTTGACCCTGTTAGTGGCTTGAGGTTATAATTATCTGTGCTTCTGTTAGGTTTATTCACCATCACAAGCCCAACCAGCTAACAGGACTCCACTCACAAGCTCCGGGGGGCTGGTTTCCTGGCTCTGCTAGCCATGGCCCTACTTTTGGGGTGACATAGTGAGATGTTATTAATAAGGGAAATGGCAAACAGTGTGCCAGCCAGAAAACAGCAATTCCCAGACTAGCCAGGGCACTCAGCTGGGAGGTGGAAGGCCCAGGTTTGAGTCCCTACTCTGAATCAGATAGAGCAAGGATTTGAACCTGTATTTCTCACATAGTACACAAGTACCTTAACCTCCAGACTAGTGGCAGTGGGCTTTCCCCTGGCCTCCAAAAATATCCTATATCTAAGAAATATTCCCAACGAGACTATCAACAATGATACATTTCCACTAAACATTTGGGTCTTGACAAAACAGCGTTCTCCCCCGCCAAGGAAAACATTTCATTAAAATGTTTTTGACCAGTTCTAGTGTCTGATCGGTTCAGTGGTAATACCCACATTCGGCTGAGGCAGTCCTTGGTTGCTGGCTGCCGTGTCTAAATGCTCTCATGGGGGACTGCACTTTGCTTTTCTGTATCTAGGAAATAGTAATTAAGGTCTATTTTTGAGCATAATGTCAGCTCCGTACCCTGTTCTGAGACCTTAAGTTATGTGATGGAATTCAGAGGCAGCTGTGAACTCAATTTCAGGACAACTTTTGAATCCGAAGGCAGTGTCAGTCTCAGGCTTAGATATATACCCTGCCTCTCTTGGGAGATCCAACTGCAAATGCCTTTCCCATATTCCTGTTCTACTCCACCAAGAGAATTCTAAATGCCTTTTCAACTCAAAGCAAACGTGATAGATATTACTGAACATTGTACCGATCATCAGTGGATGGAGGATAGCCCTGTAGTTATAGGCAGGATCACTGGGATCTACTTTGGCTCTGCCACCAACTTCCTGCATGAGCTAGGGCAAGTCATGGTCAGAACAGTGACTATGGGTACATCTATGCATGCCCAGCTAGCATGGGTATAAATAGCACTATAGAGGGTCAGACACAGCTGAGGCAGGTAGAGTGCCCTACACAGCTGAACCCTAGAGTACGTACCCTACACAGGCTCTCTGCATGCCCTGCAAGCAGCGCCTCCCACATCTACACTGCTCTTATTGTCAGTGTCGCGTCCCCCTGCCCGAGCCTTTCCCCACAGCAGTGAAAGGCTCCAACAGGGGGAAGCCTTTCACCGCAGCACTTCGCTCCAGGTGTTGTGCCTGTACTCCACACACCACCATAAATGTGGACATAGCCTGGGTAGAAAAATCACATCTTACTGAGCACCTCTCATGTTCTGTTCATCCAAGGTCACAGCCATTTATTTTAGTGGCAACATGGGGCAGGGGGTTAGACTACTTTTATTTACTTCTGTTAGATCTGTAGAACAAAGGCTCCCCTCTCTGTGCCAAACCCACAGAAATGCAAAGCTGTCACAGCAGCTGCTTATGCAGCCTGGCTCCTTAGCTCAAGCTGTAGATACTTGGGCAGTCAGCTGTGGAGGGTCCTGGTGTCAGCCAAGATGATGGTTCTCACACCAACACAGCTCCCTTCTGGGAAAGGGATGGGTTTTAGCTGCAGAACTATTAAACAAAATTGATTCTCATTCACAGCTCAAGAACCCCACTAAAAAGGGCTATAAATGGGGCAGCACCCAGTTCAGACCCTGGTTGCTAGTAGAAACCAGAATACAACTCGACTCTCAGGTCCCAAGCTGCCAGCCCTGTAATCTCAGCTAGAACACAGGGTTGTGCATGTGAAGTGCGCCCATTTGATCAGAAGTCACTGAAAGCCAAGTATGCTGAGCCCCTCAAGGCAATCAGCACAGCCACAGTAGAACTGCACTTCCCTTAAATCACGGACTGGTGGAGCTTCCTCATCATTGTTCTGTCAGGGAAGGTACTTACGTGCCACCTATTGAACAATCACAGGATTCACCCCTAAAAGCCAGAGAACCATCCCAAGCTCCACGCAACCCTTGAGACTCCCACTGCTACCCTCTTAGTTCCCGTCTCCCTGGTAGCATTGCCACTGGTTACCTGTCTGCACAGTAGCAACTGCAGAAAAGACCTCAGGGAGTTTTAGCATTAACGACCTGAAGCAGCATCAATTCTCAGTTTGATTTCCAATGGGAAATCTGCAGGGACTTCTATCCCCCTCAAGTTTCTGCAGAGCACTGGAAGATGCAGGATTCTGGGCACTATGCCACAGAGTTGCTACTGACTCCTATTTTCTTCCTCCTCTGAGTAGGAGCCACCACTATAGAATCTGGCCCAACTTCCTCACCTATAACTTGAGGCGAGTGATGTTAAGAACAGCAGTACACAGCCTTTAGATCCCTGAAGTAGGGGCACTAGGCAATTGTCCAGTATTGTTTTTACTATTAACGCTAGGACTAAAAGCCTGATCTCACTTACCCTAGAGTATCACCATGGACATCATTGGACATACTCAAGATTTGCCTCTGAACCTAATTCATGGGAAAGGTGTTAGGAGACAGCAGCCACATAGCATTTCCCCACATACACACCCCAGGCAGCATAACCCAAAACCTCCTCCCTTTCCTTGAGCTTACATTATTTTTAACTGAAGTAACATAATCCTAAAACAGGGCAGTACCTGTCAACATAAAACCTTGCCTAAACTGACTACTCCTAAGTGTTTCTTCAGCTAGACTTCTTCCAGCTCTCTCTTTCCCCGCCAAGCACTGAGCCTTTTATCGGCCTGAAGAGGTACTAATGCAACTCACCTGATCTGGCTTCCACGATGAGTCAGAAGAGTAGCTCTGCCCCTCTCCACATGTGCCTAGAGTCTGACACACAGATTGTACTCTCAGGGCCAGATTTTTAAAGGTAGTTAAGGCCTTATTGGTTTCAATGGAAGTTAGGTGCTTTGGTGTTTTGAAAATCCCAGAAGCATCTGCAATGTTAAGTGCCTAAATACCTCTAAAAAGCTGGCCCTTAGTGCTTACATGGTGCATTATAAGAGGTACAATATAAAACATGAGCGATTATTACAGTTCTATTCCTTCCTTTTGTTCATTATGCTAAAAGGTGTTAATGGCTGCCATCAATCACAGACATAGCTGAGGGATGTACTAAAAATCCTTCATTCAGGTTACGTGAAGGAGCAATTAAATGCCCCTTTATGTAGTAAGAACTGAAACAACAGAAGCCACTGTCCCAGGCACTGGCCAGCAGAAGCTGAGACATATGGGCTGAGGGGTTTCCCTGGAGACTGATTGCAAAATGCAGGGGTTGGGGCATTGATTGGTTGCAGGTGTGTGTGTGTGTGTGTCCAAGAGAGAAAGTGTCCAGAGAGCTGAGGAAAATCAGCAGAAAGTCAAGAGAAAGGCAGCAGAGGCAGTGAAAGAAGCAGTCATGAGCATGGTCCTGAGAGGGAGGCCCTAAATATTAGCTAACCACTCAGACCCAGGTACAACAATACCATACTAACTAGCATGGAAATCTACATTCTTCTACATCAACAATCTACTCTGTTACAATATTTCTCACAAGTGGCAAATAACTTCCACCCCAAAGATCTCACATTCCTATTGTGAACAAGGTCATGGCAGAAAACTCTGAAGGTCTATCTAGAACTCCTGCTGCTGAAAGGTTTTGGGGGTGGGTTTTTGGGTTTTTTTTTTTTTTGCTTTTTTTCTTCCCTCAACACTTGCTTTCCAGAGTAAAACCAGCAATAGTTCTCTTCAGCAGCAAAGAACAAACACATGGTAAAATTAGAAGATTGCATCGGAAAAGCTGCTGCCTGTATTGTTAAAAAGCTCCTGAATGGGGCCATTTCCCTTTGGAAGCATTTTTTATAAGGCCATTATTCTTCACTCAGAGACACAGGAGTATTACCCTGTCCAGACTGCAACTGAGGGAATGATAGCTCAGCTTTCACGCAGGCACTTTGCCATTAATGGTTTATTGCTTTTAAAGCACTTACCAGCCTCTTCTTCTTTTCTTTTCTTTCCCCGAGTAGAACAAGACGTTTCATACCTTTCCTCAACCAACACAAAACCTGGGAGGCCAATCTGCCTCCCAGCCCTGAATCGTCCCCCACCAGACCTCGAGAGAGGCTGAGCACCCTCAACTTCCAGTGAATTCCTGGGAGTTGAGAGCACTCAGCACCTGGTGAGGCCTTTGTACAATTCAGGGCCTAATCCATCTCCCACTAGAGGCAACGGGAAGCATTACATTGACTTCAGTGGGGACTGGCTCAGACCCCAACGCCCTGCTCCTCCAAACACTTCTGAACCTGAGCAGTTCTGCACATGTGAGCAACCTCATTGGATGAGTCACATGACTAATGTTATGCACGTGAATACATGTTCATAGGATCAGGGCCTAAATGATGCCTGAATGTGAAGGCTGCAGCAGCCCTCTGGAGAAAGAAGATTCTCCTTCTCCTGCAAATCAGAGGCCCATCTCTTTTCCTTTCCTCAGACATGCTCCATCCTTCCAGGAGGATGTTGGCAGGTGAGGGCTGGGCCGAGCCTTTTCCTCCTTTCACAGTGATCTCCTTTCACTCAGGCACATCCAGCCTGCTAAACTGCACTTGTGCTGTGCCATCAATGTTTCAGAGAGGAACGCCAGTGATCGTATCACCTGCCCTGCTGCATTTAATATTATGATACTTGAGTTCAGTGGGGATGGAGGAGCTGGGACCCGTCATCAGCTTAGTTCTCAGAGGATGGATCACAGACCTCCTCTATCCAGTCTAGATGCTCTGTAATCCTCCTCTGGCCCTCATAATTAATGCAATAATACATCACTGATGGCATTCCAGGCTAGGCACGAGTCTCTTGTCCCCGTCTGAGTTTATGGTTGGTTGTGGGCAGTTTATTAAGTTACTTGTCTAATACTGGTATATCAGTACAATGGTACCATTAACGTATCATAGTTGTATCATGGTACAACAAATGGCTCCATTCTCAAAGTCAAGCTACATCAGGCGAGACAGACTTTCTTTGAAGCCAACTGGGTGTTTAAACGGCTTGATGCTCATCGTTGATGTCAAGATAACCTTCTGACAATCCTAGAACTTGCTTCCACAGACAACATGGCATGCCACCAGTGGTGGGAGGGAGCAGATGTGTGATTTTGTCCTGAGGTCAGAAGAACAGCCTTCCAAAGCTGGGCTCAGATGTTACCGATTCCAGCAAAAATTGAGAAGTTTGCACTCAGGTTTCCTAAGGCCTGGTCTACACCTAAAACTCAGGTCGACCTGGTTACGTTGCTCAGAGACCTCGCGACATCACTGAGAGATGTAGTTAAGCCAGTCTAAGCCCTGGTGTGAAAGGCAGAAAACCTGACCCCAATCTAAAATGAAAATGTACATTGATTAAGCAATAATATCAACAATACAGACCATTGTCACAGGATAATAGTCTCCTTGCCACTACGTAAATACTCAGGCAAAAACGAAAGTGCTTATTTTCAAGGCAGAAGAAATGGATCCTCTAACACTGTTCTGTCACAATGACATTATTTCTGTTATGCCTAGTGACTAATGTAGATTTAATCATTTCATTTGATGGATGTAGGTGCATGGGAGTGTCAATTGCATTAATGACCTGCTGTAACCCAACTGCTTTAGAAAGCAGCAGCATTATGTGCCTCAGCCAATGAGAGAATACAGCCTCTTATCCATAAAAGCACATTTTTAAGGGGTGCCACACTTTTATGAATAACCTGATTTCTGACTGCAGGAAAGATTTATTTTTATTTTATCAGTGGGCAACAGTGAGCCATCCCAGCCATCTGATTGGCTGGCATGGATCCCATTTGGGGTAATGAATGCACGATTATCATTCAGTACTTTTGAAAGGACATGTGGCAGGCATCAGAATTGTAAATGAGTTTATCACCACCAGCCCTCGCACAATAAAAATCAAATTAATGCAGAACAATGGGGCATCTCAAATACAGCCAGCTGTTGTCCTCCTGCTGATTCACATTGTAATTTATCCAGTGGAAATCAGACTGAGTCAGGATAATGCTAAAGTCCCAGGAATGCCCCAATATATAAGGGAATAGAACGTCTTTGCACTGGCCCCATTCTAACTGGCCTGCTACATTCTCCCCACTTTCAACACTGTCATTTCTGTAGGGAAGTAGTATTCTGTCCTTCACAGCCTGCATCAGGTCACCATCTAGTGCTGCAGCATGTGGTGTTAATACTAGATAATGTGATTGTGTAAGATCCTTGGGACAGAGATGATCTTCTACTGGGGGCTGGATGTTCAAAAGGGCATAAGCAGTTTAGAAGCACAAGTCCCATTGACTTAGGCCATGGCTACATGACCACGCATGTCGACAAAACTTATGTCACTAGGAGACGTGAAAAAAACATCCCAGAGCGACATAAGTTTAGCTGGTCTAAGTGATCGTGTGCACAGCACTATGTCAGGAGGAGAGCTTCTCCCGCCGACATAGCTACCACCGCTGGTTGAGCTGGTTTTATTATGTCAACAGGAAAGCTCAACTTAGAACGGCTACACGAGCGATCTTACAGCAGCGCCACTGTAAATTTGCTAGTGTAGATGTGGCCTTAGCCACCGAGGTGCTTTTGAAAATCCAATGCTATAATATACAGCACCTTGCACAGCAGGGATCCAACCTGGAGGAGGCTCTAGCTGCTACCACAACATAAATAATAAAGAAAGAAAACAAACACCAACAAAGTCACCCTGACACGTTCCGTCAACTTTCACTGTAGAGTCAGCTGTGGTTCCATCATTTCAGGCCCAATGCTGAGTGGTGCTAAATGTTTCCTGTGAGGATTACTTGCTTCTGTGGGAATTGGGGACACGCTGCACCTCGGGTAATCAGGCCCAGGGCTTGGGAGATGGTTCAGGACAAAATGCACAATGCAAATGTACATTAACAACATTATCATTGCTGCTGAGTCATCGACTGCTCCTGGACTTGTACAGACTCTCCCTTCTGTTGCAGGATTTCCCACTGAGGGGCTACTCAGAGTGCCCTGGCATAGAGCTAATCTGCTTGCTAGACTCCTAAAGTGACATAATTCACCATGGAATATTCAAGCTCCCCAATTTATAGCAATGAAGGACAGTGGAGAACAGTATGACGTGATCAAAGAAAATCCGGGAGCAGATTGTCTAGAAACTGATTTTAAAAAGGTGCCCTGAGATGGGAGCTGCGATAGATCAGAGAGAAAAATCCACATTAAATCTCCATTACGTGACCAGAGAGGAATGATGGTCTTGTGGTTAAATCACTGGACTGGAACATAAGCATTATAGAGAGGCTACATGGCCTCGGGGATAGGGCACCGGACTTGGAGACCCACCTTCTGTTCCTGGCTCTGCCAGAGACCTGGTGTGTGATCACAGGGAAATCATTTCACCTCAGTTTGCCCACCCAAGCTTTGTCTGTTTCAACTCTAAGTTCTTTGGGACAGGGACTGGCTCATATTTTGTGTACATACAGCCCCTAGCATGATGGGGGCCCCCTCCTATCAGACAAATAATGAATAAAATAAAGCCTTTAAAAGCACAAAATATCCCTCAGATGCAGAAACACGGAGAAAGGGACATCTCAACCCTGAACAAAACCAGACACACGTAGTTATATCGTCGCTTCCAAAGGCGGCAGGTGGGAAACAAGGAACGCAACCCCATATAAATGCGTGGCTGTAATGCAAACTTTCCAAGCGATGAACATTTGTGCCGGGGGGGAGGCGATGGTGAGGGAATGAAAGGCTAAATCTCCCGATTTTACCTCCTCAAGCAGAGAAAGAACTAAACACTGTATGGCCTACGTTCCATGAATTTCACAGTTCATGTGAGGGACAGAAAAATACAAACTACAGTAATTATCTGTTACAGAACAAAGTTAACGATTAAGTTGGGAAGATGTTAACAATCAAGCCTATTGAAAAGATTACAAGGGTTTCAAAGTGTTTCCTGTGAACCATGTGACAGCAAATTGTTTCAAGTAGCCTGGTCTTAATTCAAATGCTTGTTGTCATGGTGATAGGAGAACACCCCTCCATTCAGCAGCACCACACAAAAGCCTACTATTTGCCACAATAAGCTTTTTCGTTCAAGATACACTTTATAAATAGCGGACTCTGGAAAGTAATATCCAACCTGACCTCCCTCACAACTGCACAGAGCCCTGAGATTGCAGGAGTGAGCCAAATATCAAGAGCGGGTAGAGAGGGTTTGGAATATAATCAGATGATTGCAGAGGGATGCCGCCCAGACTTCATGTTCACTCGTTTTGTTCGCCGGACCCAGGAGCTTTGAAGTGGGTGGGAACTTCCTTTTTAGGTTCCAAACGCCACAATCAAGGTCACCGCCCATTTGTGCTGTCATTAAAAAGCAGTTTCTAGCAGGAGGAGTCAGGCAATGAAAACAAATGCAAGGGAAGATGTCTCTCAGCAGGGCTCTGGGTCCCATTTGTAGAGCCCTGCAAATCCCTGGCTATCCGCTTCGTATCCATGGACCATTTTTGTGGAGAGTGGATCAGATGCAGCTACAACCACGCAGGACTCTACTCACCGGCGGCACCTGGCCCACGGCGTCCGGTTCAGGCAGCCCCGGGGGCGCAGCGCGCTCGGGCTGGGCAGCAGGTCGGAGTCGGGGCTATCCAGCACCCCTCACCGTGCCGCTTCCTGTCCAGCTTGGGCCCCTCGGGCAGCACCAGTGTCCGCAACCCAGCAGCACTGGTCGCACTCTCTGTCCCGGCCCACCAGCTCCTGGGCAGCAGGGCCCGGCCACAGGAATGGAGCAGGCCGGACCCCAGTGTCCCACCCCTCCGCCCCACTGTGATGCAACAGGCACTTCTGCTGCCATATGCCTTTGCTCGTGAGCCCCCGGGAGCAGCATGTGATGCAACGCCCTTCCCCTCAGATCCCCCCCCCGCACCACCCCTTTCCCTCGAGACACCCCCGTGCGCTGCCCCTTATCTCAAGTCCCCACTCTCACACTGCCTCTTCCCTGCAAGGCCACCCCCCCCCCACCTCGCTCATCTACTCTCCCTTCACCCCCTCCCCCCCGCTAGCCCTTGTGAGATGGCTTGCTGCTGTGGGTGCGGATGCGGACGGGGGTACAGGGAAAAGATGGCTAGCGGATCGCAGGTCAATCCTGATGGATGCGGATCAGATGCGGATCCACATTTTTGTATCCGGACAGAGTTCTACACATTTGTACTCACACTTTCTTAGGCAGGCAATAGAGAGAAAACTATTTAAGGGCTGGACTGTCTCTTCACAATTTGCCCTGAGAAGCTGCTCTGCCCAAGGGGCAAACTAGGAAACTGATTTAGAGTCAGAATTCAGTGTAGTGGTGTTGTAATAAATAATAGCAGGGGAAGTAATCTGCTACTGGTCTATAGCCTAGCAGGGCCAGAGTAAGTCATAGGCAATATAGACACATGTGTAGATTCCCAGCTGCTGGAGTCATGTGATTGTATCAGAATCTCAGCTTTCATTTTTAAAAGAGTAAGTTTCTAGCCCTCACATTTGCAAAGTAAACCTTGAAGCTATGACCCAAGTATAACCAATGCAGTACTGTCAGCAGGAGGAGATGTCTATTCTCAAAAGGTTTCACCAGCATATCTATATGGATTAGGGTGGTTGACATTGCTGAATATAGTTATGCTGTCAAAAGCCCTAGTACAGACACCATTATACTGGCATAAAAGTGCTTATGCCACTATAGCTTATTTCATTCATTGAACCAGAA
Organism: Dermochelys coriacea; assembly: GCF_009764565.3. Lineage (NCBI taxonomy): Eukaryota > Metazoa > Chordata > Testudines > Dermochelyidae > Dermochelys > Dermochelys coriacea. The sequence goes on from NC_050073.1 coordinate 119,787,345, forward strand.
AAGGCTATCCCAGCTATTCCTTTATACCAGTATAACTGTCTATACTAAAAAGAAAAGGAGGATTTGTGGCACCTTAGAGACTATGAGAACTTATGCTCAAATAAATTTGTTAGTCTCTAAGGTGCCACAAGTCCTCCTTTTCTTTTTGCGGATACAGACTAACACGGCTGCTACTCTGAAACCTGTCTATACTAAGAGGCTTTTGCAAGCATGACTATGCTGGTACAGCTATACTGGCAAAACCCGCCTAGGGAAGACAAGGCCTGAGTCTGCAGACAGCCTGAAACCGCTCTGAGAGGTGTGAACTGCCCCATGCATCTCAATGTGGTATTAACTTTAGGGGTATGTCCCACAGTTACCTGGGATTTAGCCCAAACCCCTCTACCGTCAACACAGAAAACCTCTGACCAGCCTTTGGAGGTGCTTTAAGCCAGAGCTAGTTTACTTGGCTGGGGGGGTGGGTTAGAGCCCAGACTTCGGTTTTACTCAGGCTGGAACCCACTGCTTTGCAGTAAGGATGCAGGCTTGGTCAACCGAGTGCTGACAGTCCTCCAATGCCCTTCCCACAATTCCCCCCAAAGGACAGATAAGTTCTCCCTCAATTGATACAATTGACTGGGAAAGAATCCTAGACAGTCTCAGCACCAAGGCGCACACAGGCAAGTGGAGAAAAAGCAAAGGACAAGGTAAGGCGGGTAAGGCTTTGCTGTGGTGACACTTGCCCCCCGGGCTAGGCTAACCCAGGTGCTCAGAACCAGGCACCAAACACCCAGGTTAACGAACCCAATGAAGACATGTCCTATAAGTCCCTGCTCCAGCCAGGGTCCTGCCAGTATCAATCCCAAGGCTCTGTGAATCTATTTCCACTGCAGAATTAACTCAGGTAATCACCACCAGGGTTAGCCTAGCCTGGGTGTGAGCACTGCAGAGCTCCACCCATGTTACCGTGTCCTCACTGGTGCTGCATTCTGTCCCCTGTGTGCGTCACTAGGACTGCTGGGGATCTATCCCACAGTTCTTGGTGCAACACGAAGCTGAGCCGTTCTATGATCCTTTCTCAGTGAATTGTGGGAGACCATGTCTGCTTCTGGGCGCACATGAGAATTGTGGGAAGGCACTGGAAGTTTATCATAGAATATCAGGGTTGGAAGGGACCTCAGGAGGTCATCTAGTCCAAACCCCTGCTCAAAGCAGGACCAATCCCCAACTAAATCATCCCAGCCAGGGCTTTGTCAAGCCGGACCTTAAAAACCTCTAAGGAAGGAGATTCCACCACCTCCCTAGGTAACCCATTCCAGTGCTTCACCACCTTCCTAGTGAAAAAGTTTTTCCTAATATCCAACCTAAACCTCCCCCACTGCAACTTGAGACCATTACTCCTTGTTCTGTATCCTGCAAAGGGGGCAGCATATCAGCCCAAAGGAAAGCAGACCTGGGCTCTAGCTTATAGCCTGGTTGAAAGCACTGCCTTTGGGTGATTGTGTGTGGACAGGAGAGGGCTTAAGGACAGTTTCCTGCAAGGGCCCAGGTTACTGCTGCAGCAAAGACAGACCCTGTGTGTGACAGGAGGAGAAGAGGACAATGCTCCCAGCCCCACTGACACAGATACATCCCAGCTACTGGGGTAAGTACCCGGGGGAGCGCCCGCGTTGTTGTCTGGGGAAGGGGACTCCTGCTGCCAGCCCACCTGCTATTCGGAGGAGATCAGCCAAGAAGGGGGCCCAATGTTGCTTCCCCTGCAGGATGGGAGATGGGCCCCCTTCATTGCCACTTTAAGTGGAGGCACAGTCATGGGGGCAGAGCTGGGGTGGGAGAGGGGCATGTCACAGTGAGCCGTGGGCCCCAGATTGCCTTAATGCAGCTCCTGTACTCCAGAACCAGCTTGTTTCCCAAGCTCTGCTCACCGCCCACCATCACCCAGGGGCAGGAATAACAGCAACAGCACCCAAAGGCAGCTTCTCCCCCTCCATCAAGCTACACAGCACAAGTTGTCACTCCAGGGGAGCACGGACCTGCCTTGCGCCCCACCCCGCTGCACACAGCAAGCAACAATCTTGCCCTACGAATGGCAGCATGTTGGCTATCAGGTGCATATCCATGGGGAGCCTTACACTACACAGCCGTGTGTTACGGACTCAGGCATGGGATAGTCAAGGAGTATCCCTCAAAACACAACCTGGGGACAAAACACACACAATGCCCCTCATTCACGCCCCTTCTCCTAGGGCGCTGGCATTCCCAGATGTAGAGCAACAGCCAGCCAGTGACCCAAAAGACCTGGGCCTGCTGCATGAGGGCTTGTTGCGCAGGGGGACGTATGCAGTTGTGCTGGCCAGCAAATTTCCCGGTTACGGGCTGGGAGCCGGAAAAAGGCTGGTAGGCACCTTAAGTGGCAATAGGAGCCAGACATCTAGCTTAGGGCCCTGTGCATATGGAGAAGAGGGTGAGAGAGACTCTTCCAGTCTGCCAGGGATGACAGGGCAGGGGCCAGGGAGCCTTGGGAAAGAGGCTTTCAGAAATGGGCTGGTGGTCGGTGCAGTAGCTGGCTAGTGAAGCTTTGTATGATGGCCATAGTGGACTTGCTCCTCCTGATTGTCACACTGCTCTGGTTTTACGCTGGGGTGATTCAGCTGGCTGAATTCAACAGCGTTCCTCCTGATTTAGCACGAATGGAAAATCAAGGTGTCTGTGGGTTTTGTTACTGAAATGTATATCAAGTCACTAGTAGTTTCCCTCCTTTAAAAGCCTGTTTCTTGGTCATTTTCTTGGGAGGGCCCCAATCTCCCTGCTGCTGTCCCCTCACATGCCCACTTTATCACACAGCCATGAAATCAGAGCAAGAATCATAGAAGATTAAGATTGGAAGAGAACTCAGGAGGCCATCTAGTCCAATCCCCTGCTCAAAGCAGGACCAACACCAACTAAATCAGCCCAGCCAGGGCTTTGTCGCGCCGGGCCTTAAAAACCTCTAAACTGGCCAAGAGGCCAAACACACAGAGACTCCAGGAGATTAATGTCACATTAGCTAACAGAAAAGAGCTCTAAAATATGACAGAGAAGACGACGTGGTTTCACATTCCGAATGCTGCTTTCTATTCCCATGTGTTTTGTGTGACAGACATGAGCTCTCAGACGCATAGAAACGTCAAAAGACGATTACGCTGAGCTGTCCCAGGCACGGTGGGCCCACAGATTAGTCATAACTGTTTGTGTCTATAAATGTGATATATAGCTTTGTGAGCTAGGGATTGTATTATAGGTCCATGAGGGAGGGCTACCAAGCTTTCCCCATGAATTAAAATAACTGGGAGGTACTGCAGATGCTGGGACAGGTGAATAACTCCAGAGAAGTACCATCCCCTGGGGGAGGAATTGTATGTACTGTGTCACACTGGGATGAAGTGGGCCAATTGGGTTGCGCAGGCTCCATTTCATAAGGCTGCTCCTGGTTTGTGTCCTTTAGCACCCATTGGCCTGCTGCAGAAAGGATCACAGAGTTGCTAAGAGATGATAACTTAGCTGATAAGACAGGTACTTAAGTTGCAGGTGGAAGGGAGAGGTCACTCCAGCCTTCCCTCAGAGAGAAATGGAGTGGGGTCTTCTACATCTTTTGTTTCTGCATCTCAGGAAGATGAGAGAGATGAACAAAGAGAGGCTGCATCAATCCTTCATTCAACGTATTCCATTAGCAGTTTCCTCTTTGATGGGGAACTTGCCTCATTGACCATTTCAGCCTCAGAGCTTGATTACTTGAGTCTTGTCCTGTGAAACACCCAGAAAGCTTCAGCTAGAGCCAAATGCAGTGTTTTCTCTCTCCAAGACTGCAAACTATAGCAAATGCATCAAATCTGTGTCCCATATGCTATTTCTACTTACTTGCTTCTGGATACACTTCAAGGGGTTGGTTGCCATTAAAGGGCAGCAGTAGGTTGAAAAATAACTCAGTTCAAATGATATTATGGGTGGCAAATATTTGTGTCCCATGAAGTGCCAGATCAAAGTTTACAAATAAAAACAGTATTTGTCCTGACTTCTAGCACTGAAAACTCACCCTGGGATCTGAGAGTCAAGCTGTCCTTAGTACATTGGCCCTAGTACCTGCCAAATTGAGATTAATAAATAAAATAAAGATAAGCCCCATCCGTTCCCTCATCACTCACTAAACTGTATCTGCTCCTGCTTAAGACCCACCCCTTCTAACCCTTGCCCCTCCCCTTTCAGTGTTTGCCCCATCCTTTTTGGCAGCTGCCCCCACAGAAAACTTTAAATTAAAAAACAAAGTGTTTCACTTAAAGGTTTACAGAAAACAGGTTGAAACGGAAATTCTCCCAAAGCCAAGATGAAGGAAATGCCACATGTTGTCTACAAGCTCTCATCCGCACTTTTAGTGGGAGAGGGCTTTTTAATGGTGTGTGAAAAGTTAGCCAACTTGTATATAAAGCCACAAACACCTATTCAAAGTCATTTGTGTATTATTTTAGAGCAAGCAACCTATGCCCATGTTGAGCAATGTTTTGAAGAGTTCTCAGTTCGGTCTGCTACCAAACAAGTTAAAAGCAGGTGACCAGCAGGTGACCAGCATATGCTAGTTGTTTAAATGGTCCCAGACCCAGATCCTCAAAAGGGATTTAGCTGAAATCAGTGGGAGTTAGATGCCAAACACCTTTGAGGATCTGGGCCCCAATGTCTTAAGAGAAGATCCTGGAGAAGAAAAGTCTTTGTCTGAATTCTCCATAACATTTCTGTCACTGATTACAAGGCTCCAGCTATCAGGGTGCTTAATTTAAGCTAGGCTGTGTAAAACACAGCTAATAACCTTAATTACTTCTGGAAATGTGAGTGTTTACATGAGAAGTTCTGATAGGCTTAAATAAGCATCTTACAAGGGAGAAAACTTATTTCATAGCAGTGCTGGTGGAAAAGAGCATGCAAATTTTAAAAAGCACCCACAATGCTTTGCCCGTTTTCCAACCCTCACCATAATGTTTCAGGATTTTAGAAAAGCATCACACACACACACACACACACACACACACAAGTTGAAAAGAAGTGCAGGTGTCTGAGAAATAACAAGGTTGTCCATTTTCATCTCTTTTCTGTTAACTTGCTTTATCAGGGCTGTAACCTACCTAACCTTTGGTTTAAGCTGGTTAACACATCAGTTGTTGTTCCCCAAGAATTTCACTTGCGTTCCAGTTCACAGAGTTTGGAGAAGCAATTGTACTAAATGGGAAATAGTAGCAACCGGATTACCTAAAATAGGCCAGAAATCTTTGGAAAACTTTTTTTATTTGGAAGAGCCTAGACAAAATTCAGTATTTAGGGATGCATACTCAGATAACTTATCGGGCTTCAATGAGGAACCACTATTAAAGTCAATGAATAGAGAGCTCATTCCATGAAACAAATGAATTGTCTTACGCAACAAACAGATTTAACACCCTCATCAATCCAGCTGCTTTAGGCAACGCAACAATCTAATCACCACTGAGAACACAAAGGTGTAATGCTATCATAAATAGAGAGGCCTAAGCTGGAATCTTTCATACATGCCTTTGGAATCTAAAATACACTTGTCTATGTCGGGGTTCCCCTGAGACCTCTTCCAGTCAGCTCCCCAAGAACTCAGTTTGGCTTCAGTCTCATCACTCAGGTTCCTTTATTTGGCATACAGCAAACCTACGCTGAGCTGACCAGACTCGTGCAAAGTGGGTGGACATAGGGCGCACCATACATTCAAAGTTGCACAGCAAACCTCTTCCTTTATATACATTTACCCATTACATTGCATTTACTATACCTTGCATCACACGTTTGGGATTGGCTTGGTCACTTTGTAGGAACCAATCCCTGTGCAGCACACACTGTCCAGGCATATCTTACTCTTTACCTCATCTTATATTGCAGGCTTAGCTTATCCATTGTTATCTTGTCCATTGTAAGTGGTTCTCTGGGCGTCCCCCCTTATTTTAGCTAGTCCAGACATTCTGTTTTCAGCCTGCTGATCCGTTTACCTCCCTAATCCCGTCTTTCAAGAAACAAGGCTGCCCCCATGTCCAGTTAGTCACATCAAGCCAGGCCTATGTTGCATTCTTCTCAACTTGACGTGAAACTCCCGCTTGAAAAGTGGATCCGTGAAGGTGTGTACAACCTCGTTAAGGGACAGACAGGAGCCTACAACCAAGGCAACCTGGGTGTAATCAAGGAAGAGGGGACTAGAAGCCATGCAGGCTGCAAAGTGTGCTGGTCCTTCTCTGAGGCTCAAAGGCCCATATCCACATAGGGGTTTAGGCGTTGCAAAGATGAGCATCATGGCACCTAACTTTTAGAAAATCACAGGAACAAGCCTGTGATCCACAAAACCTGAGTTAGGTGCTTAGGTTCTCATGCAATGAATGGGGAGAGACAGGTGCCTTAGAATGCTACCCACAAAGCCAGCATGCTAGGCATGGAGCCACCTAAGCTAGCCAATGGGAGAAGCCGATGAGAGGGGGGGTGTGCTAAGCCCCGTCCTCTAATAGAAATAAGCACCTAAATTGGGCCACAGGGAGGTGCCTATCTTGGCTTGCGATTGACAAACTGGAAGAAGATAGGTCCTGTGCAGGGCGATAAGGTAGGAATATTCAGAGGCCACCTACTGGATCGGGCCCCACAAAAATAGCCGGAGCCTCGCGAACCAGCTGAGCGGCAGCGAACCAGCGGAGCAGCGGGGACAGCAGAGCAGCTCACAGCAGGAGTTTGCCTGGGACTGGTAAGTATCCGAGTGTGTGTGTTTGCTTGCTGAGGAAGTATCCGAGCGTGTGTTTGCTGGGAGGGAGCCTGAGTGAGTGTCTGATTGGCTGCTAGCCTGCAGGGGGCGGGCATTAGGGTGTCTGTGTGTTTGCGTCAGGGAAGCCTGGCTGTTTAAAAATAGCCGGAGCCTCGCGAACCCGCTGAGCGGCAGCGGAGCAGCGGAGCAGCGGGGACAGCAGAGCAGCTCACAGCAGGAGTTTGCCTGGGAGTTCGCCTGGAGTGAGCCCAGTGAGGCTTACATCTTGCCAACGTCTCTGAGGAAGCTCATAGTAGGTAGGTGATATGGAAGGGGGGGATTCAGCTGTTGTGACCTGCACTGGATGTGCCATGTTTGTCTTTCTTCCACAGGACAGAAGCGACTTTGTCTGTACAAAGTGCAAGCTGGTCTCCATATTGGAAGAGAAGATTGAAGGTCTGGAGCAACAGGTAACGACCCTGCGTTGTATACGAGAGACTGAGGATTTTCTGGACCAAACTCAGGATAGCCTTCTAGGGGCACAAAGCTCTAAAGATGTAGAGCAGGTTGCACAGAGGAGCCAAGAGGCCAGTGAAGAAGCTTGGCAACATGTGACCTCCAGAAGAGGTAAGCGGAATGTCCGGGTTCCAGTAACACAGACACAGGTAACTAACCGCTTTCATGTTCTCTCCACAGGTACCAATGCGGAGAGTGGACCAGATGATATGTCTGGGGGGAGAAAGCGGAAGGAGACTCCGCTGGTTGGGAGGCATGAGATGCGATGTCCTGAGGTTGGAGGTTCCACGACCACCACTCCCAAGAGGAGAAGGCGGGTGGTGGTGGTCGGGGACTCTCTCCTCCGGGGGACTGAGTCATCTATCTGCCGCCCTGACCGGGAAAACCGAGAAGTCTGCTGCTTGCCAGGGGCTAAGATTCGTGATGTGACGGAGAGACTGCCGAGACTCATCAAGCCCTCGGATCGCTACCCCTTCCTGCTTCTCCACGTGGGCACCAATGATACTGCCAAGAATGACCTTGAGCGGATCACTGCGGACTATGTGGCTCTGGGAAGAAGGATAAAGGAGTTGGAGGCGCAAGTGGTGTTCTCGTCCATCCTCCCCGTGGAAGGAAAAGGCCTGGGTAGGGACCGTCGAATCGTGGAGGTCAACGAATGGCTACGCAGGTGGTGTCGGAGAGAAGGCTTTGGATTCTTTGACCATGGGATGGTGTTCCATGAAGGAGGAGTGCTGGGCAGAGACGGGCTCCATCTTACGAAGAGAGGGAAGAACATCTTTGCCAGCAGGCTGGCTAACCTAGTGAGGAGGGCTTTAAACTAGGTTCACCGGGGGAAGGAGACCAAAGCCCTGAGGTAAGTGGGAAAGCGGGATACCGGGAGGAAGCACAGGCAGGAAGGTCTGTGAGGGGAGGGCTCCTGCCTCATACTGCGAATGAGGGGCGATCAACAGGTTATCTCAAGTGCTTATATACAAATGCACAAAGCCTTGGAAACAAGCAGGGAGAACTGGAGGTCCTGGTGATGTCAAGGAATTATGACGTGATTGGAATAACAGAGACTTGGTGGGATAACTCACATGACTGGAGTACAGTCATGGATGGTTATAAACTGTTCAGGAAGGACAGGCAGGGCAGAAAAGGTGGGGGAGTAGCACTGTATGTAAGGGAGCAGTATGACTGCTCAGAGCTCCGGTACGAAACTGTGGAAAAACCTGAGTGTCTCTGGATTAAGTTTAGAAGTGTGTGCAACAAGAGTGATGTCATGGTGGGAGTCTGCTATAGACCACCGGACCAGGGGGATGAGGTGGATGAGGCTTTCTTCCGGCAACTCACGGAAGCTACTAGATCGCATGCCCTGATTCTCATGGGTGACTTTAATTTTCCTGATATCTGCTGGGAGAGCAATACAGCGGTGCATAGACAATCCAGGAAGTTTTTGGAAAGCGTAGGGGACAATTTCCTGGTGCAAGTGCTAGGGGAGCCAACTAGGGGGAGCGCTTTTCTTGACCTGCTGCTCACAAACCGGGTAGAATTAGTGGGGGAAGCAAAAGTGGATGGGAATCTGGGAGGCAGTGACCATGAGTTGGTTGAGTTCAGGATCCTGACGCAGGGAAGAAAGGTAAGCAGCAGGATACGGACCCTGGACTTCAGGAAAGCAGACTTTGACTCCCTCAGGGAACAGATGGCCAGGATCCCCTGGGGGACTAACATGAAAGGGAAGGGAGTCCAGGAGAGCTGGCTGTATTTCAAGGAATCCCTGTTGAGGTTACAGGGACAAACCATCCCGATGAGTCGAAAGAATAGTAAATATGGCAGGCGACCAGCTTGGCTTAATGGTGAAATCCTAGCGGATCTTAAACATAAAAAGAAGCTTACAAGAAGTGGAAGCTTGGACATATGACCAGGGAAGAGTATAAAAATATTGCTCGGGCATGTAGGAAAGATATCAGGAGGGCCAAATCGCACCTGGAGCTGCAGCTAGCAAGAGATGTCAAGAGTAACAAGAAGGGTTTCTTCAGGTATGTTGGCAACAAGAAGAAAGCCAAGGAAAGTGTGGGCCCCTTACTGAATGAGGGAGGCAAGCTAGTGACAGAGGATGTGGAAAAAGCTAATGTACTCAATGCTTTTTTTGCCTCTGTTTTCACTAACAAGGTCAGCTCCCAGACTGCTGTGCTGGGCAACACAAAATGGGGAAGAGATGGCCAGCCCTCTGTAGAGATAGAGGTGGTTAGGGACTATTTAGAAAAGCTGGACGTGCACAAGTCCATGGGGCCGGACGAATTGCATCCGAGAGTGCTGAAGGAATTGGCGGCTGTGATTGCAGAGCCCTTAGCCATTATCTTTGAAAACTCGTGGCGAACGGGGGAAGTCCCGGATGACTGGAAAAAGGCTAATGTAGTGCCCATCTTTAAAAAAGGGAAGAAGGAGGATCCTGGGAACTACAGGCCGGTCAGCCTCACCTCAGTCCCTGGAAAAATCATGGAGCAGGTCCTCAAAGAATCAATCCTGAAGCACTTAGAGGAGAGGAAAGTGATCAGGAACAGTCAGCATGGATTCACCAAGGGAAGGTCATGCCTGACTAATCTAATCGCCTTTTATGATGAGATTACTGGTTCTGTGGATGAAGGGAAAGCAGTGGATGTATTGTTTCTTGACTTTAGCAAAGCTTTTGACACGGTCTCCCACAGCATTCTTGTCAGCAAGTTAAGGAAGTATGGGCTGGATGAATGCACTATAAGGTGGGTAGAAAGCTGGCTAGATTGTCGGGCTCAACGGGTAGTGATCAATGGCTCCATGTCTAGTTGGCAGCCGGTGTCAAGTGGAGTGCCCCAGGGGTCGGTCCTGGGGCCCGTTTTGTTCAATATCTTCATAAATGATCTGGAGGATGGTGTGGATTGCACTCTCAGCAAATTTGCGGATGATACTAAACTGGGAGGAGTGGTAGATACGCTGGAGGGGAGGGATAGGATACAGAAGGACCTAGACAAATTGGAGGATTGGGCCAAAAGAAATCTAATGAGGTTCAATAAGGATAAATGCAGGGTCCTGCACTTAGGATGGAAGAATCCAATGCACCGCTACAGACTAGGGACCGAATGGCTCGGCAGCAGTTCTGCGGAAAAGGACCTAGGGGTGACAGTGGACGAGAAGCTGGATATGAGTCAGCAGTGTGCCCTTGTTGCCAAGAAGGCCAATGGCATTTTGGGTTGTATAAGTAGGGGCATAGCGAGCAGATCGAGGGACGTGATCGTTCCCCTCTATTCGACACTGGTGAGGCCTCATCTGGAGTACTGTGTCCAGTTTTGGGCCCCACACTACAGGAAGGATGTGGATAAATTGGAAAGAGTACAACGAAGGGCAACGAAAATGATTAGGGGTCTAGAGCACATGACTTATGAGGAGAGGCTGAGGGAGCTGGGATTGTTTAGTCTGGAGAAGAGAAGAATGAGGGGGGATTTGATAGCTGCTTTCAACTACCTGAAAGGGGGTTTCAAAGAGGATGGCTCTAGACTGTTCTCAATGGTAGCAGATGACAGAACGAGGAGTAATGGTCTCAAGTTGCAATGGGGGAGGTTTAGATTGGATATTAGGAAAAACTTTTTCACTAAGAGGGTGGTGAAACACTGGAATGCGTTACCTAGGGAGGTGGTAGAATCTCCTTCCTTAGAGGTTTTTAAGGTCAGGCTTGACAAAGCCCTAGCTGGGATGATTTAACTGGGACTTGGTCCTGCTTTGAGCAGGGGGTTGGACTAGATGACCTTCTGGGGTCCCTTCCAACCCTGATATTCTATGATTCTATGATTCTATATGACTTAGGCAACCAAATGCCTATCGTCCCCAGCTGGTGACTCGCTCTGGGGCTTAGGCACTAGATAGGCACCCAGGCACCTAGAGGTAGGCAGCAGCACACACGCCCAGCAGCAAAACTTTAGGTGCCTGCAGGGTCAGGCAGCAGCCAAATGGCAGTTTTGTTCATCGGAGTGGTGCCTAAAAACAGGATGTAGTTACATAAGTGTAACCCACCCACCTCCCGGGTGTGGTGCTCTGTCCCAGCTAGTGGCACCGAGACCACTTAGAGAGAGATATTCATTAGTCAGCTCTATGGCCTTAGCTAAGGGCCATGTGGCTTTTAGCTCATACAGTATAGGCTCATGCATTAAGCTTCAGAGGTCCCAGGTTCAATCCTGCCCGTGATGACCGGGGTCTGTCACTGTTGCATAAGAACCTTCATGGATCACCCCCCCAAGAGAGACTAGCCTGACCAGACGCAGGCTAGTGGACTCTAAATTTGGGCGCTCTCAACTAATGCCCTGGGGTGAGGGCCCTGTCAGCTATTACAGTCACTGCTTCCCTGAGACCTTATTGAAGGGGACATGCTATCTTGTTAAGTTTCTTTTGGCTTCTCCTTGCCCCGATCCTTTAAAGTGACCTTACTGATGCCCCATTTCCCATGTGGGGAAAATCAAGGCAAGGCATACCTGTAGTACCACACAGGGCCACGAGGGCATGCACAGAGATGGCACATGCCTTTTACAGGATGCAACATCCCCAAAAGAAGTGGATCTGCTATTGTTATTATTTAACTCTTCGTGGGGTCCAGAGGACCCAATCAGAGCTGAGGTCCCATTGTGCTAGGTGCTGTACAAAGGCACGTGAAGACATGATCCCTGCCCCAAAGAGCTTACAACCCATCTCTCCATTTCACTCGCTAGAAATCCTCCTCTGCCAGCACCACTATGATCAGCTGCTGCTCCCTTGCTACAGAAGGAGAAGCTAATGTGCTGGAAAAGCTGTATTGTTTCCTTTGATAGGTAAGGAAGAGAAACACCAGCTTGTGTTTCTGGGAGTGGGGAGAACAAACCGGCCAGACAGATGCCACATTTCCATCACACCCTCCTCCTCCCCCCCACCACCACCCCCCTGCTCTAGGGTTGCTGAGAACTCTTAGGAAAATCAAAAATGAGACAATACTTCACCCCACATGGTCTCCTGCCATTGTTCAGCTTGAGCTGCTGTCGCCTGGCTAGAGCGCACTGAGGAGTGCTTGGCTTGGCAGCAGCTTGTAATTTACACAACATCTCCCAGGTGACTTACCTGTGGGCTTTATAGTCTGCAATAAGAAAAGGAGGACTTGTGGCACCTTAGAGACTAACAAATTTATTTGAGCATAAGCTTTCATGAGCTACAGCTCACTTCATCGTATGCATCACGAAAACTTATGCTCAAATAAATTTGTTAGTCTCTAAGGTGCCACAAGTCCTCCTTTTCTTTTTGCGAAAACAGACTAACACGGCTACTACTCTGAAAATAGTCTGCAATGTAATTGTAGCATAGGTGACACATCGGGGCATGCGGGGTCAAGGGCCCCACCAGATTTCTGCTCTGCCTGCCGGGGCAAGAGAGAGGGACTCTGTCTTCCTCCCAGTACACCTGCCCCGGCACATTCAGCCCCTTTCCCTGGCAGCCAGGCCCAGGCAGGGAGCAGAAGGGGTGGTAGGAAGCCGCTTCTCATGCCAACTGAGGATGGCCACTCCGAGTGGCTGCTCTGGGCCGACTGGCCTGGCTGCCAGGGAGAGCAGCTGAGCGAGTCAGAAGCGCAGTGGGAGTACAGAGTCCCTTCCCACAGCTAACTCTGGTGGGGTGGGGAGAGCATGGCAGTCCCCGGGCTGGGCACAGGGTGGGGGGTTGATGGGGAAGGTGGAAGCAGGTTCCCTGGCCTCTGATCAGCCTGAGATAGGGGAATTGCCCATCCCTGCCCTGCTGAGGTGGCCGTGAGCTACAGGGCCACACTAGTGCTGTTTCAGAGTAGCAGCCATGTTAGTCTGTATTCGCAAAAAGAAAAGGAGTACTTGTGGTACCTTAGAGACTAACACATTTATTTGAGCATAAGCTTTTGTGAGCTACAGCTCACTTCATCGGATGCATTCAGTGAAAAATACAGTGGGGAGATTTATATGCTGTGAATCTCCCCAGGCCGGGGCTGGCCCCAAATGGATTCAGAGGCACGTCCTCCCTGCTCCACTGGCCCCAGCCCCCAGGAGCTGGCAGGATTGGCGGTTCTGGTATGGGGAGGTGGGGCTGGAAGTTCCTCCCAGAGGCAACGTGGGGCAGTCACGTGTCGCCCCCTTTACATTGTGCTGCCCCAATATCAGGAGGCACGAGTCTATGAATTGTAGTCTGCAAATGTGCCAATTGCCATTGTGTATGAATTTCTGCTTCACTCACCACAGAGGACACCTATAAAGAATCATTCTATTTCTAAGGCTACATTTTTTACTCAATAGCCAGTCAGAGATTTCCATTTCTTACAAGGCACATGACACTGAGCAGCACTCTTTCAAATGAGGCTCACACAGTTGTGTGTCAGCCCAGCTATGGAGTGGAGTGGAGTGCACGGCACACTGCGATGGGCCGGGAACATGTGAGGAATGGGCGGGGGAGGGGGGGAGTTTGGGGAGGTCATGGGATGCAGTTCTGCATGGGCTACTCTTACCCGCACCCTCTAGGGCACTCCACCTTTACCATTCCGTGGCCTCAAGGCATAACCGGGTTAATTTAGGTACCCCCACCCTTACCCAGTTCCTAGGGCTCAGGGCATAATTTTCTGCAGGTTTGGGGGGCCTTTTACCAGTGAAAGAGCCTTACACAGTATTATTCTTAACCTCTATTAACAGTCACCAAAACAGAATCCATACACTATGCATAGAACACTCACCATCCCAGTGAGGCAGACAAACTTTTCTTGTTGGCCAGTCAGGATCAGATCGTCCAGAGCTCCAGCTTCCTGCATGGTGCGGTTGGCAGGGTGTTGAGGTCTGGCAGCTCTGATCTTGGCCTGTGTCCTGGAGTTAGGTTCCAAAGAACTTCCTTTTGGACCCCAGTTTATATAGTCAAATTTGAGTCCTGCTTAGCTCTTAACCAATCATTTTAAACTAAAGTACTGTAAAACAGTATTTTTCACCAATCAAGGCCCATTAGGAAAAAATTCTTTAACCAATCATACCCCACCACCTTAGTTGATTTAAATCTTACAAAATGAGTTATGCAACAGACAGAAAATCAAAGAATCAGACAGAGACCCTACAGATACACAATAGAGAAGAAGGGACCATAAAGGCAAAACAATAGAAGTGTAGATTTCACAAGCACAGCTGTTGATAAGTGATTCCTTGCCAGACAGAATGCTTTCAAACAAAGGTTTTTTTAAACATCTTAAGATCTGTTTCTTTATCTGGTGATGATGGGTAAAATTAGGACAGGATCGCCTTCTTAACAGCCTGATATTACACTGGTTTGAGATAATTTAGAGGGGATATGAGGATGTGACTTTCTGCTTCTTGACTCATGGCTGCTTCTGTACTAATGTAGCTGCAGAAAAAGACCTCAGCCCTTACGCTGCAGGGGGGTCGAGTACAGATGTGTTCCGACTGCAGCACAATCAGGGACCTGAGCATCTGTGTTTGGTCTTCCATGAAATGTTTCACCCATCCCGGCCCCTGTCTGCTGGCCTGGCTGTCCATTCGGAGTTTTAAATGTATTGTCTCTCTCTGGGCTCTGTGTTCGCTATCTGCATGATCAGACGATTGCAGCACTGCTCGAAACATCTCCTTAGTCTCTCTCATTCGCCTCCTAACCTGATGGAGGCCTTCCGCCGATATGCAGGAGCTGGCACTCAAGGGCACATTTGCAGAAACAAAAGAAACAATACACAGAGTCAGTGTTGTGAGTGCGCTCACAGTCTTGAATCATAAAACGTATCTACACCTCTTTCTCACTTTCCCTTGGCAAGCACGCAGTGTGGCGAGAGCACTAAACGTGGTGACTTTGGCCCCGGGGGCAAGGTGCAAGATGGGACAAAGGGTCTGGGTGGTTTCAGAAAGGGATCACTACAAGCACCTAGGGACACTATTCTGAATACTGGCACTGTTTTCCACAGGCGGGGATGATCAAAGTGAATGTCTCACTCCTGAGGGTAACCAAGGATGCATCACCTGCACATGTGCGGCTTCAGACCAGGTCCGTATGCTGCTCGCCTGTGTGCTGCTTTGGTTCCTGCAGAACTAATTGCAGCTTGGCACAGCAAAGTTTCCTACAACGGGGAAGAAACAAAGCAGCTCTGCCAAGGAATCTTTGGCACAGGATTGCAGGGTACCTGCAGGAAAGTTTCCTAGAGATCTCTAAGGAGGAATCCAGGGAGATCCCGGTATGCATGAACAAACTTTTCCGCAGGGTCCCCACTGCATAGTTGCACAGATGCAAACAGTAACTAGTGTTGTTAATTTCTATCCCTTCTCCCACATGCACCAGGTAACAAAATAAAGGACCCCTCTACCTCATGTCACCATGCAGTATCAAAGCAAAATGAGTCCTTACCAGAGCTCCCCTTCTCCTGCTTCAGGTGCACCAGAGCCCAAGTGCTGGGACTGGTTAGACCCCTGTGGAGGCACAAACAGGTTCTGGCTCACCCCGCCACCAGATGGCCCTTTGCGTGTTCCACATCTTCCTCCAACTTGACCTCCTCATTCACCACTTGGTCCTTGGGGTTGACTCTGCTGGCTGCTGCCTCCAGTCCCCCTGATGTATCCATGGGGCGCTTGGTGGTGGAGGTGGGGGTGCTGCTGAGGATGGCGAAGCAGCATCTGTTCAGCACCACACCAGAGCGACAGTTGACCTCCCTTGCCCTCTGGTATGCCTGCCTCAGCGATTTGATGTTAGCACGACACTGCTGTTTGTCCCTTTTGTGCCCCTTCTCCTCCACGCCACAAGCAATCTGCTCATTGGTACCAATGTTTCCGCTGCTGAATCGGAACTAGGACTGTACAACCTCCTCTCCCCACAGACCCAACAGATCCAGCAACTCCAGCGCACTCCAGGCGCGAGCGGGTTTGCTGCGGAAAGCCGGCATGGTCAGCTGGGAAGATGCTGTGTGAACTCTCCATGCCCGCAAGCAGGAAGTGGAATTTCAAAAATTCCCAGGGCTTTAAACAGGGAGGGGTGCATGCCTGCGTACCTGGCTACAGAGCAGCAGCAGCAGCAGCAGGACCAGCCTTAGGGAAAATGGCACCTTGGGTGAACTTATGTTTTGGTACCCCTGGTCCCCATGGGTGCAGTGCCCGTCCCCCCCCACATTGCCCCTCGACCCCTGGGTGTGGTGCCTCCCCATTGCCCCAAGCCCCATGAGTGCCCCTGCTTTGCCCCTAGCCCAGAGGTGGACAAACTACAGCCCACGGGCCACATCTGGCCCACAGGAACGTCCTGCCCGGCCCATGAGCTCCTGGCCCGGGAGGCTAGCCCCTGGTCCCTCCCCCACTGTCCCTGCCCCCTGGGGCAGTGCTCTGGGAGGCGGGGCTGTGCACTCCTGCAGGGCAGTGTGTCTGGCTCTGGCCGGGCGGCAGATAAGGGGGCCAGGGCCAGGGCCAGGGGGTTGGATAAGGGGCTGGGGGTCCCAGGGGCAGTGGTTCTGGGGGGGGGGGGCAGAAGATGGGAAATGGGGGGTGGGGTCCCAGAGGGCGGTCGGGGGACAAGGAGCAGGGGGGGTTGGATGGGTTGGGTGTTCTGAGAGGGCGTGGGAAGTGGGAGAGGGCAGGGAGGGGGCAGGGGCCAGGCTGTTTGGGGAGGCACAGCCTTCCCTACCCAGCCCTCCATACAGTTTCGCACCCTGATGTGGCCCTCGAGCCAAAAATTTTGCCCACCCCTGCCCTAGCCCCTGTACTCCGCTCCTGTGCCCCTAAACCCTGCACTCCTCCTGCACCCTAATTCCTACACTGGACCCCCTTCATCCCTAACCCCTGCATTCCCCTCCTGCACCCATGTGGGGAAAATGAATGCATGAAGCAGCTGGCATTGCTGCTCGCTTCCCCTATCAAACACTGCTCCTCCACGTGCCCCTAAGAGGGATGTGAGGGATTGGGGGGGAGGAGAGGAGCGAAGTCAGGGTTCCCTGCATCCAGGTCCCTTTCCCACCTGGTCTGCATAAGGGAGGACAGGAGCGCAGCCGCTCCTGCTACTCACCTCACAGCACAGCCCAGGTGGGGAAAGGGACTTGGATGCAGGGAGCCCTGATGTTGCTCTTCGCTCTCCCCCCCCAGCCCCCTATGGGGGCACAGAGGAACAGTGGGAGGTGGTCTGTGCATCACCACTCACCCCCACCCCATGTTCCTCCACCAGGAGGAAGCAGGGAGAAATCTAGGCACCCACCCCACCCCATGTGGTGCTCCCCTGCCAGCCTGGAGTAGTTTCTGACACTACACTGGCAGCGCACATCTCTGCACTGTGGCCTGGCGCCCCCTTGACCACCAGCACCTTGGGCAGTTGACCGGTGGCCCACCCCTAAGGCAGTCCCTGGGCAGCGGAGTTCAAACTGCTGACCAGAGCCATCCGGATGGGCATTGTGGACACCTCTAGAGACCCACTTAGGGCGACCTAAGCAAGCGCAGAGCTTACGCTGACACTGTCTCTCAAAAAGCTCTACGGCGCTCGTCGAGGTGGTTTTATTCTACTGGTGTAGCAGGAGAGTTACGTCGGCAGGAGGAGCATGGCAGTGTGTGCACCTCCACTGTTTCATCAACTAAACCGTACCCTGTAGACAAGGCCTAACATGGCCACCCTAAAACACTGGCTCAGAAACGGTGCTGGGAGAAGGCTCTGAATGAGGGTGCGGCCTGCCAGTGTCTGTACCCCTAAGACAGCAGACTGGGGCCTCAACACAGCTCCAGTGAAAGCAAGGGCAGCAGAGACACCAAGGACACTTCTCGGTCTCTCTTCTTTGCCTTCCAGACTTGTAAGCTGGGCTCACACAGAATGGTGATGGGGTTTGCACAATGGCCTTTCCTGCTTGAGGGATTCCAAAGAACACAAGAATGGCCATACTGGGTCAGACCAAAGGTCCATCTAGGCCAGTATCCTGTCTTCCAACAGTGGCCAGTGCCCGGTGCCCCAGAGGGAATGAACAGAGCAGGTGATCATCAAGTGATCCATCCCCTGTCACTCATTCCCAGCTTCTGGCAAACAGAGGCTAGGGACACCATTTCTGCCCATCTTGGTTAATAGCCATTGATGGACCTATCCTCCATGAATTTATCTAGTTCTTTTTTGAACTCTGTTATGGTCTTGGCCTTCACAACATCCTCTGGCAAGGAGTTACACAGGTTGACTGTGCATTGTGTGAAGAAATACTTCCTTTTGTTTGTTTTAAACCTTCTAGGCAAAATACTGCAGTGGGAATGTAGTGATACTCCAGGCCAATCAGGCAACTTTTATGCTCCCCTTCCCCTCACAAGAGCTCCCCATGGGGCTTTGGGGGCATCAGCTGTTTTACTGACAGAAGAAACATGAGCTAGAATGTAAGAGCTATCCCTTAACCTTTGTGCAGAGAGCGTTGGAGCCTTAGACATACACTCCCTTGAAGTGTAATACACCACGCTATAGAGAAAGCCTCCTCTCCAAGCCCCCCCAAGGCAGCATCAGCAAGGGGGCTGTGGTCCTTTCTTTACCAGGCCCTATAAACATGTACAAGAGCATCCCTTAAATGACATTTATTACCTGCTCATTGCAAACAATCAAGCCATTGCCCTATGCTGCATCTGCAGGGGGAAGGGACCCTTGGAAGAGAGTCATGAAAGGAGTGAAGGTGGGAGTGCATGGCCAGAGCTCCCCTGTTTAGCTGCAGCCTGCCTGGCCTCAAATGACCTGTTACTGACATTTTCAAATGACAAAAGAGCTCCTCACTGAGAAGCAGAGCATTGTCTGGGCGATAATTTCTTATTTTGCCTTGCACAGTACATTTGAAAAGCCTTTTCTCCACTTGTGTGGAGAATCTAGGACAGACAGATCCAGCTAAGGAGGATGAATAGACTGTGTCTGCACCAGCATTTTTCTTAACAGTATACACCATTGCATTAACATTGATGCACCTTTGGCAGTGGCAGCAGCAGAGGGGAACATTTGTATAGACCAACTCTGGCGAAGCTGAATTAAGGCAATCTGAGGCCCTAGTACACCCCACATGGTGCCCCGCTTGGCCCTGACCCTCCTTTGGGTTGCAGCAAGGTTCAAAGTTAAGATGCATGGAGCAGTTCACAATCGTGGCTGAGCAATTGTTCTGTCACCTCATAACTGCACTGCTACATTTTTATGGACTAGAATAAGCAAATCTATTGTGTTTCAGCAGAGAAAGTTTTTTTAAAAACTGCAAAAAATTGGGAACATGTTTTTCTCTGGGATAACCAAAGATTTTTGAAAGTCTACTTCCTGGATACCCCACTTTCACTAGTCAGCAGCAACAACAAAAGATTCCTGGTTTTCAGATTAAAAGGAAATTTTGTAGAAGAAAGTTGATGAAAGTGTAAGAAAATAAATTACTGACTAAAATAACAACACCGCAGTTCAAAGGCTCGGTTGTTGTTGAACTATGTTTGCCTGCCTGCTTTAATCTGATGCATTGTCTCATCTTCATAATGTATATGGTATGTTTATTATTCAACTGGTAGTCAAATGATAATGGAATATTTTAACCAGAAGATTTTAAAAACATGACAGCCCATGCGATTGAGTGGGAGGCTAAATAAACACTAGAAAGGAGGGTTTAATGTGTCTTCCCACTGCTAATGTATGCAAAAGTGGTATTGATTCTCTTCTAGTTTATAAAGCAAAGTGACAATTGGCTTTGATTTTCTGTCCCCATCCTTGCAACTTTAGGGAAGTACCGTTACACAGGGGCAAATCTGTTTACAATGTTGTTGTAGGCATGTTGGTCCCAGGATGTTGTCGAGACAAGGTGGATGGAGTCAATTCTAGCCCTCAATGAAAATGAAGATACCAGGCAACCTGCTGGTTCCCAGTTCCAAGAATTAAACCATGCTGTGTAGAGCCAGGATGCCATGTTCAAATCCAAACATGATGTGAAAGACAGTGGTGATGAGGTCCAAGTTCTTACCCAAGAGTGCTAAAATGCGTGGTCAAGGGTTGCTTGGCCTTGGACAGACCCATAGGGCTGGGGAATGTTCCTATGTTTATCATTATGGTTGTACATGGGTGCCACCAAGTGCAAGAGCCATTGGAAAAACTAAGAGGCAGTGTGACAGATTGATTCATCAGTGCAGTGCAGTTAGATGTTGATAGATGTTTGGCTGCGTGTGTGTTTTGTCTGCATGCCGCCCCAGCCCTGCATAGACAGGTGGCACGGCAGACCTCAAGATCCGTTAAGGGATGAAGACACAGCCAGGTTTATTGTCGACGAAGCACGGTACTAGTATCCCGCAGACTCTGTCGGATGATTAATACACGTATGCCCGTAACAATGGCCCAGCTCAGTGAACGGCAGGACTTTCCATTCCTTTCCTAGGCCAAACAAAAGATACTCCCTCTGAAATACATCTTTATACCCTGACACAAACAAGTTACACTACTGCCCCTTTGACATAGTTAGTTACTGCTCCCGATGTAGTTATCACCCATCACCTTGTACATGTTGGTTCAATCAAAACATCTTTATTATGTATTGACCTTATCTTTTAGGAGGGGTCAGTGTGTTTCTGTTGTTCTTGGGGAATGTTTTTGTACCATCCTTGATATCAGGATGTTCTGGTACCACTTGATATTGGGATGTGTTTGCTTGAGTACTTTGTGACTAGCACTTTTTAGGAATGTGTATTTCTGCAATATCAGCCCTGTTCTTGCCAAATTCTGTGAGCAGGTTCTGCCTCATACCAGGCCTCTGATACAAAGGTTCATGTCTCAGGCTCTCTTCCCACTACATGCAGAACAAAGCAGGAGCTCTCAAGCTTTTTTATAGCATGGGCTTAGTCTTAAGGGAGAGATTGTCCAACAGACAACAGGTTTCCTGTTCAATGCCACATGGAACCCTGCACCCCCAGCATGCCCTGCTGGTGGAACACACAGCAATTGCTTGCACAGAAAAGCAACGTTAGGAAAGTCATGTACTATAAGCGCTGTCTTTTAATGCAATTTAACAGCTGGAAACAAGGAGGAAAACCATTATCATGTGATCAGCCAGCTAGCACTCCATGGACACAGATGGACACCCACAAAGCTACCTGGATTTTCTGGCGATGATAATTCGTTCTCCTCTGACACCCTCAGCACCTCAGACAGATACACACCAGTATCTCTCTTCATATTCAGGAGCTTCCCTGACACTGACCCAAATTGAAGAGAGAGTTCCACACGGGGAGGGAGAAGTTTGCAAATTGCCCGAGTGTCATCCCACCACTGCAGAAAGCCCGGGCATTGCCTTGAGGATTCACAAATTCATTCGCACTGAAAAGCCGCTTCAGAACTGTGGATGTGGCATTTATGGAGACCCTGCTAAAGGTTTTGGCCTGGTGAAAAGCGACGGCTTCACTGGAAGAATCCGATCCCCCACGGCTGTCACCGAACAGCGATGATGTTCTGGCTTCCCTGCCAAAGGAAGCCATCAAAAGTCACGTTGGCGCCGTTATCAGCAGACTCCAGTCACTGATTGTTTCTTACACATACAGCAACAGGACACAGGACTCAATGGTGATATGTTTGGGGCCTGTTAACATAAGCCATCCGCTGCTCTTTGCCGTTCAGACTTCATTTCTGAAGCAAAAGCAATGAGGGAACCTCATGAAACATCTGAAAGCCAATCACGGCTTTCCGCCGTCTCCCTTTTGCCAGAGGGGTGGGTTAAAAGCTGCGTAATCAGGAAGCCACAGCCTCTGAGACACTTTTCTGGGCTGTGCGAGTGAATCGCTACCACCCGCTCACAGCAGGAGGTGGCCCTGTCTGTGCCGCCTAGGGGAAACTCCGTCCTGCCACCGGCGGCTGGCAACACAGAGTCCAGACCCAGCTCCACAAGCCCCGCTCTGTCCCTCCGCAGGCTGGCAATTCATACCTCCCATGCCCAGCCCCCTATTTTCTGGGTACCTGCAAGGCGTGCCGATCCGCTGCCCCTGGGGAAACAGCGCTTCTCCCCCCCGGCCCCAGGTTTCACCTCAATTCAAACACTTCTTTCCTGTCTAATAAGGTATTTCTCACCCTCCTCAGTTCCAAACAGCGCCCGTCAGACTAGAAAGCTGGGATCCATCCTTCATGAGACAACCCCTGCTGGCAGAGTCACTCCTCTGTAATGGATCCCTCCTTGTTCTTCTCTTATACGGTTACAGCCAATTGTCCCACAGCCCAGGGGGTCCCCTACTCAGAGATTTTAATTGGGCTTTGTTTGTTTTTGTAAATGCCGAAGCCTGCAGCTGGCCCACACCATCAACATGAAGTGGCTCCATCCAGGGATGTCCATGGTTCTCCTGTTGATTGGATCAGCACTCAGATCTCCCGCCTCTCAGGCAACTGGTTACACCCCCAACAACTTTGGAACATAACATCCGACGTGTTGAAGAGCTCTAAAATGGTTTCCCGTACAAAAGTGGCACAATACCCGTGACAATCAGCTAGTTCTGAGCTCTTGGCAGAGATCACACACAATCCTCTTCAGTGACACATGGGGAAATGGTCAGACAGCAGGGAAGATATCACAGTCTGTTCAGCCATGGCCCACCCGAGCTAGAAGAATGATCCCTTCAGGGGACACCATCATAGGGCCTAATCACATCAGCCATACTATAAGAGGCTCGTTCACCTGCACATCTACCAATGTGATATATGCCAGCAATGCCTCTCTGCCATGTACATTGGCCAAACTGGACAGTCTCTACATAAAAGAATAAATGAACACAAATCAGACTTCAAGAATTATAACATTCAAAAACCAGTCGGAAAACACTTTAATCTCTTTGGTCACTTGATTACAGACCTAAAAGTGGCAATTCTTCAACAAAAAACCTTGAAAAACAGACTCCAACGAGAGACTGCTGAATTGGAATTAATTTGCAAACTGGATACAATTAACTTAGGCTTGAATAGAGACTGGGAGTGGATGAGTCATTACACAAAGTAAAACTATTTCCCCATGTTTATACCCCCCTCCCCGCCACTGTTCCTCACACGTTCTTGTCAACTGCTGGAAATGGCCCACCTTGATCATCACTACAAAAGGTTCCCCCCACCCCTGCTCTCCTGCTGATAATAGCTCACCTTACCTGATCACTCTTGTTACAGTCTGTATGGCAACACCCATTGTTTCATGTTCTCTGTGTATATAAAATCTCCCCACTGTATTTTCCACTGCATGCATCTGATGAAGTGAGCTGTAGCTCACGAAAGCTTATGCTCAAATAAATTTGTTAGTCTCTAAGGTGCCACACGTACTCCTGTTCTTTTTAAGAATGATCCTGGCAGTCATGAGCAGTGCACAACAACAACAACTTGAGGGACCCTACAGATTCACGAACAATGTCCTTGTGTGTCAATATATTGTGCTCTCTGTATTCACGATGTACACAATCATTCATACACAGCAGCTTCCATACATAGGACCTCTGTAATAGGAACAACGTGCTTGTCACACCAGATTATCTGCAGCTTTGTAAGGAAGAGGCCAGCCCTCCAGAAGGAAAAGCAGATGAAATGTCTGTCTATTCGCCAACCCTTCTATAGTACCCTGGTTTTGTATCCGACACAAAAGGCACCTAATACACAGACACAACCCAGAAGGTTCCACCTTTATTGCAAGAGCTGGTGGGGAAGATGTTAATAAAACTTTGGGGAGGGGGGCAGGTCAGAAAGTGCTGATTAATTGAAACCAAAATTTTTCATAGACATAGCTCCCTTTTGACAGGAAATTCTCGCAGGTCCAGGAAGTGACCTGAGAGCGAGAGTGGCCAGAATATCCCATTGGTTATATCCTTGGGATGTGGGAGACCTAGGGACAAGTCCTGCTCTAAATCAGGGACTCAGATCTGTCTCCCCACAGCCCAGGTGACATTGGCTATTCTGGGGTGGGTATGTTGGCCAGTGGCCAGGTTTGTTTGTTTTGTGAAACGTTCAGAAAGGTCTCTGTTCCAGAAGGAAAATAAATATCAAAGCCTCTTGCCAAATGGAATTCGTGTTTCTCAGTCAAGCATATTTACTGCAGCGTTGTCCAAGATTGCTCTACCTCAACCACATCTGGACTCCTGCTTTGGGCCAGTGCCGAGTCCCCTGAAGGCACAGCCATAGAATCACAGAACCATAGGGTTAGAAGGGACCGCAAGGGACATCTAGTCTAACCCCCTGCCATGATGTAGGATTTGTGGTGTCTAAACCATCTAAGACAGATGGCTCCAGCCTCCTTTTGAAAACCTCCAGTGAAGGAGATTCCACAACTTCCCAAGGCATCTGTGCCATTATCCTACTGTTCATACAGCTAGAAAGTTTTTCCTGAGATTTAATCTAAATTTGCTTTGCTGTAGTTTGAACCCATTGCCTCTTGTCCTGCCCTCTGTTGCAAGAGAGAATCATTTTTCTCCATCTTTTTTTATGGCAGCCTTTCAAGTATTTGAAGAGGGCTATCTTGTCCCCCCTCAATCTCCTCTTTTCCAAACTAAACATACCCCATTCCTTCAGCCATTGCTCATATCTTGCCTTCCATCTCTCTGATCATCTTTGCTGCTTGCCTCTGGATCATTGGACACATCACCGCACCGGAGGCCTAACGAGCGCCAAGTAGAGTGGTATTATCACCTCCCATGACTTGCATGCTATGCCTCTGTTAACGCAACCCAAAGTTGCATTTGCTTGCTTTGCAACAGCATCACATTGCTGACTCATGGTGAGGAATATTGACTATGTAACAATTACACTGTGTTTACAGCTGGGGAACACCCACCAGACAAAATGCAATCAGTCTGGCTGGTTAGTCAAACCATTAGGGAGAACAATAGATCTTTGAAGATGTTAATCTTTCACCTTCCTGGGATACTGCTTTGACACTGCACGGTCATGTGATCATGTCATCCCGTACCAGACACCATCTTGGACTGCTGGTATTTTTCCACTAGTAGGGGTGGGGATCAAATGGAAACACAGGATTCCTGCCTTATGTAAATCCTATTTAAGGCTGGGGAATGAGTTAATCAAGATCGGTTCTTTACTGAATCCCCACCCAAGATAACTGCTAAAAACACCTAAGACTGAACTGAGGAAGAACTGGACCCAGGCTCATAGGCGCCAACTCCGTGGGTGCTCCGGGGCTGGAGCACCCACAGGGAAAAATTTGTGTGTGCTCTGCACCCACTGGCAGCCAAGCTTCCCACCCCGCCTCACCTCCTCCCCGAGCACGCCGCTTCCCTGCTCCTCCTCCCAGCACTTGCCGCTGCCAAACAACTGTGGCAAGCTCTGGGAGGGAGGGGGAGGAGCGGGAACGTGGCACGCTCAGGAGAGGAGGCAGAGAAGAGGCAGGGCCAGGGTGGGGATTTTAGGAAGGGGTTGGAATGGGGGTGAGAGGGGGCCAGGGGCAGAGGGGGGGTTGAGCACCCACTGTCACCAGAAGAAATCGGCGCCTATGCCCAGGCTAGAAGGTGTCTGACCTGTGAAAGGAAGATCTGGAATTCTAAGCTGCAAGCAAAAGAAGTTTGTCTTCAAGACTCTCTGCAAACTGCTTAAAACAACATTTAGGGTGAGAAATTACTACTTGTAGCCAGTTTCTTTAGTGTATTAAGCATAGTTTGCGTGTTTGCTTTATTTGCTCAGTAATCTACTTTGATCAGTTTGCTATCCCTTATAATCACTTAAAATCTATTCTTTGTTGTTAATAAACTTATTTTAGTTTACTATAAATCCGTTTGTGAAATTCATAATGGGAGGGGGGCGCGAAAAGCTGTGCACATCTTCCTCCTCATTGAGAGAGGGGGCAATTTTCATGAGCTTACGCCGTACAGATTTCTGTGCAGCGCAACACAATACAAGTTTGGGTTTACACTCAAGAGGGGGTGTGCACTTGAGTGCTGGGCAATCCCCGAGCTGAGTCTTCCCACATGGAGCTGATCTCTGTCTGTGTCCTTTTGCAGCTGGGTGTGACCGTAACTGTGTGTGCGCTAGAGGCAGCTTGAAGGCCTGGCTCAGCAGGACAGGGTGAGGTAGCCCAGGCTCGTGGATGCCAGTACATCAGGGGGCACCCTGGAGTGGCGGGTAAACCATCACATTGACATCATTCCATTAATAGGTTTCAGAGAAGCAGCCGTGTTAGTCTGTATTCACAAAAAGAAAAGGAGTACTTGTGGCACCTTAGAGACTAAAATTTATTTGAGCATAGGCTTTCGTGAGCTTCATCGGATGCAAGCTGTAGCTCACAAAAGCTTATGCTCAAATAAATGTGTTAGTCTCTAAGGTGCCACAAGTCCTCCTTTTCTTTATTCCATTAATAGTTACTCTTTGTTTGCAGTTGTTTAACCAGTTATGTAGCCACTTAATGGCAGCTCTACTGAGCCTGCATTTCTCCAGCTTACTTATGAGACTGTCATGTGGGACTGTGTCAAAAGCCTTGCTAAAGCCCAGGTATATTACGTCCACTACATTCCCCCATCCACCAAACCAGTTACCTTGCTGAAGAAGGAAATCAAGCTGGTTTGGCATGATTGCATAATTTGTTCTTGGTAAATCTATACTAGCTCCTAATGATTACCCCTTCATCCTCCACATATTTGCAAATTAAACGTTTTATAAATTGCTCGAGTAGCTTTCCAGGTATTGAGGTCAGACTGACTGGTCTATAGTTCCTCAGCTTCTCCTTTCTAAAGATGGACACTAAGTTAGCCCATTACATTAGTCCACTACACCTGCTCAACTAAACACAGAATAAAGTAGTGCTAACTTCTACACACCACAGCAGACAGCATGGGTAATTGCCATGTTAATTCTTACTCGCTTGTAATTAAAGCTGGTCAGAATTTTCATCTGGAACATTAAAAAAAATTATTTTTCCAGCAAAAATTTTTAGCATTTTCCAAAAAGAATTTCATCAACTGAAAAATTTCAAACAACTTCCCCCTCCCTCCCCACCCCAAAAAAACCAACTTTTTTTTTAAAGGGATCTTAAGTTTTTCAGCAAAAACTTCAACAATCCCAAACTTTTTCACTGACAATTTTTGTGGGAACAAAACCCACTTCCCACCCAGTGCTACCACTAACCCTAAGCTTGCCAAACCCAGCCGAGGCAGAAGATTTGTAACCAGCATAGCTGCGGGAAGTCAGGCCTATGGCTGAGACCACTGTGGTCAGAGCCTAAGCACAGTTGCCCAGAGATTTGGGGAGAGATTTATAAAAAATTTTAGATGCCTAAAGATGCAGATAGGCATCTAATGAGATTTTCAAGAGCACCCGTTCAACTCAATGGGAGCTAGGTGGCTTTTGAATATCCCATTTGGTACCTATCAGCAGGTTTAGGCACCTAAATACTCCATAAATCTGGCCCAAGGATTTCTAAGTTGGTTGCATTTTAAAGGCATGTATATTCTACCTATAGACTGAAGATCTTGATCTCTGCAAGGAAGTTGGGGCAATCCTGGAATCATGGACAGGAGTACACACAGTGAATTCCAGACTCCGCTGTACACTGGTGGGCTGTGAAGGGTTGTTCATAGGGGAAACCCCATTAAACCCCTGCAACCCTACAACGTTTCCTCTTCTACAGCGGTCACTCTGCCACAACCCTTGGCATCGGTCAGCAGTCAGTCTTCAGCAGCACAGCGCAGCCTTCTCCCACTGGAGCTTTTAGCTGGCCACCATAGCAAACTGCTATCCACAAGGGACACTCAGCTAAAGGGAGCACACAGCACAAGCTTTTGTCAGCCTGTAACAAGTCAGCGTGACTTTTAGTCTTTCTCTGTGATCCCTCAGCTGCCTATTATTCATTCCTAATGAAGGCGTTTGACTGGTGACCCAGGCTGTGGGGGCCGAGCTGCATTTCCAAAGGCCCTGATTTGTCAGAGAGTTTTCTGTCATGGGGTTATCTTGGACCATTTTTCTTAATTGATGCTGCATGCTGCCTATTCCAAATTTCAGCCACGGCAATAATTAGCACAGCTCATCTCTATTACCCTAATCAGCACTCCCCTTCAGGAAGCACAAGATGGAACACCTCAGCAGTGATTATGAAAAATGACATCGCAAGGAGAGTATTTCTGGACCCTGCGAGATGCCGCGCCACGAGGTAATGAGCAAATCAGCATGGAGCATGTGCCTGTCTCTCTAAAACAGAATGTTTAGTAACAACACATCCATCCATCTCTGTAGCTGCATGCACACAGTTTATTAACAAAATACCCTGTCCCTCTTAGTCTGCCTTTGCCAGAAGCAAACAGGCAGGGCAACAGAGATAAACAGGAGCTCCTGGGTCCTGTAATCAAAAGTAGCCCTCACATTATTAATATAGGTTGTTGCAAATGAGAAGTAGCAGTATTGCTGTCTCGGTGAGACCAGATTAGCTCTGAAGGCTGCGACTGCTGGACCTGAAACATAGACTGAAGCAGTAAAGAGAACGTGGCTGAAAAGGAGTCTCTCCTCACAGATCTTCATAAATGAGGGGCAAGAGAAATCTCTCTCTCTCTCTTCTTACAGTAGCTTAACCATCCTTGGATAAAATACTAGCACCAGGGGTACTTGTGACGAATCCAGTTTTCCAACCCCAAATATCCACAAATCATAATTTGTGGCCTCAAAAAATCATGAGACTGGCCTAAAAAGAATAAAATGGGATTATATTTATTTGCCTTCTGAGTTTGGGAGTCTTTAGGGTTCATGGTCTCAAGCGTTCCTCCCCTGCCACAAGGCATAAAATGTACTTTTTGAAAAATGGAAGCTGAGATTCTCATGTAATCACAATACTCCAGGATTTGGGGCTTTAAGAACAGCACCAAAAACTGTGAGACTTGCAATAAAATTGCAGTAGTTGGCAACAATTGCATATCCAATAGTAAAGAAACTTCAGATGCTGATTTGCACCACTGCACTCCCTCCTCCCCCATCAGCATCAGGTCTATGTGCCTCACATTTCTTAATCTATCTATCCTCACGCTACTCCTTTGTGGTAGGGAAGCCTTAGAAACACATTTGGTTCATTAAACAGCTGGGAAACTGAAGGAAGATGAGATTAAGCCATTTACCTCAGATCACACAGGAAATCGATGGCAGAGCTGAGAAATGAACGCAGCCCTCCCTTCCCCACAAGACCACACTGCACACATTTGAAAGAAGAGGAAGGAGAAAGTGGGGCAGGGCTAAACAGTGCCTGGAGTATTTTTATTTGACAGCATTAGGGGGTTTGAGGCCCAGGCACCTACAGGAAAGTAAATAATTAAGTTTAAAACAGAGGCAGAGAGAGTTACTTACCCACAGGTCTGTCGTAGACACAGGAATGGCACCCCGGACACACACACACACACACACACACACACACACACACACACACACACACACACAGAGCTAGAGTTATTTGACTATGGGCCCATTCCAGAATTCATTGGTGCAACTTGCATCACACCATATATCACTGAGTCTGATACTTCAGCAGTTAAACGTTTCATCAGTGCCCAAAAATACAAGGACCACTGGGAGGTGAGGGAGGGAAAGATTCTTCAGGAAAGAAAAATTCATCTCGGAGAGGCAGAACAAAGGACCAGATCCCCACATGGTGTAAATCAATGGTGATCTGTTGATTACACTAGTTTATACTAGCTAAGAAGCCGGCCCAGTGGTTTACCCAATAGAAATCTGTTTGCATGTCGAAAGTGGGATCTGTTTTTTTCTTTGCCTATCTCAGCTGCCTGATCATCTCCTACGTGTCACGGAGTCCCCGGGCGATGCTCTGGAACTGCTCCCCATGAAGCCAGTCAGGACTCTGGGGAAGTCTCCTTTCTGGGAGCAGACTGTCTTCAGGACACACAGCTCCACCTTCCTGGGTCCGACCTCGGAGCATTCAGCATCCTCTGCCCCTCCATGCGCTTCCCCCAGCGAGTCCGCCCAGGCGGGGTCTTGGGGAAGCCAGAGGGTCCTGCCCCCCAACTCCACAGTCAGATGTGACTCTCAGCCAGACAGTAAAACAGAAGGTTTATTAGATGACAGGAACATGGTCTAACACAGAGCTTGTAGGTGCAGAGAACAGGACCCCTCAGCTGGGTCCATTTTGGGGGGCAGTAGCTCCAACAACTCTTCCACCATGTCCTCTCTTTGACCCAGTCCTGCTGCCTGACTGGGACAACCAGCGTTTCTATGAAGGCTGGGTGAGAATTAGATGCAACTCCTTCCGGAGCATGCAGAGAGGTGGCTGATAATCAACGCAAGTGACTGTCTCCTCCCTCTGTCCCCAGCCATGCAGCAAACCAGTTGCCCTCCTGTCTAGTTTAAAACTTTTTGGAAGGGTATTCCAGCAGACTGACACCTATGCCAGAGGCCCAGACACACGGAAGAATGGCCTCCGATTGTATGAGTCTGCGGGCTCACATTTTACATGATGAATGCCTGCTGTCTAACTTGTCATCCACCTTGGAAAGGCAAGCGTCTCCGAGCTGCAGCTTTAAACATTGTATTTCTCTAGGCCACATTAGAAGCAGCCTGATGTTTTCTATCCTGGGCTAGCCAGCGGAAAGGCTGAGTCGTGGCTATACATTGTCCTTGATCAACATGCACAAAAGCAGTGGAAGTTTCAACCGCGAGGCCAGGGCATTTTATTGCCCCTAAAGGCCCATATCCTCAAAGGTGTTAAGTACCTAGTTCCCAGGGGTGTTAGGCACCTTAGAAAAGCTCAGCCTATAACTTCAAACTAAACATAAATTTGCAGTCAAATCCAACCATTTAAAAACCACTTTCTTGTTGGTGTGACAGAAGTATCGAGAGGTCCCCGTGCTAGGCGCTGTACGTTACACATAGGCAGAGACAGTCCCTGCCCCAAAAAGAGTTTGCCATCTAAATAGACAAGACAAAGAGTGGAAAAGGAAACACTGGCACAGACAGGTGAACCCAGTTTCCCTAGGGCCACGCAGCAGGTCGGTAGCAGAACCAGGAATAGAATCCAGCTTCCTGAGCCTCAGACCCAGGCCCTACCCATCAGGACACAGACACGCCATCCGACCTCCTGTAGCTCACAGGCCAGGATTTTGCACCCAGAGACCCCTAGAGTAAGCCCAAAGACTTTGATTAGGCCAAAGGCATTTCAGTCCTCAGGAAACTAAACTGTCAGCCACAGGCTGAGAGCAGAAGCGAATGAGATGCCACAAATGCCTGAGGCCCCTGCATGGCAGGGAATTGACTATCTGAGATACACCCAGATGATCCCCACAAGTGAATGATGCCCTAGGCTGCAGAGGAAGGTTCCTGCCAATCCGACCCGGGGGAAACATCCTTCCTGATCCCAAATCTGCCTACCAGTAGGACTCAGAGCACATGAGCAAGACATGCCAGCCAGGCACCTAGAAAGAGGATTCTTGGTACCACTTCAGAGCACTGGTCCACCTCATCCAGTGTCCTGTCTCCAGCCTTGGCCAGTCTCAGATGCTTCAAAGAAAGGTGAAAAGCAACCCATTGTGTTCAGTGCTGTACAAACACAGAAGACGATGACTCAGTCCCTGCCCCCAAAAACTTACAATCTAATTCAGGGGTCTCAAACTTCATTGCACTGTGACACCCTTCTGACAACAAAAATTACTACATGACCCCAGGACGGGGGACCAAAACCCGAGCCTGCCAGAGTCCTACCACCTCAGGTGGGGGAGACAAAGCCTGAGCCCCTCCACCCAAAGTGTGAGGGGCAGCCAAAGCCTCAGGGCTTTAGCCCTAGGCAGAGGAGCCTGTCAACCCAAGGGCTTCAGCCCCAGGCGCGGGGGCCTGTAACCTGAGCCCCGCCGCCCAGGGCTGAAGCCCTCAAGATTTGGCTTTGGTCATGGGCCCCAGCAAGTCTAAGCAAACCCTGGCGACACCATTAAAATGGGTTTGCGACCCACTTTGGGGTCCCAACCCACAGTTTGAGAACCGCAGATCTAATTATAAGACAAGAGGAAACAGACAGCCACAGACAGGAGAGTACAAGCAAATAATAAGACAGTATTGATCACAATGAAAGGCAGTGATCTCAGAAGAGCAGCAGGGTAACTATTTGCCAAGTGTTTTTTTTATATAGGTATCATGGCAAAGGAGAGCTTTACGGAGTGTTTCAAAAGCGGATAACCAGGTCATGTTGCAGGTGGCTATTGAGAGCCATCCCCAAGCAGGGCTGGGGGTCCTGAGAGAAGGACCAGTGGTGCTGGTTTGACAATTGAACAAGTGGGTGATGGAGGCTGATCTCCTGGGCTGATCAGAGGTGGGAGTCGGCATTAATGAATGAGAGCTGATCGGTCATGTGGGGAGAAACCTTGAAAGTGAGGACAAGTAGCTAATGATGGATACAATAGAGGAGGGGAGCTGGTGGAGGGATGTGAAGAAAGCGGGTGACATGGTCAAAGTGACAGGCTAGAGAAATGATCTGTGCAGCAGCATTCTGAATGGATATCAGCGGGGCAGGATCACACTTGCCAAGGCCAAAAAGAAGGATGTTACAATAATCGAGACATGAGACGAGGAGAACTGGATAGGATAGGTACCTTAGAGATCTCGTGCAGAAAGAATCAGCAAGATTTAGAGCCTGCATGTGAGGACCTAGAGAGAAATCCAAGTCGAAGAGAACACCCAGATCATGGGCCTGAGCAACTGACAGGATGGCGGTGGTGTCCACAGCGATGGACAGAGGAGGGAGGGCGAGGGCTTGGAGGGAGAGATTAGGAGCTCCGGTTTAGCCATGTTGATCTTGAGCTGACAGCTAGACATCCGCAAGGAGCGGTCAGAACAACAGGCTGAGATTTGAGTTTGGACAGAAGACTAGAGAGGTAGATCTGTGAGTCACCAGCACACTGAGTTTGTATTTGCCAATGAGAACCCAGAGAAGGTGTAGAGGGAGAGGAAAAGGGGACCCACGGTGGAGCCCTGAGGAACTCCCACAGAGAGCTGTGCAGGGTAAGAAAGATCCTCCGAAAGAGCAATTAGACAGGTAGGAGGAAAACCAGGAGAGGACAGAGTCATGGAAATCAAGGGAGGACAAGGTTTCAAGCAGAGGAACATGCTTGATGGTGTCAAAGGCAGCAGACAGGTCATGGAGGATGTGGCTGGAGTACTGGTATGGAGCTTTAGCTAGGAGGAGGAGGTCATTAGAGACTGTGGTGAGAGAAGTCTTTGTGGAGTGCAAGGGGTGTGTTGTATCAACCAGGCAAGGTACTAACAAGCTTCAACAGGACTTTATTTTCAAAGTGGAAACCTCTTTACCAAGCTGCCGCTGCACCCTCTGTAGCAGCCTCTCAACTCCTCCCCGTTCCCGTTTCCTGTCCTTTCAGACTCCCAACAGCCAATGCTCCCAATTCTAATAATTACAGTCAACATCTAAATACCACAGGGTGGAAACTGATTGTAGAGGGTCTGGGATGGAATTGAAGGAGAAGAATTGCAGACAGTGATTATAAATGGTGTATTCCATGAGCTTAGAGATAAGCGGGTGTTGGAGATGGAGTGTTAGCTGGAGTGACAAGCAGGGTCATGGGCGGGTTATTTTAAAATGGGAGAGATGAAAGCCTGGGAGGAGAAAGAGGAGGACAGTGAGAGGTTAAGGAGAAGAGGAAGGGAAGCAATGAGCGTGGGCACCAAGGAGATCAGGAGATGGGATGGGGTCCCTGGGACAAGTGGAGGATTTAGAGGAGACAACCAGAGCAGGAAACATTTCTGCGTCTGTGACAGGTGGGAGGAGGAGGAAAGTTGTGGAAGGGAAGGGGAAAGGTAACGTCATTTTGTATTCTGTCAGTTTTTTTATGGAAGAAATCAGCAAGATCCTGCTTGGAGACAGAAGTAGAGAAGGAAGGGAAGGTTTGAGAAGCGAGTCAAAGGTGGGAAAAGACAACTGGAATTGAGGACTGGGGATTCAGTTAAGTTGGCGAGGTAGAGCTGATTAGTGAGGATGATGGCAGAAAGAGCAGGTAGTGGCGGAAGTCAGCCTGGCCATGGAATTTCTGCAGGCAGGGAGAAAGCAGATGCTGTGGGTGAACCAGCGCTGAGGCTTGGCAGGATGGATTTTTTCAATGGGAAGAGGGGGCAAGAGTCACGGATGGAAGCGAGTGATGCATGGAGCAGATCCACCACTAGAAGAAAGGGCGAGAGGGCTGAGAGCAGACAAGATCAACACTGATGGCCTGGAAATCATGGGCAGGCCAAGTGACAGGGCGTCAGGCTGGGGTAGATGGTGATGCTGAAGGAGACCAGGTGATGGTTGGGAAGGGGTAACTGCAAGAGAGAGAGAGAAGTGCCTGGCAAAGACCAAGTCAAGTGAGTAGCCCTTTCAATGAGGGGGAGAGTTGAATCAGGGCTGCAGGCTGGATGAAGAGGTGAGAGGGAGGAAACGTGTTGCTAAGGGGTCACACAGGCCATTGAGATGGATGCTGATATCACTGAGGAGTGTGGGAGTTGGGAGGTAAGGAAGAGAGAGGGGCTGATGGGGAGGAGTTGGGTGGATGGTAAATGACAGCTACATGGTGGGAGAGAAGAGAAGGGCTGCACAGAGCTGTTCAGAAGAGGAGAAAGTGGGAAGAGGGAGGAGATGGAAGCAGCAAAAGCAGGAGAAGAGAACCCCCAACACCACCACCATGATCTGATCCAGGCTGCGGATCGTGCTTGACATGTTATTGACTTGGAGTTTATAAAACACTAAGGAGAAGGGAAGGAAAGAGACAAAACACAATCCACAGCACTTCTCACATTGGTAGCTGGAAAAGGTACATGGCCAGTCATTTCATTACAGCTCAGAGCCCTATTCACAGCTCTCCAGGTATACAGGAACCACTCCAGTCATGTGATGTCTGCAGGCATATATCCCCTTTCAAACATGCATGCCTAATTCCTATGTCTAGCATCTAAAGCAGCCTCAAGCTGGAAAACAGCAAAGCATCCCATTTCATACAGATGGCATATTTTGTCTGAACAATGCAAAAGCAAACTGTATCTTTGCAAAGCATCCATCAGACAAGCAAGTGCGCAGAGACAGCAGCATTGGTAATCTCATCTGCTGTATATTCTTGGCCAATTTACAACTGCATTCACGGAATGAATAATGCAGCTGGGGCTGGACGGTCTGATCCAGACGAGCTCACTCTGGTCTTGTTGCCTACATTAGATTTGAAATCGTTTTTGACAATTTCATGGGAATGACAGATGCAGCCTGAGCTGTCGATTACTCCCAGATGCTCAGATTAGTACAAACCAATTTGCTCTGTGCCCATACACTATAGGAAAGTGATTGAATCCATGGAGGAGTTTTGAAATGGGTTTCCGCTACTTGTCTGGACTATAGGGGAACCTCACTGAGTAACTTGTTTATACTTCAGCCCCACACACTGCTAAGTGTGCTGCACAACACTGAGGGTCTCTAAGTAACTATTTGAGAAGCAAATCATCTCCTACAGTTCCTATCCCTTTAGGGGGTTAAAATTTTAAAAAAGCCCTTTACCTAGTCAGAACTCTGTGCAAGCTTTAAGAGTCATCATCTCCTTATGAGTCAGGTACTGCCCCATTTTGGAGAAGGGAAACTGAGGCATATGAAATACCTATGGCCATACAGCAACATGCCGGCAGGGCTGGGATTAGACCTCAGAATTGTATAATTCCCAGCCTCTTGCTCATTTTTCCCTCCCTGATTCGGATGTTATTGGTCCCCCATGAGTCATTGCCATAATCTCCTCTCTTGGTTTGCAGAATGAGGCTGTGGCAGGAGACAGTCCCCACAGGTCTGACAGTGAATTGACTCTGGTTTATCCTGATGACGCTAAAAAGCTACCAGGCAGTTCACATGTTAGGACCAACAAGGCACAACAATCCTTGGAGCTGGTGCATGTACAGAGCCTTTCCGCAGGGGGGACTCAAAGGGCCGGATGAGCAAAGTTAAGCCTCACGCCTCCATCCCAACCCTCCCACCTGCCCCCCAGAGATGGCGACTGAAGTAGTAACACACCAGGCAGGAACACAGGCGGACAGGTGTTTAGCAGCAGACTGAAGCTCCACAGTATTGTCAGGAAGAGAACTCGGGAGTCCTCGCAGCTAATCCCTGCACTAAACAAGGTTACATTCCAGAACCTATAGAAGGGCAAGGGGGAACTAACGTTATCACAATCACCGTGTGACAGTTCCCAGGTAGCCAGGACCGAGTCCCCATGCTACCCCCTCCCTTTTTGGAGAAGCAGCCTTGCCTGAGGAGGCAGGGTGTTCGCTCGTTAAAGCCACCGGCCTGTTGGCTGGCAAGCCCCGTAGAGAGTGCTTGAGTGGCTGTCTTCGCCTCGCAGATTAACAGGTGCATGCCAGTCCCTGAGTCCTTTTGAGGCGTTCTCCTGTAGGATCCAGTTCCTGACGCTGGCTACTCATAGAAATCCCCGATCCAGTTGACTAGTTTTACCCGAAACCACCGCTCCTGTATCACACATGGCACTTGGAATAAAACAAGCAAAGGGTTATTGAAGAAAGAACAGAGTGAACGGGTACAGAGTGCCTCCTCCCATCCTGTGTTATACTGAAACAGTCTTTGGTCTACTCACGGACAGAGCAATCCCCAGGCTGTCACAATGTTCCGTTTTTACCCC
Source organism: Dermochelys coriacea (assembly GCF_009764565.3). NCBI lineage: Eukaryota > Metazoa > Chordata > Testudines > Dermochelyidae > Dermochelys > Dermochelys coriacea. The sequence goes on from NC_050073.1 coordinate 119,824,158, forward strand.
CAGTGGTTTTGATCGTTTGCAGTTGTCTCTGACAGTTTTCCACTGATACTCTGGGTATGGAGCAAGACTAGACAGCTGAGGCTTAAAATCATAGGGTTAGAAGGGACCACGAGGGTGATCTAGTCTAACCCCAATCTTGCATTACAACACCTGCTAACCAGGGAGGGGTGACAACTCCCTCCTGTTTGACTGGGTCATCACCAAGATACATTATCCCCTGCTGACTCACTTTTACTCCAAGACCCCAAAGCATACTTTCAATATAGTTACAATATTACTTAACTATTACCTATACACACCTCTTGCAATGATGAGGCGTCTAGATAAATTACGAGCTTTCTGTACATACTGTACATGGTACCCCTTACAGATAAATAGCCTGCAAGACACACAGTGGTGCTAGACCTATTTGCATAGCGGGGGTGCTGAGAGCCATTGAACCAAACTTTGAACCCTGTATATGATGGAAACCACTTCAAGCCAGGGGGTGCGGCTGCACCCCTAGTTCCAGCACCTAAGACATGGGCTTGGTGCGGTGAATTTGTCGTGCTTGAGATGAGAACTGCTTGCAAAAGAACAGGGGAACCTTTGCCCAGCAGCCTCTGTAGCACAGCCCTGCTATGCAAATTGATTTTCTGCCTATTGCACAAGCCAATTCTCGCTTCCACACAAGTCCAAGAATTCTATAGGCCTCTTCTTTTAACTTTGCCATACAGCTGAGCCCCAACTCAACTGTGGGCCCTTGTATCTGGAGAGCAGATTTTTTTTTTAAGTTCACAGCTCAAACCATATAAATACGTAAATAAATCAAAGGTGACTCCTATGGCAAAGTAGATTACAGAGCAGGTCACTCTGTACAAGCAGCCTAAACATGGGAAATCAATGCACAAAGAGACAATGCACATTAGAACATTAGTCTCTAATCACCCAACCAAGGGAGCCTACAGGTAAGCAATACTGATTTGGCCACCACCAGTATCAAGTAAAAGAAAGGCAATTACCACATGGCGAAATCAATCTAGTTACCACCAGTGAAGCATATCTCCCTGGTCGCACGGAGATACTATTAGGCTAGCAGGCTGGATAATGAGATGATGAGGAAGACAGGGTAACAGAACTGAAATGCTGCACTGATAGGATATTTCAGATAAGACTACCGTCTGTGCATTTAGTTTCTCCCGCTAGAAATACAGACACGAGATCAAGCTGCTCAATACAACAAGCTGTGTGACATACATGGTCCCAACTGAGATACTCAAGTGCCCGTCTTTTGGCTTTGGTACCTAACCTACATAGCTCAGACTTAAATGAATGAGACAATATTTAATGGTAATGTTTATTGCTAATCACCTAACTGGGCACTAACAGAACCTACTGGCTTCCTCTGCAGGTTTGAGGTAGATATTAACTCATAAATCTCTAGAAACGTATTGGATGCGATTTATGAGTTGAAGTTTCTGCACCCTCCATTCGTCATTCAAAGAGGTTTGTGGTTAACAATACTCAACATCTTGCATAATCATCGCAACAGAGTTGCGACTGAAATTTTAACAGTCATCTGCCAGCATGGCTTCATATTACACAGAGCGTGTTGTCAGAGACTATTAAAGCAGGGCCCCCCATTTACCAACCAGAACTCTTTTGAAAAAATTCTACTATTGCCATCTACCAGCCAGGGAGCCTCTGGCTGCTACAGTGTTGGGCAATAGAAAGAAACACGTAGCAGAATTCTTTCACCTAGTTCTAACATGTCTGGACAAGGAAAACAGGGCCAGATCCTCAACTGGTATAAATGAACATAGATTCATAGATACTAAGGTCAGAAGGGACCATTTGATCATCTAGTCTGACCTCCTGCACAGCGCAGGCCACAGAATCTCACCCACCCACTCCTACAAAAAACCTCACCTATGTCTGAGCTATTGAAGTCCTTAAATTATGGTTTAAAGACTTCAAGGAGCAGAGAAGCCTCCCTCAAGTCACCCATGTCCCATGCTACAGAGGAAGGCGAAAAACCTCCAGGGCCTCTTCAATCTGCCCTGGAGGAAAATTCCTTCCCGGCCCCAAATATGGCAATCAGCTAAACCCTGAGCATATGGGCAAGATTCACCAGCCAGATACTACAGAAAATTCTTTCCTGGGTAACTCAGATCCCATCCATCTAATATCCCATCTCAGGGGATTAGTCCTATTTACCCTGAATATTTAAAGATCAATTACTTACCAAAATCCCATCACACCATCTCCTCCATAAACTTATCGAGTAGAATCTTAAAACCAGATAGATCTTTTGCCCCTACTGCTTCCCTTGGAAGGCTATTCCAAAACTTCACTCCTCTGATGGTTAGAAACCTTCTTCTGATTTCAAGTCTAAATTTCCTGGTGGCCAGTTTATACCCATTTGTTCTTGTGTCCACATTGGTGCTGAGCTTAAATAATTCCTCTCCCTCTCCTGTATTTATCCCTCTGATATATTTATAGAGAGCAATCATATCTCCCCTCAACCTTCTTTTAGTTAGGCTAAACAAGCCAAGCTCCTTAAGTCTCCTTTCATAAGACAAGTTTTCCATTCCTCGGATCATCCTAGTAGCCCTTCTCTGTACCTGCTCCAGTTTGAATTCATCCTTTTTAAACATAGGAGACCAGAACTGCACACAGTATTCTAGGTGAGGTCTCACCAGTGCCTTGTATAATGGTACTAAAACCTCCTTATCCCTACTGGAAATGCCTCTCCTGATGCATCCCAAAACCGCATTAGCTTTTTTCACAGCCATGATCCTATGATCAACCAATACTCCAAGATCCTTCTCTTCTTCCGTTACTTCTAATTGATGCGTCCCCAACTTATAACTAAAATTCTTGTTATTAATCCCTAAATGCATAACCTTATACTTCTCACTATTAAATTTTATCCTATTGCTATTACTCCAGTTTACAAGGTCATCCAGATCCTCCTGTATAATATCCAGATCCTTCTCTGAATTGGCAATACCTCCCAGCTTTGTATCATCTGCAAACTTTATTAGCACACTCCCACTTTTTGTGCCGAGGTCAGTAATAAAAAGATTAAATAAGATTGGTCCCAAAACTGATCCCTGAGGAACTCCACTGGTAACCTCCCTCCAACCTGACAGTTCGCCTTTCAGTAGGACCCATTGCAGTCTCCCCTTTAACCAATTCCTTATCCACCTTTTGATGTTCATATTGATCCCCATCTTCTCCAATTTAACCAATAATTCCCCATGTGGCACGGTATCAAATGCCTTACTGAAATCTAGGTAAATGAAATCCACTGCATTTCCTTTATCTAAAAAATCTGTTACTTTTTCAAAAAAGGAGATTAGGTTGGTTTGGCACCTTTTGTAAAACCATGTTGTATTTTGTCCCATTTACCATTGACTTCAATGTCCTTAACTGATTTCTCCTTCAAAATTTTTTCCAGGACCTTGCATACTACAGATGTCAAACTAACTGGCCTGTAGTTACCCAGATCACTTTTTTTTTCCTTTCTTAAAAATAGGAACTATATTAGCAATTCTCCAATCATTCGGTACAACTCCTGAGTTTACAGATTCATTAAAAATTCTTGCTAATGGGCTTGCAATTTCAGGTGCCAATTCCTTTAATATTCTTGGATGAAGGTTATCTGGGCCCCCCGATTTAGTCCCATTAAGCTGTTTGAGTTTCGCTTCTACCTCAGATATGGTAATATCTACCTCCATATCCTCATTCCCATTTGTCATGCTACCATTATCCCTAAGATCCTCTTTAGCTTTATTAAAGACTGAGGCAAAGTATTTGTTTAGATATTGGGCCATGCCTAGATTATCTTTAACCTCCACTCCATCCTCAGTATTTAGCGACCCCACTTCTTCGTTCTTAGTTTTCTTCTTATTTATATGGCTATAGAACCTTTTACTATTGGTTTTAATTCCCTTTGCAAGGTCCAACTCTACTTGACTTTTAGCCTGTCCCACTTTATACCTACATGTTCTGACCTCAATTAGGTAGCTTTCCTTGCCGATTCCTCCCATCTTCTACTCCCTGTATGCTTTCTGCTTCTTCTTAATCACCTCTCTAAGATGCTTGCTCATACAGCTTGGTCTACAACTCCTTCCTATGAATTTTTCCCCCTTTCTTGGGATACAGGCTTCCGATAGCTTCTGCAGCTTTGATTTAAAGTAATCCCAGGCCTCCTCTACCTTTAGATCCATAAGTTCTTCAGTCCAATCCACTTCCCTAACTAATTTCCTTAATTTTTGAAAGTCAGCCCTTTTGAAATCAAAAACTCTAGTTGCAGATTTATTTTTGTTAATCCTTCCATTTAGTTTGAATTGAATTAGCTCATGATCACTTGAGCTAAGATTGTCCCCTACAACCATTTCTTCTATGAGGTCCTCGCTACTCACCAAAATTAAATCTAAAATGGCAAATCATTACAAAATTAATCTTAGTTATGTTATTTCTTCTTTGCTTGATCCTTTTAACCAAACCTCAGGTATCCCTTTGTGACAGGATCCCCAGGATGCAACCTGGAACTGGGGTACCGCTGGTCACCCTTAACTCTCCAGCCTGGGCTGTGTCTCACAATGCTTTGCTAGTGACAACCAGCAAACCCCTCCACACGCTGTTATCACTCAGTACAATAGCATGTGGAGCCCCACAACCAGCTAGATTGCATGAATGCTCCCTGAGCCACACATGAATCATGTAGAGAAAGGTACCAGGCAATTCTCCCCAGCTCCCCAGCCTTGTGCCCCAGAACTGTACCATCTTGCCCTGGTCAGAAGCCTGACCAGTGTAAGTTCATTACCCAGTCCGCCCCTCCCTCAACATGGCAAGGAAACACACAAGCCTTGTAAACTGAACTGAGATTTCCCAAGCACCTCAACCAAAAGACACTGTTTTAGGTAAAACATAAAACAGGTTTATTAACTACAGAAAGATCGATTTTAAGTGGTAGGCACAAAAGGTCAGAGATAGTTATCAAAGAAAATAAAAGATAAGTGCACAGGCTAAATTTTAAACCTTATTACACTAGGCAGTATTTAGATCAAGCAGTTTTCTCACCCCACTAGATGTAACAGCTCTTAATACACAGGCTTCCCCTTTTAAGCCTGGGACCAGTCTCCGCAGTTCAAGTCTTTTGCTTCTCAACATTCTTGTTGCTTCCAGGATAGGTGGGGGAGTAAAAGGCAAAGCATGATGCCACTGTCCCCAATTTTCTATCCTCAGTCCATGTGCCTGGAAGACATTAGTCCCAGCAAGCCTGGTGGCCTTGCTGAGTCACAGAGTTGAGCAATCCCCCAAGTGTAGTCTTGTGCAACTGAATCATCGAGTTGAGCAGTCCCCGTTGTGCGGGGCTTGTACACGTCATTGAATTGTAAATCCCTTATTATTCCCTGGCTGGTCAATGGCTGGTGAGGATCATTCAGCTCCCACCCGGATGGTGTTGACCTCCTTTATCATGGTCACTGGAGAGCTAGCATTAGAGACTCTCAAGCTTACAACATATTTCAGTAACCACCATACAGCAAAATCTCAACTTCATACACACTAACAATGTACATATTTGAACAAAACAATGGGTTTCAGCAGATCTGGACTTATGTGAAAGCTTAGATGGCATGCTTTGTATGAAATGTATCATAATTATACAATGGGGTGAAAATGGGGTTCCAGGATGTTGCTTTGAGGTACAGAGTGCCATACCCTCCCACATCTGAACACTGAAGGATCTAGTTGGAGCCCACCGCCCGTTCATGCTGACCCACATTGTCTCATCATTTCTTTGTGCTCCCTCTCTTGTCTTAGAATATAAATTCTTAAGAGCAGGGACCATTTTCCAGTTCTGTGTTCGTACAGCACCTAGCATAATACGGTCCTTGTCTATGGCTGGTGCTCTTAGCTTCTAGCTACGGTCAGAGCCAGCACTAGGCATAAGTAAATGAAGCAATTGCTTAAGGTCCCAAGCAGCTTAAGGGGGCCCCCTATTATTAGTATGTGTAGCATGTGGGGGCTCCCCAGAATATCCTTGCTTAGGGGTCCCAATAGGCTAGCCCTGGCACTGGCTATGGTCATACAAATAATCATCATTAGAACTGCAAAAGCAAAGAAGAATTGCCCAGTATTGCTTTCCCTTATGCACAGATCATTTTTAAAACGAAGGCAAGAGAATGCAGACACTAGAATCTCCTCCATAGAAAGGCCAGCACTCCAAAGCCTATTGGTGAACTCAGCTTCCCAAGGTGGAATGGTGTCACAATACACCACTGCTTGGCTCACCAAGGGAAAGCAGCATTTTGGTGAGCTACCAGAATCGATTGTTCCTCTATAATTTTGGGGGGTAGGGAATGTCTCACTATGCTGCGCTGTAGCAAATGAATAGCGAGAGAGTGAATTAAGAGATTCAGGAATGTTTTGGGCCAGTTGTTCATGAAACCTATATTACACCTGAATATCTACCTAGGATCTTGGCTTTCTCAGGGCGATGGAGTGTGTGGATTGCTAGAAGGCTGGATCTATTTGTCTGGTATAGGTGATAGCTTGACCAGCTGATTTCAATTGGTAAGGACACCAATATGCTGTGACATTGGTTGTTCTGCTACCTGGCCCCTGAGGCTCCTAAAAGCCATGAAGTCTTCTCTAAAGAGTACTATGGAGCTAACAGACAAAAGCCACTGAACCAGACAAGTGAAATCTAATCAAAGAGCAGGTTGAATAGGTGGATATGGCTGGATTTTTAAAACAGACAGTAGCTCCTGGCTATAGCTCTGATTAAATACTTCCAGTATCTAACAGACAATGGACTTGGCTAACATTCAATACTGCAACTTGCAGTCCAACTTCTGGCAAATTAGCACAGGGGAAAATCTGACTGTCCCCCTTTGCATTGTCTTCCCTTACTAGAACTGGCCTCATGTTCCAGAGACACATGGGGTGGAATTGTCCAAAGGCTCAGCATTGGCCCAACTCCACTCACATTGATATCCATAGTAAATCCCACCCCATGGGCTGCATCTGAATGAAGACTCAAAAGGGAACCGAAACAGAGGAGCGCTTTCCACTGGCCATGGTACTGGGCTGGAAAGCCAGATTCCTGGGCTCACAGGAGGGCAACATGACAATCCTGCTTTTCCCCACAGACCATGCAAGTGGGCACTCCTCCAAAACCACTTGTCTTTCCAATCACTTGACTGCAGTGAAGTGTGCTATGAAGAGCTCTTTTTAGCTAGAGACTTGACGCAAGGATTGATTTGTCTCCATTTTGATGGGTGAGTGGTGCTTGCTAGACAGACCTAGGTAAAAATATCAGTAAGAGGAATGATTTTTTCAGATCAGCTTCTTGCCACACTGAGCCTGACTGTCTCTCGAGCGCCTGGTCAAAGACTGAGGCCTTGTCTACACTACAAAATTAAGTCGACCTAAGTTACATCGAGGTACAGCAGGGGTGGGCAAACTTTTTGGCCTGAGGGCCACATCGGGTTTCTGAAATTGTATGGAGGGCTAGTTAGGGGAGACTATGTCTCCCCAAACAGTCAGGCGTGGCCTGGCGACTGGCCCCTATCCCTATCCGACCGCCCCTGCTTCTCGTCCCCTGATGGCCCCCCCCAGGATTCCTGCCCCATCCATCCCTCCCTGTCCCCTGACCGCCCCCCACTGCCCCATCCAACCCCTCCTCATTCCTAACTGCGCCCCGGGACTGCTTGTCCCATCCAACCACCCCTTCTCCCTGACCGCCCCCAGAACTCCTGCCCCTGACTGCCCCATCCAACCCGCCCTCTCCTTCCTGAAGCCATGCCCCCATTCAACCCCCGTTTCCTGCCCTCTGACCGCCCCTACCCCATCCACACCCCCACCCCCTGACCACCACTGCAAACTCCCCTACCCTCTACCCAATCCGCCCCCTCCCCCCGCTCTCTGCCCCCTTACCATGCTGCCCGGAGCACCAGCGGCTGGCAGCGCTACAGCCGTGCCACCCAGAGCACCAGGACAGGCAGCCGCGCCACCCGGCTGGAGCCAGCCATGCCACCGCGCAGCTTAGAGCACCGGGTCAGGCTGCGGCTCTGCAGCTGCGCTGCCCAGCAAGAGCTCACCGCCCTGAGCATCGCACCGGTGACACAGCGAGCTGAGGCTGCGGGGGAGGGGGAACTGCAGGGGAGGGGCTGGGGGCCAGCCTCCTGGGCCAGGAGCTCAGGGCCTGGGCAGGAGGGTCCCGCAGTGGTTCATGTCCACGCGATTGCCTCCTCTGTTGGCGGTGCATGTCCTCATCAGGAGCGCTTCCATCGACTTGACTGCGTGGGGCATTGTGGGGCAGTGACAGCCAGACCCCATCCCACCCTGGGGCTCACAGCTAAAGTGGTCAGCCACGGGGAGGCTGGGATCCACCTGCGAAGGACTGACAGCCAACGGGCAATATAAGCAATGCAGCATCTACACAGACACCGCGTCGCCCTAACTTCATCAATCTAGTGCTGTGGCTCTTGAAGAAGTGGAGTTATTAGGTCGGTGCAGCAGGCGTTGTAGTGTAGACACTGACAGAGTTAGTCTGATGTAAGCTGCCTTACATTGACCTAACTCTGTAGTGTAGACACACACACACCACAGAGCACATCCCTATTCTTCACAGATCTTTAACAGTGGCTGGGGCTGTTTAATCTTTTGACTCCATGAGTTTCAGAAAGCTAAGTGTTAAAGCTTTAATGTTCAGTGTTTTGAAACCTAACCTTTTCTCTGCTGGAAGTTGAAACCACCAGCCTTCATTAGCTTGCGATTGCTAGATGGGGGACTGAAAGACATGCTTAAAAACCCAGACTGTACATGTTACAATCACATCCTCCACAACTGAGAACTAATAGGCTCTCCTCAAAGACCTGCTTCCTCTCCGGTCTAATTATCTCCCTCAAATGATGTGGAACCAGAAACATCCTCTGAGATTACAAATACATGTTTTTAGATGAACTCCCCATCCAAAAATAGAAAATTCACAGCAAGAAGTTTAAAACAAAGATCAGAAGCCGTGATGAGCCGCAAACATAGGTTGTTCTACTGATGCACCAAAAGCCAAAACCTTAACTAATAACCTAATCAAGTCCAGGGAAGCTCATATAAACCCACATTAGCCTAAATCAGAACTGTTAGGGGAGTGCTGAACATTGGATTTTTACTTGCAAAAAACCAAATTTCTCCCTGTAACTTTTGTAACCATCACAAAACTTCCCTACAAGTTCAGCCAGTCACACATATCTTATTATAGAAGCATTCTTGCGTTGGCCTCACATCATCCAAGTCTTCTAGATAAAATTAGCCCTTCTAAGAAAAAAGCTATTTTGCTACCCAAGCAAGCACTTGTCTTATTCATCATGGGTCAAAAGGAAAGGCCCCCTTCCTTATTTTTAGTCTAAAATAAAGCAGGACTCTCTACTTTTGACCCCTGGGGGATAGGGCTAGTACTTCTTTGTGTAGCAAAAGCCACAGCAGTGTATATTCTCCTGTTGTGTTCACACCACACACACACACACACACACACACACACACACACGAGATAACAGTAACATCACTTTATTTCTTAGAATTCAGAATAATGCACAAGAACCCAAAAACAGAGAGAACAAGAACCCAAAAGCAGGCTAGTCCCTCCCACAAGGAGGCAAGTTGCACCCTACCTGACTGGCTGCAAAACAGATTTCAGTGTGTGTCCATTTTAATACCAGCACTTACCCATAGTATACCGCCATGGTATGTTTCATAACACATTTCCTCTCAGTGTTCTCTAATTAACCCTGCGTATCTTAAAAATGATCTTACACTTTATACAGACTTGCCTTCAGAGCCCCCTAGCCTACAAGCAGGACCAAGGACCACCCATTGCTTGTAAAGGGATAACTTGCAACTCCAGCACAGTCCTCAATACACCACATAATTGGATTTCTCTAAAACAGGTTCTGCCCTGTAAGTGCAACCACTTCTTATTTGTCAACTTTTGAAGAGACTTACGGAAAATCCAACAACATACATTTAGGTTTAAACAAAAATAAGCAGGAATGACTCAGCAAGGACTACTATCAATTGGAAGTCAGGGTCATAGAGGTAAACAGAGGGGATAGACCTGGCAGAGAAATACTAGTAACTTTTTGAAATTTCTTTTTCAGTTTATAAATTTCATTCTGACGCTTTTTGAAAAGGAACAATTGGGGGGGATTTTTTTTTAAAATGTGAAAATTTGCTACCAACATTATATTTCTTCAGTTTTCATTCCCATCCCTTCCCCCCCCCCTCCTCTTTTACTCCTGAGGAAATTTTGTGTCACTGCATGTGTGCAGAATTCACATCCCCCACAGATTTCTTTGCTTCCCCGCAGAAAAATGACTTTTGATGGAAAAGCAAAGGGAAAGGCACAAGAGAGGTCACGCACCCATCCCCAGCAGCGCAGGGAGGTTTGTTTGGGCACCCAGAGCAGCTGGTAGAGATGTGAATCACCACCGGCAGGAGAGGGAGAGGGAGAGAGAGACTGACTGTCCATCTCTCTCGCTCACTATTGCGGCGCACTTAGCATGGAGGGGAAGGGCTTCAGGGTGTTTGAGGAGGTAAAAGTGCGGCAGGCGCTGTCCCCTCAGAGCACAATGTAGCAGCCTGCCTGCTTAGTGAATTGTTCCCATTGTCTTTGTGAATTCCCTTAGGAGTATAAAACAGGTATAAAAGTTTTAAGGCTCCTTTACATTGCCTGAGTGATGTAAAGGACTGTATGGCCTTATAAATTCATATGGCCCTTTAGTGATTAGAAATGGTCTAAATTTTTGGACTGAAAAAATTTCCTATCAAAATGTACTCCATGAACTGTTTGCTCCTGACCTTTCTGGAGATGGGCAGTAGCCAATATACGTTGAGTCTGATTCCCCAGCCCTCACTTGCTCTTTAGTTGCCTATGATGCAACACTGAGCATATGGCTGTATATATTTGTTAACTAATAACTAGAAATAAATAAGGGTCAAACCTAGCTACATTACTATTAGGCAAGAGGGTTTGGGGATTTCTGCCAGTGCTCCCCACTCTCATTCTCCACTCCTTGTATTGTAGTTTAAATAAATTACCAAAATAATTGAAACCAGAGTAATTGTATTGTATTATTTTGACAAATAGAATATGCAGAATTTCAAAATATTGTGTGCAGAATTTTTAATTTTTTGGCCCAGAATTCCCCCAGAGGTACTTTTTCAATTTTAAATCACTGAAAAGTGAGGGGAAAGGAGAAAGAAATGAGGGAAATTAAACACTCACACATTTTCATTTAGTCAAAACCTGAATTTTTTTCTTTGAACTACACTTTTTTGCAAAAAAATTCAATTTTCACAAAAGGTCATTTTTTTCCATTGAAAATATGATTCATATGAATTTTTCTGACCAGAGAAGTGGAGAACAATGAAGACAGGGGTTCCACCCTGAACTTGCATTTCATGCTTTGTTAAGGCTTTCAGGTACTGACTTCTTGAGTGCCATAAAACCAAGATAGAGTCAAGTTTGCAGCGCCTGTCCTCCTAGATGTTCCACCATGGTTGGTGATGTTCTAGGGTAGTTTCTGGAAAATTGGTGATGGCCTGGGAGGGGTTCAAGTGGTTTCTTGGCACTTTTCTTTCTGATTACTAGGACTCATTTATGTGTCAGAGATTTATCCCAGGCTGCAGAAAGCTGTGGAGATTCCCAGCCTTAGTTGCTGACTCCATGGGTGCTCCTAGGCTGGAGCACCCTCGGAGAAAAAAAAAAATAGCGGGTGCTCAGCACCCACCGGCAGCCCCACCCATCAGCTCCTCCCCCTCGCCCCCAGATCCTCCCATCCACCAGAGATCAGCTGTTCAGTGGTGTGCAGGAGGTGCTGAGGAGAAGGGGAAGGAGCGGAGGTGGGGTACACTCAGGGGAGGGGGCGGAATGGGGCAGGAAGAGATGGGTCGGGGTGGAGTGAGGCTGGGAAGAGGCCAGGATGAAGGTGGGGGCTTGGGGGAAGGGGTGGAGTGGGGGGCAGGACCTGGGGCAGAGGAGGGGGTCAAGCACCCCCCAGGAAATCACAAAGTCAGCGCCAGTGCTGCCAGCAATCAGAGAGGAGTCCCTGTTGGTAGGGTAGGTATGGTAAATGATTTGTGCCTCAGTAGCTGGCAGATCCAAGGGTCCCACCCAAACTTGCCTTCCCTGAATCCTCTATTGCCACATCCTCCCTCCGACGCGGACCAGATTTTTTCTGTGGAATCTGGAGTAGGTGGAATGGCTGGGAGCTGGGTGGAGGGATCCCCCTGTCATCCTGTAGGACTGGAGCTGGGGGGGGGAAGGTCCCCCACTGCCCTGAAGGGCTGGGAGCTGTGAGGGGAGCCCCTCCCAGTGGCAGCAAAAGGATCCACTGCAGCCCGCAGAGGCTGGGCTGCTGCAGGGGGCCCCCGTGGCTAGCTTCAGCAGATGTTACTGAGCATGCTCGGGTCATCTCACTAGTGGCAGTGTAGTGTGAAAAACTGACTGAATTTGCTATTTAGGGTGTATTGAGCATGCTCACAAGCTGCAGGGGCCCCCCAATATTATGGAGGCCGCTGGAAGTCACGGATTCCATGACCTCCGTGACATAAATGTAGTCTTAATTATAGGCAGCACCTAGAGTTAAGGTAGCCTAATAGTTTGCATTATAAGACCCTGGTTTCAGTTGCTTATAAATTTGCCAAACTTTAACCATTCAGGTTGAAACTCTCCATGGCAGCTGTCTGCCATGGGCTACGTTTTTGAGAAGATTTCAGCAGAAATGGGTCAGCCGTTACCAAGAATGAGGCTGGTGGATCATACGTTATTTTGCTACTGTAAAAAAAAAAAAAAAAAAAGTCATCTAACAGTTTCGCTCAGAAGCTCTAGGGCAGGGGTCGGCAAACTTTTTGGCCTGAGGGCCACATTGGGGTTCAGAAACTGTACGGAGGGCCGGTTAGGGAAGGCTGTGCCTCCCCAAACAGCCTGGCCCCTGCCCCTTATCTGCCCCCTCCCACTTCCCGCCTCAACTGTCCCCCTCAGAACCTCCAGACCCATCCAACCCCCCTGCTCCTTGTCCCCTGATCACCCCTCTAAAGACTCCCCCCCATCCAACCCCCCCTGCTCCCTGTCCCCTGACTGCCCCCCAGGACTCCCCACCCCTTATCCAACCCCCCTGCTCCCCGCCCCCTTACCGCCCCCGGGACTCCCTGCCCCTTATCCAAGCCCCCTGCTCCCCACCCCCTTACCATGCTGCTCACAGCACCAGAACTGGCAGCCACGCCACCGCACAGTCTAGAGCACCGGGGCAGGCCGGCGGCTCTCGCAGCCCCACTGCCCAGAGCACTGGTGGCACGGCGAGCTGAGGCTGTGCGGGAGGAGAGACAGCAGACGAGGGACAGGGGGTCTAACCTCCCTGGTCTGGAGCTCAAGGGCCGGGCAGAAGGGTCCTGCGGGTTGGATGTGGCCCGTGGGCCGCAGTTTGCCCACCTCTGCTCTAGGGCCTCCATTCTTTGGAGCAGGGGCATTTCCCTAAGGTCAGAGAGGTGTCTTGCCATCCTAGGGGAAATCCATCCGAATTTGGTCGAGTTATAAGCCTGAGAAAACAGCTCTTTGCAGGTGCTTGTTACATCATTCTCTCTACCCTAGGCATGCTCCACTGCCACAACAGTGCATGCCAACACACCCAGGCTCTGATCCACCCTGAGGACATGTACTATTTTCCCTGCAAGTGCCCAGGGCAGCCCTGGCACAGGGTACCAGAACTAAGAGCAGGGAGCCTGTCTCAGCTGTGCTCTCAATGCCCTTCCTGCTAGAGCCCAGGGAGGGAGGAGTAAACAGCCGGCCTTGAATGCCTGGAGTCAGCAGCTGGGGTGGGGTGATGGGTGTCAAGAACAAGGGCAGGCTAGGAGATGCAGTGGGGAAATAGGAGAATAGAGATGCTGGGAGCAGAGGAGAATGGGACAGAAGGGGCTAGGATCTGCAACTGCTAGGGATCATTCCCCTTCCAAAAACTTGAGTAATGAGTCCCAACATCCTTCCACTCTCAGCAAATAAATCTATGAAACACTGGCAAAGTGTGAGTGTCAGCCCCCACAGAAGGTCACTCCACATATAGAATAGCCTACTATCGTTACTAGTTCTGTTAGCTTCAGGGCTAGCAGTCTATGCTGTGCCTCAAGTTCCAACCCTGCTGATGGCATGTGGAGGGATCAATATGGTTCCACATAATAGGACACATTTTTTCAGGTTTTTTTTTTTTAAAAGGTAAGTTACATTCCAAAAAAGACTATGTTAAAAGAACAAGGGTTGCAAAGTCAAGCATGCTAAAGTTAGAAAATTCCTGAATGAAGGTTGCTTCCCCTTAAAGTAATAACTAGGTGGAATATGAGAGATTTTGTAATCATGGATGCTTTTGAAAGTTAACAAAAAGGCCTTTGAGAGACTATGGAGAGCGGGTCTACTACATATGGCAGGAAGGGAAGAATTTTTATTAAATGTTGAGGAAAAATCAACCTGGTGCATTGAAGCCAGCGTAAGAGGCAATGAATGAACAGACATCTTCAGACATTTCTATTTTTAAGTGGCTGATTATGTACAAAGGGAAGTGAGTTGTGGTATAATTGTACTCCCAATATTAAAAATCCAGCACAAGTTGAAAATATGTTTGCAGTATTGCATGTAGTTCACAACCCAGGGCACCCCAGGAGACTTATTCTGGTGTTTCAATTAAAAGCCATCTTCTGCATTGGAACATCCACGTTGGGTTATTTTGCAACAAAAGCGTCTTTGTATCCATTAGCTACTGTCTCCCTCTAGCGAAGGAGCAGACTAAGTGCTCCAGCTACTTAGGCGAAAGTGCTGACAATACACTGTCAACACCCAGCTAATCTTAGGTCTGAGCCATTCAGTGCTATGAAACGCATTATCCCTAGGGTAGATAGAAGCCAGGGCATAGATGACAGCAAGCTGGCTGAAGCTCAGTCTAGAGACGCACGCTGCAATGGTGGTAGGTTGGGAAAAGCAGGGGGAAGATGTGGTGAGGCTCAGTAATGCTTTCAGATAGGATTTTGGTCACTTTATTTTTAATATTACCTCCAATGGTCCCTACAGCCCAGGACAGATGTTTTGGTCTTACTGCCCCGTCCCCAAATTCGAATCTCAAATTTAGGTGATGACACTTACCAGCTACCAAATTCCAGGATTAGGTTAAAAATTGAATAAGCAAGGTTAGTAATGGAGGGCTAGTTCTCCAAAATAGAAAGACTCATGACACATCTCATGTCCCTCTAGTTGAAGATCCCTCAGGCATCATCAACCATCAGCAGGTGCTCTCTCAGTGCTCAGCTTAAGCGATGAACAATTACAATGAACTCTTATGAGACGTATCCAATTCCAAGCAGAGCAGCCCTCTCTAGAGTCTTCCCTAGCCATTAGCTACATGGAACAAAGATGGTTCTAGGTCGATTCTTTATTCCCAAAGCAGAGGGGAACTGAAACAATGAGAACTACAAGAACATCTCATGAAAAATCCAAAACCACCAAGTCTGCTTCTGTACAGGAAGAGGGCCAGCCCCAGCAACCTCAATTTTGACTAGGCACATGGCCTGACAACACAAATACATAAAGCCAAGGGTCAAGAAACAGCAGTTACTGGCAGCTTACTGTTCTTCTCCTTCATGAAGTTGTTTCCACAGATGGTGCCCGATAGGATACCCAGGCAATGAGATGCAGTTTTTAAAATTTATTGTAAAACCTTAATCCTAAAATAAGCACCTGGATTTAGCCTCTATTTTGTGAGCTCCCCAAGATTAACAGATGCATCCAGTTTTAATCATGCAGGAACAAGACTCGAGCAAACAGCTCCTCCTCAAATTGTGATGGAAAGCCTGCTGCTATGGAATGACCAGCCTCTTGTCCCAGAACAGACTCTCTAGAGAAAACAGATTTCAGACAGGAGGAGACCCAACCAAGGGAATGCCAGGAGTCAGGACCCTTTAAACTGAGATGCTGGCTTGATTGGTTATTTGGGAGGGACTGGAGAGCTGGTATCTTTACAAACCATGTGTCTGTCCTGATGCTAAAACAAAGTCTCTTGTAAGTGCCAGCTGCTTTAACCAGCTGGGATGAGCAAGGAACTGTGCACGCTTCCCAAAGCAAGGACCTGAGATAGGGGATTTCATGGAGAATGTAATACAGCCCACAGTGATTGGCAGCCTGACCACACTTTCACTTTGAATGGCAGGTTAACAGTGCTGCAGTTCCTCCCCGCCTTCTGCAGCGCTACCCAGTCATCCCCAGTTCTGCTGCGTGCCCAGCACCCTCTCGCCTACACAGACCACCAGACTGCTTGAAATGGTTACCATGAGTCCCACACAGTTTTACAACCCCTTGTGCTTCTCCAGAAGCCACTGCTTAGAGAGATCAGTAAATCAAAGCACCCCAGCTCCTTCAGTGGAATTACTGCTTCCAAGTGTATTTCCTCTGTCACCAAGGGACCTTCAGTCCCTCTGCAGCACAGAGATATTCAGTGTGACCTTATCTGGCCCTCTCTTTTCCCACTGCGCGATGCCCATCCTTGGCCATTGCCGAGCTCAGCTAGCTTCTTTGCTGAGCTCCAACTAGCCAGAAGGCAGGCTTTGGAAGGGTCTGCTCTGGAATGCTGCAGTGACTAACGTAGCTGAAGTCGACGTACTTAGATCTCCTCACCGCGGTGTCTTCGCCGCCGTAGGTCGACTTCTGACGCTCGCCCGTCGACTCCGCCTCTCACTCCGGTGGAGTACTGCATCGACCGGAGAGCGCTCAGGGGTTGATTCATCCCGTCTAGACTAGATGTGATAAATCCACCCCCGCTGGATCGATCGTGGCCCATCGATCCAGCAGGTAAGATAGATACACCCTTCGGGCTCCTAGAAGGCCGGACTTGTAGGGGAACTTGCATGCTGTGCTCAGGCCAGCAGCTGGGGGGCGTGGCTGCAGCAGGGCGGGGGGTTCGATTCCCAGCCCGGGGAAAGAGAGACTCCTGCTAGCTTGCTGAAAACAGCAGCATGGACGCCGCGGCACTGGCAGCAGCTCAGGCCAGCAGCCGGAGCTCAGACCCGGGGGGGCGCCACCGCCACTACGGCCACTGCGACATGAGTTTGCCTACCCGCACTGGAAATGACACCCCCAGCTGCAGCACAGACAGAGCCCGAGAGCTCGAAGCACGTCACCGTGAACGAACTGAAGCGATACTGAACTTTACACCACCACGAAGATTTGAACTTAGCGCTCCAGGTGGCCATTTTGTTGAAATCCCTTCAGTCACTCCCAGTGCAAGAGTTCAAGGGGGAAGGGCAGCAAGCCTGCATAGACACTGACCAAGAACTTTACCATCAAGAGACTGTTAATTACACATTTTAAGCCAACGTTGCCAATTAACACAATCCATCTGAACAGAACATTTACAGAGTTCTGTGAAATAGACTGTCAGATTCTCTGGTAAGCTTCCCTCCCCCCCCACAGATTCATCCCATGCTATTTTCCTGCAACTTCATTTTTAAGTGAATGACTCACCCCAACAGGCAGCAGGTTTAAAACAAATAAAAGGAAGTATTTCTTCACACAACGCACAGTCAACCTGTGGAACTCCTTCCCAGAGGATGTTGAGAAGGCCAAGACTAACAGGGTTCAAAAAAGAACTAGATAAATTCATGGAGGATAGGTCCATCAATGGCTATTAGCCAGGATGGGCAGGGATGATGTCCCTAGCCTTTGTTTGCCAGAAATTGGTAATGGGCGACAGGGGATGGATCACTTGATGATCACCTGTTCTGTTCATTCCCTCTGGGGCACCTGGCATTGGCCACTGTCGGAAGACAGGATACTGGGCTAGATGGACCTTTGGTCTGACCCAGTATAGCCATTTTTATGTTATGAACAGAGAAGAATTTTTAAAAACAGCATCTCCCCCCCCCCCCAGACCATCAGAGAAAAAACCTTCATAAGTAGAGTCCTCTGAGGATACATAAATGTGTATCTGCATCCGATCTGCAAAAATTGTCTGCAGATTTGCAGGGCTCTACACTGGGGGCAGGGCTGAGGCTCCAAGGCATAGCATCCACTGGAGCCCAGTCGGGGAGAGCCACGAGGGCAGCTGTGGGGAGCCCACGTGGAGTCGCAGACCCTCCACCTGTCCTCAGCCAGACAGGCAGCCTGGGGGGTGGGTACACGGCTGAGGCTGCTCTCAGCCCCCTCTCCCCCACACAGTGAGTAAGTGGAGGGTCTGCCACGGCTCCCCAAAGCTCTCTGGCAGGGCTCCACACTGGCCTGGCTGGAGGGAATGGGGAGACCTGTGGAGCTGCCCAGGCCCCCCGCCCAGGGCAGGTGGACAGTCCGCTGCGGCTCCCCACAACTTCCCACCCAGCTCTTACCCTGGTTGGCTGCCGGAGCCAGGTTGGAGAGAGCCACACTGACAGCTATGGGGAGCCACGGTGGACCCTCCACCTGCCCTGAGCATGTGGCCCAAGCGGCCCCCTGCCCAGTGTCCCTGCCTCCCCAGACCTCCCAACCAGGGCAGGTGGAGGATCCATGCCGGGGTTCCTCACAGCTGCCCACCCAGCTCTTACCCTCAGAGCCCTGCACAGATACAACATTTGTATCCGCATCCGCACAGTTATTTGCAGAAATGGTCCACGGATATCTGCAGATATAAAGCAAATACTTGCAGATTTGCAGGGCTCTATTCATAAAGTCTCCCAGTTTGTGTTGTGTTGTCTATTTGGAGGAGACCTCTGAAGGGAGCAGTCTGGGCCTTGTACCAGAGACAGACCACCACCAGCACTCAATATAGCCTGGTGCTATTCCTCCAAGGAGGAAGGCATGGAACTTTCCTGGCAATGCCAATAAGTCAATAAAAAACAGATGCACTTTCTGAATAATAAGCATCCCTTTAATTGCTGACACCATTACAAAAACTGATTACATTAGCAACCAAAAAAAGGACTGTTTATTTGAGGCTGAAGTCAGAGGCAGCTACTCCCAAAATGTATCTAAGTAAAACAGTGTACAACATCAGTATTAAAATGTTATATTTATTCCATTGTCGTCATTTCCCCGCTGGATTTTTCTGAACAAGTTTTACTGAGCAAAATAAAAAATAAAAGGTTATACATTTACCATATCTCCAGGAATGTAGAGGTCTAATTATCCAAACAATTTTTATTATAAAACTAAATTCTGGAAGTGTCTACAGAGTTTTTCTTCTTTAAATCAGTAGTCTAACAAGAATTAGAAAAGACAAAACTCTGTTCAGTGTTTGACGAAGTAGAAAGGGTGAAAACATAAATAAGGCTTTAATTTGGCAAAATATAATACAATGCCTTCTGCTATCCTCAAATTAATGATTCCCCTGTGACTTCATTCTGCAAGAGAAAGAAAAAAATTCACTTAAGCCAAGGAGTTTACAAAGAAACACTGCTCAAAGAAATTCATGTACAGCAAACATTAGTTGAGCAGGTCATCCCAAAGACTGGGCTAGTGGTCACCTCAGTTGTGAAGTCCAGGACAGTACAGAGGCCAAAGCCCAATGGGTTGGGAGGATGATAGCAAAAAGTGATCTTTCTATTGTTTATAATGCCTCGTTACCCAAAGTACCAAGCAGCTTTGGAGAAACTTGAGCTTCCTGACCCCTCAGAAGACAGAAGCCATTGAGATAAAACCATGGACGCTAAGAGGAGGAGGAAGAAAGTACCTGTTTCTAAATATAAGGGTGGGATAGCTCAGAAACGAGCTTCACTGAATCTCCCGTGTTCACAACCTAAAAACTAATGCCTAATTCTTATCAACTGAATCTCAAACTCTGTTTAGTCTGCTATAGTTGCTCTTTCCGTTCAGCCTGCGGCCTTCACAGTCCTCCATCTCTAACTTTTAGCTGTCTCAAGTCTGATGGATTCTGTGAGAAGGTTCCAACACCTCAGGCTTGTCCAAACTTTTGTCAGCTCCGGGTTGTCAACACTAGGTGGTCAGCTATGGAAGGCCCCTGGTTTTTAAAAGGTAGCTTTGAATTAAAG
Organism: Dermochelys coriacea; assembly: GCF_009764565.3. Taxonomy (NCBI): domain Eukaryota; kingdom Metazoa; phylum Chordata; order Testudines; family Dermochelyidae; genus Dermochelys; species Dermochelys coriacea. Next base: position 119,844,201 of record NC_050073.1, read on the forward strand.
CATGCAAGCCCAATAACACAAATAGGTGTCACTATGCCCCCAGCCTGAAACTACTATTTCATATCACAGAGACTATACCATACTTCCACTGCATGCTCAGCAAAATCTCACTCGGTTATTTTTATACCCATTCTAAAGATACATCAGTGTGTATGATCTTTTGCACTGCCACAGACACTATGGAAGCAAACAAGGCTGCTGTGTGGAAGAGACAAACATCTGTCAACTGAGGCAAAGAGAAAAAGTGTGATTGTCATGTCACAACCAGGCAGTGAGCTCTCAGGCCTAGAAAGAGGAGCAGGAAACGCTGAGATCCGAAAAGGCTGAATGGAGGAGGGATCAAGAAAGGAGTAAGAACAGGTCTGGTAGAAGCTTTTGACAGAGCCTCCCTAAAACATCAGACTTAACAGATGCCAGACTTGTTAAAACCCACCTGTCATGAAGTTAAAGAACGTTTGTCTGAGACAGATATTGTAGTGTAGACATACCCAGGTTAAGACACCCACAGCCGGCCCATGTCAGCTGAATCAGGCTCGTGGAGCTCGGGCTGTGGGCCTATAAAACTGCAGTGTAGACAGCCAGGTTTGGGCTGGAGTCCAGGGTCTGGGACCCTCCCCCATGGTGGGGTCCCACAGTTCGGGCTCTAGCCCTAGCCCAGACAGCTACATTGCAGTTTTATAGCCCCACAGCCCGAGCCCCACGAGCCTGATTCAGCTGACATGGGCCGGCTGTGAGTGTCTTACTGCAGTGTAGACATACCCCTGGTTACAGCTAAAGTATCCATTTCCTACCTACTAGCTGATAGTGTTCTTTTCCCTTTGAGAGCATTTGGCTTATTGACACAACCAACTTCTTGAGGTGTCCAACATCCTGGCATAGACTCACTGCCAGATTTAGTCTTTTTTCAGTCAATTCCTGAAACAGGAGGGGGAAAAAAAAAAGAATCATTAATAGCTCATTTACAAGTGAATTACTGAGACCAGAACTAGATTCTCAATCCAAAATGAGGCCTTCTTATACATCGGCATACACCGTGCAACTCTGACAACAACACTGGAGAAAGTGAAGGGTCCGTGGATTTGGGACTTACACTTGCAGTGGGGTAGCCACAGTTTGTCAGTGTCTGACCATTAGCAGCTTAGCACCAAATAACCAGCAGGTCTGACTGAATATCTGATCAGAGTACAGGACGCACCACATGAGGCATGTATACTGGGGGGCTGAGATAGCACGGTTAGCCAGGGGAGACAGAACGCAGCAATATGACAGAAGGATGATCGCAGCTACCTTGAGTGAGGCAAGACGGTCTGTATCCAACTGTGTCCAGAAGGACCCAGCTGGCAGCCTGGAGGAGTGATGTACATGTGAAATTCTAATTGACATGCCGCTAGTGATAGGTGGGAGGGGCAGAGGAAATGGTTTTCTAGTTTACATTAGGTGATGTCCCCCTGCCCTTCCCCACAAGCTGTCATACAAGGCACCAATGTATTTGATAAAGAGTTGTGTTTCCATATGGATCTTGTTATTAGCAGCATATAATGGTGGTCATACCCTGGGGCACAAAGCTCCAGCTCCTATTCGCTGGAGATGGCGCACAGGTCTAGTCCCAAGAGCAGAAAGCTGGCCTAGTATCAGCCTCTCAGATTCGTCACTGATGGGAGAGAGAGCTCTCCGATTCTGGCTCTGAAAGCCTGCTGGCTAGCTGCTCTCATGCTCCTTCTGCCTCCAGGGGTGGTTTCTTACCCCAGCCCTGGGTAGAATCTATGGACTGACTCTGATCCCGTTTGGTGCACTTCTCCGCACTCCCCATGTTTTAAAATAATTGGCTATAAAAGTGAAAGGACTATAAAATCTAGCAAGATCTAGAAAGAGGCCACTCTCCTGATGCAATCAAAACAGAGTCTGCACTACTTATTTATCCAAAATTCATATTTTGCATAAATAGATGACATGCCCTTGGTTTTTGAACTTCACTATCCATTTATGCTGGATTCCAGAAGACAAACTTGCAAAACTAGAACCAAACACGATATAAACCCCTATTTAGACTGCAAATATTTATTCCTTTCACCAGACGATTCCACATAAGCCCATCATACAAAAAAACTTGAGATGTTACTATTTTCACTCAGATCAATAAACTCTGAAGCAGGAAGACGCTGGAGGAGCTTTCATTTGCATGTATCCACAAGTTAAAAAAAACCTCAGTGACTGCAATTGTTCCAATACTCAGCTGCAACAGAGAAAGGCACTTGGAGTGAAATTTTCAAAAGTGTTCAGCATTCGCTTAACTCTGCTCTCACCATATCATTAGCAATTTTGCCATTGACTTCAGTGGGGACAGAGTTAGACCAATGCTTAGTACTTCTGAAAAATCCACCGTATTAGTTATGGAAAAATTACAATTACAGCTTCAGACAGAACCACTTTTAGAGGTGTTGAATATTAAGATGTGGTTTCCAAGAGGCCCTCATCCTATGGTATCAGGACTAGTTCAACCACCACTAGATAATCTACTGAAGAGCAAGATTTTTGTAAAAATCACATCTTAAAACATACAGCTTTAGTGAATGATTTGTCCAAAACACAAGTCATCTTAAAAGGTGGAAAGTGATCATGGAAAAAAATATGTATCCCATTGGGCTAAGATTATGGCTGGATGCATCAAAGATCAGCAAAGGACACTAAAATCAAGCCTCCCAGCACTGTCTTGGTGTCTCAGCTAGTCTAAGACATGTAGGTTGGTAAGAATGTGTGAGGGCTACGTTTGGATTCTCTGCAAACATGTTTCTCTACTGTAAAAATAACTGGGAATCTATATTAAATAAAGTAGCCACTATAAGGGATCAGACAATTAAAATCTATGTATGTTGAACCTCATCATTATCTCCAGTGTTTAACATGGATAAATAAGTATGATTGCAAGTTTGACTCGAAGTCTAGCAAATTAATGAGCCACAGAATTAACTGACAGCTGCATACGAGAGCACAATATGGATTACACAATAATGAACAACTGGGACTGCTCCTCTCTTATGGTACTAGGTAAACGCTGTTTTTTATTGGCTCTTACACCTCTTCTCCTCTAGTGGAGAGCTCTTCTCTCTCATTCTCTTATTCCGTCTGCTTCTCTTCCTTTCATATTCATTGTATAATTTAGTTTCACTAATAGGGACCAGCTATAACTCATATTATTCATACCTCTTGGGACCAAATCCCAGTTCCCCCACTTAGACTTGGGCTCAACCCGACACTGCCACTTCAGGGCTGCAATACTCTTGCTGCTGTGCCCTTCCACCACTCAATTCTCCCCACCAGGAAGAAAAGATTCTGACTGGTGCATCCACCATCATTCTCTCCTCTGCAGCTGGTGAAGAGGAGGGAATCCATGCTGACCACTCCCTTGCTGCAAGCTTCCCACAGCCTGCCACCACCAACTCCCCTGCACTCAGCTCTCCCTGGCAGGTGGGGAAGCAGTATTTGCCCCTTGTACACTCTCTAAAAAGCCCTCCGATAAAAAGATGTTGGAAAAGGAGCAGCAGAAAACTCCCATCCTATGTGTGCCTGCAGCTCTCATCTTCCTGTCCAGGCAGACAGCAAGCCCAGTGCTTACTTTCGGTCACAGACTACACAGGACACTTCAAGTATTTAGCGCTGAAGCTAGGGTTTTAGGTTAGGATTCAGAGAGATTAGAAATGGGTAAGACTGCAACTGTGCTTTCAAATTAGTGTATTCACTAGGTAAGAAAGTGTCCAGATGTCTGTGCACTATTAGAACTCACACAGCTTCTATCTGTGAATTCAGACCTGGCATGTCCCTAGTGCTCAGTGAGGCATCTTTGAAGCCATCTGAGTGAGCCAGGTGTTATAACACTGAAGCAATGAGTTTAAATGTTCAATGGTTCCAGTGTAGTTTCCTTTTTAGTTAAGGAACCATAATTCAGAACTGACGGAGCAAAGACGATCCTCTCTCAGTGGAACTGGCAGTTATGGCCTCTGCATGGAACATGACAATCTCCTGACTTGTTTGCCTGACATCTCTGTATGTTCACAAACTCTCTGTATCACAAGGGAACTTCCCAGTCCTGAACCTTAAATAGCTTCATGGGACCGGATGTGTCTTTGGCTGCAGGCTCTGTAGCTTGTGATGCAAGCAGTGCAGCAAGCCAAGCAGTGTCAATGACTGATTGCTTTCTACTCTGGCATTCATTGCATCTAATGACTGCAGAGCAAGGACTCTTCTCTAGTGCTCTGTGGAGAACTCTGCTCCATTAGGTTTCTGAAGTCACTTTTACCTTCAGTAGCAAAATGGAGTCAACTGAAATTGCTTGTCCCATCAACATCTACAGCTCCCTCCCTCCAAGTATGACATTTCTTCCACCCTTTGACATAATGTAGCTGCTGAGAAGTCAAAAGTCCCCTGACATGATTAAGCTCTTTAGCCCAATTTGCATGCACAACCATGGTATATGTGGGCTCACGTTAGGCATCCAAGATGTTTAGCCCAGGCCTTCACGGACATTCACAGGTTGATGTTGGTTGTCCAACTCTGTAGCCAACAAAATATTTCAGCTGTAACCTTTCAATGTACTGCTATCGCAGACGAGAATCGCAAAATAGCCCCACACTCCAGAAAGCTGCCACACTGCAGCGCAAAGGGATTCTCAGGATCACTGCTTACTGAAATGCAGACCAACGAGATTCTTCTGCCACGCTGGACCAGGGTCATCATGCTCCCAGTGGCACGGCATTGGCTAAAGCGGGACTAAGACACTTTCAGTGGGCTGATGCGCTCCTCCCCATGGTTCATATGGCCCTGACTGAAGGGGTTAAGCATGCGTGTTGTAATACTGAGGCAAGACAAGGTGCCAGTCTCCATGTGGAATTACATGCTTCAGAGTGCCCATCAAATGCTGAATGTTTGAAGCTTATGTAGTTACAGGAAGATCATTTTTAAGTGTTCCTTAATGAGGGAGAAGCGCTGTTAAAACTCTTCCCCCTTAACTGCACCCGAAGGACCAAGCCACATTTATTTCCATTTTGAAAACCCTGGCTCGTAAATTAACCCTCTGGCCCCACCCCCAAAAGGTGAACTTGAAAGATAAGGGGTCATGGTACAAATACCAGCCGAGCCCAAGTGTAAACACCCTTGTGATCCTGAGCATTGAGAGGACACAGCTCAAGGAGGAAGCACTTCTGACATTTTTCTATGCTAGGAAAATCTCCTGACCCGATTTCAGTGCCAGTGGACTATTGTATGTTCTGCAACTACAGCTCATTTCTCAGAGTTAACACTTTGCATAAGCCCTGAATTGCCCCTGGAGACAGACTCAAAGAAAACACTCACTGGCTCTGAGGAACCATCACTGTTCTCAATAACATTGGCATCCCCGGCAGCTTTTCCTATTTCTCTCTCAAGAGATGCCAGTGACTCTTGGGCCTGTAGGGAAAAACAGAGGCAGCAATTAAAGGACGGAAAGCAAACCACCTGTCTAACGCCTAATGTTAGACACACAGGAAATAAGTGTTCTGGAGAAAATCTGTTTTATGCCATGTTTGCTCAGGGGACCACGCCATTCATTGAGATTGACATGTCTTCTTACAATCAGGTATCTTGCATGTCAGGCTGGCTACATGTGAAAATTATGCTAGCGGGGAATTTTAATAGCCTTGTGTCAAGATTAGGAAAAAAGTTGAATAGATAATTTAATGTGAAAGACTAATTTGAATAAGGATCTGAAACCCAATTCATGTATCTGCCAATTATGCAGAATACAATAAAAATCCTCTAGGATGGTGTGGCTTTATTGCCGTTACGTGGGAATTAACCAACGCAGTCAGTCCACACATTATGGTTACTGCACCATCACTTGCTTTGGTATTCTTGCATCTTAGAAAGTGTTAAATAAGGCCACTGATACATTAAAAAGGTATCCCTGCACCCAGAAAGCAGAGCTGCTGTAGTCTTTTGCCCCTCTCTCCTATTGCAATGTCCACCCTACCAACAAGGCTGGCTTGCAGACCTACCTCTACTAAAGATGTCTTCATCTGTCCAAACTAAAAGCCTGGTGTGTCCAATATCTTCTCGTGGATATCTGGCAGTCAGCTGAAGCTCAACAGAGCTTTCAATCTTCCCCACCAAGGCCTCCCTGCTTTCTCCTCTCAATCACTGGAACACCACCACCATCCTCCCTGTCACTCAGACTCACAACCTGGGTGTCATCTTCAACTAGGACCTCCAAGTTCTCCTATCCAGGCAAGGTCTAAGTCTTGCCGATTTTTTCTGCATATCGCCACTAAGGTACGGCCTTTCCTGTCTATCCACTCAGCAAAAACTCCCGTTCAGATTCTCATCTCAATTACTGCAACACGCTTCTCTGCAACCTTGACAAACGCAATCCATTCTGAAAGCTGCTGCAAAGATCATTTTCCTAGCTGGTCATTTTGACCATGTGACCCCTCTCTTTGCACCCCTCCACTGGTTCTACCTTCTCTATCACAGCAAATCTAAGCTACTGGCCTTCATTTTCAAGGCCTATCATTCACTATCAAGATGTTGACCCCAGCCTCCATCACCCACTTGTTAAATATACAAACAAGCACCTTTGTGCTTTCGCCCACGCTGCTCCTCACTCTTGGGAGAAGCTCCCCATAAACCATCTGCAAAGCTACCTCATCAGGGTCTTTCAAAACCCTCCTTAGAACTCACTTTTTCCATGTCTATAAAAAAACCTAATAGTTCGGCTCTGGTGCAGAAACAACTACCGTCCATGCTCACCTACATGGTCTCATTGATGCCTTGAACTCTCCCATCTGCCTGTGCTCACTATTGTCTCGTCTGAAATTGTAAGCTCTTTGAGGCAGGGACCATCTCTGTTCTGTTTGTACAGCACTTAACGCAGAGGGGTCCTGGTGCAAGGCTAGCACTCCTAGGGCTACAGTAATCCAAACCATCATCTACAAGCCTCAGAGTAGCGGTAGAGAGAACATACACACAATTTTAAATGCTACGGATAAGAGCTGTTCTTTACATCAGGATGTCAGTGGAACACACTGAAGTGTCATATGAAACTTCCCAGGATTAAAAAACTGGCCTTACAACTGGAAAAGCTTCTTCAGCAGAACAAGAGCAAGAGTGTTATATCCATGCGGGCTTGGGAAATAAGGGCTAGAACCTGCCCTATACTAGCATACTCTTGCTTTTGCACTTCTCCCACAGCAGTGAAGGGCATTAAAGCTGCCCTAAATGAGAAGCTAAGGGTTCCCTCGGCATGGAAGAGTGACACAACCGGCCTCATGCACCCCCATCTCATCCTCCAAGCTAAACAGGAGTGAAAGTGGGGCAGTTGGAGCGCATTGCGCTCCAGTAATCCCAGGCCTTTGCAACAACCTCTGTGGAGAAGTTACACACCAACACAATCTAAAGCAAACAACCAGCCAGCCCCAGGACTGAGAGTGACAGAAAGGTGGCATAAAGTGCACCAAGCGAAGCTTCCCCAAATCCAAGTATTGATCCCCTCCATGTGAGATCAATTTATATATTGATTAGAAACACCAGCGTTTCTCACTCATCTTAGGTTATCCCCACTGCAAAACACATGTTGCAACAATTGGTGGTAAAGAATCACTGATCTCATGCAGATTTTTTTTTCTACATCTTGTAACATTATAGGGTCTATTCCAGTGATACACGCTGTATATGCATGCCTGTTTAACTCACTACTGCAAATGGTTACTGTTAAGTGCATATCTATTACATTTATATCAGCATGAACTCTAATGAACAGAGCACAGCTTTAAGCAGAGCAATCATTGGCTATACAGCTTTTCAGTAGTTTCCTTCTGACCCTGTTCTATTCTCAAATAAGCAGATATGTATCTTAGTCAGATAGTTTTCAGAGTAGCAGCCGTGTTAGTCTGTATTTGCAAAAAGAAAAGGATGACTTGTGGCACCTTAGAGACTAACAAATTTATTTGAGCATAAGCTTTCTTGAGCTACAACTCACTTCATCGGATGCATTAAGTGGATGAAGTGAGCTATAGCTCACAAAAGTTTATGCTCAAATAAAATTTGTTAGTCTCTAAGGTGCCACAAGTACTCCTTTTCTTTTAGTCAGATAGTGCATCCGTTCTCCAACACCATATACAGTACCTCTGTCTGGAAATCAGAATTTGGGCCCTAGAATTTACAATCCCACTCCACAAACATTCAGTTCAAAATTTTATAGTCAGCTTGTATTTTAGCACAAGAGAGCTACAGATGTTATTAGTGCCTGGTTTTAAAAAAAAAAAAAAAAAAGTCAAGCTTTGATAATACCTTAATCTGCATCTATTAAATAGCTCCCCTTACCTTAGGCAAGTCGCCAGCTACTTTCTGCCTCTCACTTTGATCAATTTTAAGTTTTGCTAGCGTATCATTTAACTGTGTTTTCAGCTGTAAAAGAAAAAAAGAGAGAGAGTAAGGCTCTTTTTTAATTAGCATCCTTCTTGGATTAATCCAGTGCATCATTGATTGCAGAAGGAAAAAAAATGACTAAAAGTTACGACTCACAGGGGATTAGTCAACATTTGTTACAAGATTTACAAGGAGAGCCAAGGAAGAGAGATTCAATCTGTAAAGTTAAAGGCAAGCAACACACGCTACAGAGACAGAGATGGGGTTAGAGTCAGTGTGACAACCATATATGGTTTTGACTTTAAGCGACACTGCCAGTAAGAAAAGTTTATACCAAAAAAGGCTGATGTTTGACTTAATTCACAGCAAACATCCAGAGTTGAGGATATTGCCACAATATATTGCTAGCTCAGAGCAAACTGCCCCCTCTCTACTAAAATATGCTGTGAAAATATACCGCAGATTGTGTGCGTCATGTTACAAGCATGTTCACTCCACCAACATGCTAATGTCATGTCTAATGGTTTATCGCCATCTACAAGAGATTAAAATGTTCATTGTGTTTAGACTTTACTATTTAGAACATTAAGCTGTTTCAGTCAAGGAGAATTATTTCTTTATGCTAGTTGCACCAAAATACCGCCTCTAAAGAATTATCGTAATTTTAAATATATCCTTTTATTATTTGGATTGCTCTTTGATGCGACATGCATGTCAACTCCTCCAGGACTGCACTTGATGCATCATCCTTGAAGGGGCAAGTTCACTACAAGCCTTGAAGCGCTGGTTTGGTGGGTTCCTGGTCATGCAGCACATTGCGCTATTGCTCACTCTTCTTGGGAACTAGCAGGGGATTAAAAAGAACAATAAGGGTGCTCCAAATGCAGAATTCTTGTGAATTTCACTCTTTTCCTCATACTCTTGTCTGCTGCAAACCCATCCAAACAGGAGAATATTCCTGTACGTTTTGTATGCGAGAAGTACAGTCCGTTTGCTACCTCATTGCACACGAACAAGCAGCAGGGAGAGTGACGGGATGATAACGGCCCTACAGACTTCACCAAGACAGCAGCTTTCGTCTTGAGTAGTTTGGCTACCTTGCTAAGAAGCTGGAATTTTTAATGGTCGCAGCTGTAGACCGAGGGGCGAACTTTGCCGGCAATATTCAAACGGTCAGACAGGCAGAGCCGTGACTGTGAATCCCGCAGTGTTTATAACAGCCCTGTTAAAGATATGCATTTCTTTAAGCAAAGGCAATGTTCACTTTTTAAGGTCTGTTTCCTTCGGACATTAGGCAGTTTGCACAGCAATAAAGTAAATTTTGCTCTTCAGGGAGGAGGCTGCAGTTGTCAATGTGGTTCTTACAAGCCAGGATTGGAAGGTAAGCCCACACAGAGAGGGCACTCCACATGTAACACCAGGTAATCAGAAACCTCCCAGAGTATTCAGAGAGGTGACACCAGCATGGGGAGGTAACAGCCGCGAGCTGGAAGAGCATCTGCATGCTACCAACAGCCCCACTTCACTTCTAGAAGTGCTCATCTCAAGTAGGTTTGGGTTTTTTAAACTTAAGAAGGCTTAACCCAGACCAGTTTTGCATGTGTTAGGGCTGATCAGCATGATACTGCAATCCAGCTTGGGGAAATTAATGCTGGCTTTACCATCCTAGCTAACACTCAAAACAGGTATGGAGACTAGGAGCGGGGAGGTATCGGAGTTAGATTAACCTTCACACTGGAAAATATTGCGACGGGGCAAGGCCAGATGGCTATGGAAGAGTAGTCTTATTGGGATCCGGGAAGTGGGCGGGCGAAGCCCGTCCACTGCTAAAGGGTCCCCCCCAGCCTAAAAGGGGGATCCACAGGACCTAGATACCCAAAAAATTCCGGGGGACAACTAATAAAATAACAGGGACAGGAGTGCGGTCAAAGGGTCAAAAGAAGGGAACCGGACGGGGACACCGAGCAGAGAACCCCGGACAGAGCCCACTGCTCCTCAAAGGCGTCAAGGGAGTCAGAGGACGCCGCCCAGAGGAACTCTGCCCGGATACGTGAACGGACCGAGGATCGGAAATAGGCCCCACAGTCACAGGAGACTCCATCGGCCAACCTCCTCACTCTGGTTTTGTAGATGGCCATTTTAGCTAGGGCCAGGAGGAGGTTGACCAGGAGATCCCGGGACTTTGTGGGGCCACGGATAGGGAGTGCATAAATGAGAAGGTGAGGGGAGAAGTGCAACCAAAAACGTAATAAGATATTGGTGAGGAGCCGGAATAGGGGCTGCAGCCTGGCACACTCCAGGTAGACATGTGCCAGGGTATCCCTCACGCCGCAAAAGGGGCAAGTGTCTGGGATTGTGGTGAACCGCGCCAAGTACACGCCCGTGCTCACGGCTCCGTGAAGGAGCCGCCAACTGACATCCCCGGCGGGCTTTGGGACTAAGATGGAATATAGGCTGGCCCACCGGGGTATGGAAGAGTAGTGGGAGATAGATACATTAGCTCCAGGCTAAACAAATCCCTGGTACCCGGATAAGTGAAATGGCAGCTGCTCCAGGTCAATTAAGACACCTGGGGCCAATTAAGAACTTTCCAGAAGGCAGGGAGAAGGCTAGGTTGATCGGGACACCTGAAGCCAATCGGGGCTGGCTGAAACTAGTTAAAAGCCTCCCAGTCAGTCAGGTGGGAGTGCATTTCAGGAGCTGTGGGAGGAAGTTGTGCTGTTGGAGAGGCTGAGTAGTACACACCATATCAGGCACAAGGAAGGAGGCCCTGAGGTAAAGGTGAAGTGGAGCTTGAGGAAGTGAGGGCTGCTGTGGGGGAAGTAGCCCAGGGAATTGTACATGTCATGTTTCTAAAAGGACAGCTACCATAGCTGATACTATTAGAGTCCCTGGGCTGGAGCCCGGAGTAGAGGGTGGGCCCAGGCTCCCCCCCCCCCCCCGCACCTTTGCCCCTGATCAATCACTGAGACTGGGAGACAACAGAGACTGTGCAAGGAAGGATAACTTCTCCTCACCTCCCTCGCTGGCTTATGATGAAAATGGCTCAGTAGACTGTGACCCTTGTCTCTAGAGAAAGAAGGGTTACGTGGAGGGTCACAGTGAGCCTCTGAGGCTAGCGAAATCCACCAGGAAACGCGGGACACACGGAGGCAAGGGCAGAGCTTTGTCACAATATGTATATGGAGCAGCAGGCCAGACCTGGGTTCATCCAGCTCCACTTTGAAAAACCTAACAGTGGCAGCATTAGTTATCCGGCCGTATTCAAAATCAAAATGCAGCCAGGTACACATTTGTATGCCAGTACCCAGAACCACCACTCAGCTATTTCAGAGCAACAATAAGTGACTGAGCAATAGGAACAAACCAAGAAGTTTGGGCCGATTTGTGTATGCACAGAGTTCTTTCCTCTGTCCTTTTACAACTCGAATTATGGTGGGTGCTCCGTATTCTTCTCCTTCGTGTTTATGTGTAGTGTTTGTTCTAGATAGCTTTGGAAGAAAGCCCAAGGTGGTTTTCTATGTTAAGTTGATTGGCGCACACACAATTTTTGGTAATTCAAAAGTCTCCTACATGCAGCTATACTTGTTTGTCTAAATTACATGAAACACCAATCCTGAAAAAGCTCACTGAAGTATGAAAATCTTAAGGCTTAAGACTTTTCTAAAGAACCAGTCATGCTATAGTTAGGAGCAGAGAAAGACAAACTGTAAAAGTTGTACTTCAAAAATGATATTGCAATGGACAAAAACACCAAACTGAAGAGGTTAGCAGACAGACAGGATTTGGAATGGTTTCTCCATATAAGCATAATTTGAGCCCACTGGAGAACACGTTTCTTAACAAATTTAACTCTTCATTCGGTCTTACTGCTTCAGAATATGAATCCATTTTTTTCTGCAATTCAGTCAACAGATCTTTGAGCTGAAATGAAGTTTAGAGTTTTTAGGATTTGTCTCCTTGGGTGCCTGTTTGTCTTCTGCTCCGTTATTAATGTGTCCATCTACCCAAAAGTCACAAGCACCAACTCCTCAACTCTGATAGTTAGGGGTTCTATCATTATGCCAATTGACTTATTACCATAGAAAAGAAAAAGGAACTTTGTTTTGTCAGTTATGTTTACCTCTCTGACTTCTGAAACGTAAGTGGATCGCTCTCTTTCTGCCTTTTCTAGTTCACTTTCCAAATGTTCTCTCTCTTTAAGCTAGAAACAGAAAAACAGAGTTAACAGAGTTTCCGATTGTTTCCTTTCATTGTTATTGTTTTCTTAAACATTATTGTTGAATATAAAATTATTTATCTTCTCAAATTTTGCAGCTGGCACAAGTTGGCCATTTAAATCCATAGGAGACCTCATTTCCACAAGTGGTGAGCATCCACTGGCTCCCACTAACTTGAACACTTAGGTTTCAGAGTAGCAGCCGTGTTAGTCTGTATTCACAAAAAGAAAAGGAGGACTTGTGGCACCTTAGAGACTAAAATTTATTTGAGCATAAGCTTTCGTGAGCTACAGCTCACTTCATCCACTGAATGCATCTGATGAAGTGAGCTCACGAAAGCTTATGCTCAAATAAATTTGTTAGTCTCTAAGGTGCCACAAGTCTTTTTTTTTTTTTTTGAATACTTAGGGAAATCTGGCCATTTATGGAGGTGCCCAAATCTAGTCTTAGGAGCCAGACTTCAGGCCCCCACTTTTTCAAAATCTTCACCAAAAGGTTTTTAGAGGTGAATCTGCAATGCAGCTTAATCAGCAATACAAAACTGCTCTACTTGCATGAAATAGTTCCCAAAAAGGTTTCAAATGTAAGTAGTGATTTAAGTTAAGATATTATTGAATGGAAAGCTTCAAAAGGGATGAAATATTTAAACGTACAGTTTCAGCTTCTTTGATTTCTTCCTTTAATCTCTCTATTTCGTGCTCCAACGAACCGACTGAAGAGCGCATCTGCAGTTTTCAATACAGATGAATACACAATTTAAGGTTATCAGAGATCTATCAGAGCCACAGTTATTCATTTAAAAACAGAATCTTGGTGCAGTAAACATTTTGTAAGATCGTCCAAGTCTTGGGGGCCTTCCCCCCCCCCCCCACTCTCTCACATACCGCACCGCCCCCCCATCACAATACAAGAAATCCTCTGCCCAAGATATTTCAACCCCAAACAAAGGACTCATTAGACAAGTGCTAAACCAGCCCTCTATTATTCATACTAAGGCAAATGTCCGTCATGTTTGCTTGATAGGGAAGATGGTGTCCATTCATAAACTATTAATAGCTAAACCCAGCAGATTTCACCATATTAAAAATCTGTATTATGACAGCAGATGGTAGTGCATCTATAGTTAAAGACATGTCAGCCTGTTATACAAACCTCTTAAACAAGAGGTTTATAATTCAGCTATATACATTTGCATCAGGTTGATACCCTGGGTTTCAAATTCTCAGCCTAGAAGTAGTTTAGAAAGAATTTCTTTGTGAAAAATTTGTTTGACCTGTTTTAATTCTGGGGTAGGGAAGGAAGCGGATAAGAGCCTCTTTTCTGCTGCTCATGCTATAAATGGATCCTTTTCGAAAGGAAGGAAGCTTGCAGCTGATTTTTCAGTACTGTTTTAACAGCTTCAGAGAAATGGTTATGAATCGACTGTAGCTAAACCTTGACACAACCACCCAGCTCTGTATACACTGATGGATCATTGTATGCATAATCCGAATTGCCAGAGAGAAAACAGAAGACTGAAAAGTATGGACAGTGATTTACTGGGGCAGAAGAATTCAGAGCCTAGGGCATGTCAGTGGGACACTTGGAGTTTATTAGACACAGCATTCTCAACTTCCTGTCCTGTCTGCTATGCCATGTTTCTGTACACTATTGAACAGCGGCCACCGCAGAAATAGCTGCATCACAGCAGCAGTGAAAAAAAGAGAGTTCACTACAGTTGTATGTGTACTTTGTAAAATAATTTGAGTTCCTTTGGGATAAAAGGCAACAATATTTATTTTCTGTTTCTTTGTTCTTATTACTGTAAGGAACTGCCCCATAAATCTAATGCACTTTGTAATGCCTTAAGTGTGTAGAGGTCTCTCTCCAAAGCAAGGATGATCTTACACATAGTATCACAATGCGTCAAGGTAAGCCCTTGACATTACAGTGAGAGATGCTGGGATGCTTTTACTACATTGATTACAGACTGATTTAATGTTACATATGAACAGTGGTTAGGAAGCCACCTAACAAATGAGGTTTGCAAAATATTCTAGTGTTAGTCTGAACCACACACAAAATACCCAAAAGAAATGAAAAAAGGCTCAGGAGACAGATCTTTATAAATACCTGTCTAAGTTCCTTCTGTGACTCTTCAATTTTTATTTTCCATTTGCTCTCCTCCTCTTCCACACTCCTCTGTAGTCTTTGTAAAATCCCCTCCTAATACAGAATTTTAGTTAATTTCATGATAGGAAGACTGACAGTTTGCAGTGTCATTGGGTGAAAGTGACATGGCTCCCTACCGTCTCTGCAAGGACTGCCTTGTACTTCTCACACTCCAGCTGTAACATTATATGCATTTCCTCAGCCTCCTTCAGCTTCTGCTCCATAGCCTATGGGGTGGGATGGGGAGGGTGGAGAGAAATCCCACAGATTTTACATCAATTGACACAGATTTATGTTCTATCATTAATCTTAATGTAACTATCAAGTCCTATGTTATACGCATTTGCAGGACTTTATTCTGCAACAGCATGGAAAGGGAAACCTTCAAATGACATCAGGTACAACATTCAATTAAGGTTCTTCCTATGGGACTTTAACCTTTGTAATGATAAATGATTGTGGTGCTATTGAAAACAAGAGGTCAGCCTCATGTGCTCAAACAGTTTAGATCTAATGGAAGGGTTTTTAATCCACCATGGAGTCTGGAAATGCTGTGCTGGGCATAAGAACAAATACTGGTTTTAGCAGCATGCAACTGCACGCTGTATAAAGTGTTCCATTACACGGGGTTATAATGAAGTGTTTTGTAGATGTCTGACTTAAGTTAATCAAGAGCTATAAACGTGACCAATTTTCGGACGAGTAACAGCTGGTGCTGTGTTTCAGCATATAACCAACAGAGACTCAATGTTTATTAATGTCATGACACTGCAGCAGCAGAGGGGGAGGGGAAGTTTAACTGGAAGCCGCTAAAGAATGGTTAACCTGCTTTTCAGTAAATGTGACCCTCCGAGACTTGCTGTCCACACAGATTCCACATGTCCCGTATGTGAAATCAGATTCTTTTGGCCAGCAGTGTCCATTGGGGCCGCACCTACACCCTAAATCTCCTCACACACCCCCACGCCAGGGCATAAAGGACCCAACTGTCACTCAACTCCTTCACCTATATGGGGTCCAGACGACTGTACTAATTAACAGTAGCCCAGAAAAACAGGCAGACACTGCTGGGGTTCACAAGGGGTAAGAAGAAAATGAGGGACAATTGGGCCCACTCCACCCATCACACATTCAGGGGAGTGGGGTACGAGGAGACTTGGGGTGCAGGTGCAGCCCAAAGAGACATCGATGACCAAAAAGAATCTCGAACACAGGTGACACGTATGCTCCAATAATGGAATCCACATGGGCAAGTTTTAAAAGACCCACCAGTTCTTTTTACAACATTATACAGTGTCATTCTCACAATTTTGCAAGATTGTTTGCCTTTTTAAAAACTGCTCAGATCCCTTCATTATAGATGGTTTGTCAATATCATTATGGATGTCAATTTTTATGCAGCCTGTTATCTGATTTGAACCTCATAAGCAATTCACAAGTTTAAACAGAAGATCTGTGCTACACAAAGGGTAGCATATGCTATTTGTACTGACCTTAACCTCCTCTGACCCCGAGGCCTCTCGTAAATATTCTCTTGCTGTCTTTTCAAACCCATGCATCCATTCACTGTGACTCTGTTAGGAAAAATGTATGCAATTAAAACCATCCACAATTTGAAATCTGGACAGGGAACTTATTTTAGAAACACTTGTTTCCTACCTGAAATTATGGTATGGATTTTCAACTCAGTGAGTGGGAATCTAATGCATACCTCCTATCTGAAGGAGCTGCATAGTCAGTTTTGTGCCCTTAAACAAACCTGACAGAGTCCCAGAGGGAGTGACACATTTCAAAATGGTAGTTTCCAAAGGGGTAGAGACTAAAAACTTGTGTAGACATGTCATCTGTTAGGATGTCATAATAGGTATTTCTGAGGACCTGGAGGACATCATTTTTCAAGATCCCTGTACATGAAGCTACAAGGAGTCCGGTAGCACCTTGAAGACTGAGATTTATTTGGGCATAAGCTTTCGTGGGTAAAAACCCACTTCTTCAGATGCATGGAGTGAAAATTATAGATACAAGCATAAATATACTGGCACATGGAGAAGGGAGTTATCTTACAAGTGGAGAACCAGTGATGACAAGGCCAATTCAATCACGATTGATGAGGTGCTGTCCAATTATTGAATTACTGATTGAATTGGCCTCATCACTGGTACATGAAATTGGCTATTGCCACATGGACGCAAAGACCTCGCCAGAAAGGTGGCTATTTAAGAGCATAGCAGCAGCCTCCCTGATCAGCACCTCCCCCTCGCTAGCGGCCCCACCAATCAGCACCTCACTCTCCCTCTCAGGGCCTCCTGCCCACCGCGATCAGTTGTTCAGGACCATGTGCGGAACGAAGTGGAAAGAGGCGGGGCAGAGTGGGGACTGGAAGAGGCAGAGTGGGGCTTTGGGGGAAGGGGTGGAGTGTGATTGGGGCCTGGGGCAGAGCAGGGGTCGAGCACTTTCTGGCACAGTAGAAAGTCAGCACCTCTTTGTGTTAAGTGTTTATTTTAAATACTCCCAAGATTTTTAAAACAACATAGAGCCCCAGCCTTTGTAGCTCAATTCCTCTCCCTCTCAACGCATTGAGGTTGACTCTCAGAATCAAGCACACTATTTTTTTGTACCTTTGAAGACATTCTGGATTCAAACCAGTTTCTTCGCTGATTATAAAACTACTTTACAAATGGCCTAAAAAAAGTCCGTTAATGGAAGATGATGGGAGTGCCCAGCCCAATGTGGGAAGTCAGGCCAGTAATTATTTATATTGTAGCAGAGCCTAAAAAGGCTCCAGTCAGATATTGAGGCCCACTGTGCTAGGCAGCAGACAAATACTGGCCCTAAAAAGTTTGCAATCTTGGCAAATGTCAAGACTTAACAAGTGGCTGAAACAGATCCTGGGGAGGCAGCATAAGACAACAGTAATACGATGATTTTTTTGGCAGATTTGCTGTGTGCACTACATGTTACCAGCTGGCAGGGTAGGTAAAGAGTATGACAGGTTAGATGCAATGGAATACGCAGACTAGCTTATCTTACCAAGTTGGAAGGAAGAGACACCTTGGGAAACAGTTTCTGCAGCAATTCTCTAGTTTCCATCTCTGCAGTCTCCAAGTATTGCTGCCTTTCCTGCATTGAGAGAGAATGGGTCTCATGAAACAAGTAATCAATTTCATAGACATGGCAATATCCTTTTCTAGGCCTAAAATGGCACATCTAAGCCAGGGCTTCGTTTTAGACTAACGTAGGCTCCATTATTTCAAATATGGCCAATATTTTTCTGAAGCAATTCAGTTTCAGAACTTGGCCTTCACATTGTTGCTGATTTTGGGGTTTTATTTGCATAACATTCTGCTCCAATCTAAAGCATTCCTATTGAATTTTAATAGGATCGCTCAGTCACCCTGTCAGAACATGGACTACACTGTGCAGAGAAAACGCATCCTCAGATTATGTAGACACTTCAAATCAGTAATAAAAATTGATATTTTAATAGTAAAACATTAGAAATTGGAATGTAGAAAGAATCCACATTGGTTCAGATCAACTTTTTTTTTTTAAATCACCCCTAATTTATAATTAAAGACAGAGGAAACTGTGTTAGTGCACATTTGAACCAGGTCAAGAAAGTAATGTCATCTTTTCTAGATTTTTATTTTTACTATACTTAGCAGGTGTGTCTCTCTCTCTCAGAACCCTGAATGAAATGGAAAATTACTACTAGCGCTGGGTGAGATTCTATACGTTTCCTTTGCCTTTTTTGGGTGTGTTTTACAATTTGTGGCAATATGGAGCCCGGTGACACCACACAGGTATTATTTTAGGACACCTTAATATTAAATGGGACCACCTGTGAAATGTCTAGTTACCGTATTTGTAATAGATGGGTTTGTATGGACTTTTTACCAGTCAGTTAACACGCTCCTCTTTATTCAGGGGCTTTGGGTTGATTTTGAAGCAAGGAAAGTTGTACCGACTGCGCTCCAGGGAAGCTCCCCTCACTAATACAATTTTTTCCCTTTGACGTATACATTACTGAGCTTCCCACTCTACAGTCACTCAGCTGAAAGCGACATCTGCAGCCTCAGTAATTTTGGATCCAGTGTTGGAGAGAGGCAGGAGAGACACGGCTCCGTGAAGCTACGCAGTTAAATCTAATGTTAGCTTTCAGCAATACAGGCTTCACCGAAAAGAAGCAAATGCCAGTTTCATCAAAAATCTTCAGATTAAGAAAGAGCAATTAAAGGGATCAAGAAGCAGCTACATGAGCCTATTCCTCAAACTTCTGGGCTGAGCTAAGAACATGCAGCTTTCTTTTGAAACATCTTTGGAGATTCAATCCCAATTCCCCCTTCCTCTGGCTAGCTGACCCCCCCGCCCCCGCGCGCGCGCACACACACCCCTTTTGTTGTTATTATTAAAGCAGCAGCATTTCTACTATTTTGACATTTCAGGAATTTCAGTCCAAGTTTCCTTTCAGAACAACCCATTCACAGTTCCATGATTTCATGCTGAACATGTGTTTCAGTGGGAGTTTGAGCTTCCCATGCTTTCAGGAATATGAATTTCCCACTAAATTGGGGGGCATGATTTTTATCGAGGTTTTTTAAAATAATCCAGTCGTTCCTATTCATTAGGCAATAAGCTTATTCTGCCTGACACCAAAGAGAAAGACCACTGACCACTGAAAGCAGTTCAGACGTAAGGGATAGAGTCTGGCTTTTGACAGTTCACCACAAGGATAATGATTCTAACAATTATGCAAACAAAAACAAATCAGCATGCCCACAAACTAAGAAAAATAAAAGTAATTTAAGACGACAGGTAGAAGCAAAGGTGAAAGTATATGAAAGCTCATTCAGAACAGATTATTTAAATTGCAGTAAAAGTTAAATGCTTCAATTGGCATTAAAAAAACCAGCTGCAGATTTGTTTCTAGCTTAATGCATTGTTTCTACCAGTTAACATTACAACCTTGGCAGTCTTGTTCACTTTGTCCTGCAGCAATTTTTCAGTTGATGCCAATGCTTCCATTGCTTTCCAGTTTTTCTCCCGAAGGTCCTAATCATTTTTAGAAAGAACGATTTCAGTTCATCCAATATTCAAACTGTTTCTGCTTTTACTTCAGAGGTATATTTTGCATTACACTCAGTAATTTGCATTTAAATGCTGGTTACTGCAAGATGATTTTGCTGAATAAGATGACGTACACTAGCAAAAACAAGTGTGATGTTTAAGAGTTTGAATGAAGAAAGAAAAACACCAATTTCCCACACATACACCCACCCATGTATTCAGAATTGCCCCAGCTGTTGTTGTACTACAAGCATATTAGTACTGGGCTAACAATCCTGCACTTTGACTGCACTTGTGAGAAGAAAGAGGAAAGTACTCAGAAGTGAGGAACAACAGACACCAAACCACAGATTACAAAACAGAGTTTAGGCATGTGGAACTGCATAATCTAGAATGACTCTAAATACACATGGAAGTGTAAGTTTAAGTCCCAATCCTGCAATAGGATCCCCGCTGGTAGATCCTTGCACCCGAGCATGGGATCAGGGCCTTGATTTGCATTATTATACAAAACTCATCCTCAATATATGGGATTAAAGAGACCCTAGCTTCATTTTTAAGCCACCCCTTTTAATTTGGGAGTTTTGCCAGAGTGAAGAGCACATTGCCAATCTGACCGTAAACGACACAGTAATTTGCTGTTCTACTTCTTTCTTAGCAAGGTCGTCACACATGTTCTCCGCAAGACAGATCATATTTCACAGTTTGGAGTCTGAGGTAACTAGTTAACTCGGTTTGAAGATAAAATATTGCACCTCCATTATCTGGAAAGGGTTGCTGGCTTGGGAAGAAAGACTGCTGCTCCTTGGGAACTTGCCTTTTCCAGCCTTCAAAACTAACAGCAAGTCCTTAAACTACTGATTAGACTGCTGCATTTTTAGTTACTAAACAAAAAGCTTGAAAACCAAAACATATATTCAACATTTCTGCATCACTACTTCTTTCGCCTGAATATCCCAACGGCAATGTAGTTACAGAAGAGCAAGCACATCCCAGGTACATTGTGGAGTGGAGTGAACCTAAAGGTGTGGTCTCCCATTAGCCTTAACTGGAATTGCGTGTGCAGTGAAGGGGGCACATACATCTGGCATTCCACAGAATATGAGTCAGGTATACAAGAGATGAGATCAATTTACTTTCCCATGCTGACTATTCTTTGAGAACACGTGGTCGTTGGTCAACTCCCCATCATTTCTGGTTTTGCTTTGAACCTATGTTGTTGCTCACCATAGACAAGCTAGCAAGTACTCTTAGCATTTTCTTGTATTACAGGCATCCCCTCTGCATCAGGCAGACAGAATTTTCTTGACTCGTGTGCATTAGAGATTCTTACATGCTGTTTTGCTTTATAAATAGGTTTGATCTGTTGGATTTGTCAATGTTTATATATTCATTTTCTCCTATTAAGACACCCATAACATCCTTCTCCCATTCCAGCATGGACTCCAGACTCCTGTTCTCCACCCCAGTACAGACTATGCATGTTGTGGAAGCAGTGCGGTAGGTTAATGCTTGAGAAGAGATGAGTGCAAGCATCACTTTGTTTCACCCATCAGCTGATAACCAGAGCACTGCCATAGCTGCAGTAGAAGGAACACTTGCTGCCCATCACCTTTCACTGTAAGAACTGGGATTAGACATTTTTAGAAGTGGGGGAAGTCAGATTTGAGTCATGAAGGTATTATTTTTCTGTGCTGTCCAACACACAAATCAGATAAAGGCAACCGTCTTCCCCTCATGCCCCAATTTTCCCCAGTGAGAGTCTAAGTTTGACATTGCAGTTAACCATGTGGAATTTAAGTTTATGAGAATGCCATTAGATTTTGTTCTCCAGCAATTTCACCTTCCCCCGTGGTTAAGAGAATGTACAAAGATTTAATAGCAAAACTCAAGTGTTTGGCAAACTAAGGGATTCTTTGGATAGCTGTTCCCAAGGGAGAAACGAAGTGAGCACACACCCTGGGCTATAGAATAGGGGTTGTTCTCATGGCAGCAGAATATTGGGTACTGTTTAGTTTTGTGCACACAGAAATACCCTTCCAGTTTTTGAAAAATTTACTTACATTGTTCTTTTTCCTGTGTTGCTCAACAGCATTTTTCAGAGAGCCTAGCTCATTTCGGAGACTGGTGATTTCCGTCTCTTTCCCTGCAATACTGAATTAGCAGAACAGTCAGTCACATATCTTCACATGCAAGATACTCAGAGTGAAATATTGACATTTTCTCCTTCTCCCACTTGGCTTATAGCAAAGGCAGATTAATGCAGCCTGCATGCAAAACAGGGCAATTTTGGAGAGATCCACCCATCTTGCACAGAGTCACAATCATGCACTACTCATTGAACAAGAACACGATTTCAAACACCTAGTCCTCATCTGAAAGATCTTGCATAATTGTGCAGTTACATCTTTGAATCACTGAATCATAGAATATCAGGGTCGGAAGGGACCTCAGGAGGTCATCTAGTCCAACCCCCTGCTCAAAGCAGGACCAATCCCCAAGAAAATCATCTCAGCCAGGGCTTTGTCAAGCCTGACCTTAAAAACCTCTAAGGTAGGAGATTCCACCACCTCCCTAGGTAACGCATTCCAGTGCTTCACCACCCTCCTAGTGAAAAAGTTTTTCCTCATATCCAACCTAAACCTCCCTCACTGAACTTGAGACTATTACTCCTTGTTCTGTCATCTGCCACCACTGAGAACAGTCTAGATCCATCCTCTTTGGAACCCCCTTTCAGGTATCATAGAATATCAGGGTTGGAAGGGACCCCAGAAGGTCATCTAGTCCAACCCCCAAAGTTGGGGTAGTTGAAAGCAGCTATCAAATCCCCCCTCATTCTTCTCTTCCACAGACTAAACAATCCCAGTTCCCTCAGCCTCTCCTCATAAGTCATGTGTTCCAGTCCCCTAATCATTTTTGTTGCCCTCCGCTGGACGTTTTCCAATTTTTTCACATCCTTCTTGTAGTGTGGGGCCCAAAACTGGACAGTACTCCAGATGAGGCCTCACCAACGTCGAATAGAGGGGAACGATCATGTCCCTCGATCTGCTGGCAGTGCCCCTACTTATACATCCCAAAATGCCACTGGGCTTCTTGGCAACAAGGGCACACTGTTGACTCATATCCAGCTTCTCGTCCACTGTAACCCCTAAATCCTTTTCTGCAGAACTGCTACCTAGCCATTCGGTCCCTAGTCTGTAGTGGTGCATAGGATTCTTCCATCCTAAGTGCAGGACTCTGCACTTGTCCTTGTTGAACTTCTTCAGATTTCTTTTGGCCCAGTCCTCTAATTTGTCTAGGGCCCTCTGTATTCTATCCCTACCCTCCAGTGTATCTACCTCTCCTCCCAGTTCAGTGTCATCTGCAAGCTTGCTGAGGGTTCAATCCACGCCATCCTCCAGATCATTAATGAAGATATTGAACAAAACCAGCCCCAGGACCGATCCTTGGGGCACTCCACTTGATACCGGCTGCCAACTAGACATGGAGCCATTGATAACTACCCATTGAGCCAGACAATCTAGCCAGCTTTCTACTCCTTCTTACTCCTCCTCTTGCTCCCAATGCTTTTGCTTTACTTCTCATTTTAGTTTCTTCCCCCCTTCCCTCCCAAGCCTTAAATCAGACTGCCCCTCTCTTTGGCCCAGCACCCCTCTCTCATTGCCTGCCAGACTCCTTTCTTCAAATCACTCCTCAAAACCCATTTCTTCCAGAAACCATTTCAACAGTTCACCCTTAGTTATCTACTTCCTCCCCTTCCGCAAGGGATGTTTTACTTCCTGTCTATTTTAGATTGCAGGCTCTCTGGAGTAGGGTGCATGTCTGCCTGGGTCCATAGAACCCAGTGTGAGATATTCAGCAGTATTTAAGTGATTGTAAACCAAGCAGAGAAAAAAAATGACATTTTAATGCACGAGAACGAAAGCAAGAGACCATTACACACACTGTAAGCAAGCACTGCATAACCTTTAACACAATTCTTTCGGGATGCTTCACTTCTAGCTTGTAATACCCTGTCATTCCTGAGCTTTTTCTCAAGATGATATTTAGGCCATCCAGGCAATTTCATGACATGCACAAGAATTCACTGGGAAGCAAAGATCTAAAAATTCACTTTGCTTGGAACCTTAAATGAATTTTCATCTCAGCCACTAAAAGGGAAAGGCTAGCCCATTAACCTTGAGCGTATTTAAATTTAAACACTAAGAAATGGCTTGCTTCCACTGTGCCCTCAACATAGAATACGAGATTCAGGGTTTAGCAGAACACCTGAGGTAGCGATTGCGATTCAGAGTTACATCTGCGAAGCTCCAATTTACCAGACACCTAACTTATTACGGTCATTTCTCACTTGCATGCCTGAGGCTTTTCAAAACCATTTGGTTTGTATTAGGTACAAGTTTTCAGTGCAATAATGGAATCACATGTATTAAAAAACAACTAACAGCAATACTTACACTTGCAGCAGCTCATCACTTCGGACAGCCAGAGACGCCTACAAACAGATCAGAAATGCATTAAAACAGATAAACAGTAGCTGGGAATGCTGTTGAGGAGGTGCCTTGCTTTGCTCACCAGCACTCCCTACCAGATCAAGCAGCAACATTAGCAGTCTTTTTTGGCCAGAATGTTGATGATTGCGACACGTGGCCTGAAGGGTAGGGAATACGAAGCAGGGGAGCAACGTGGCAGGGTAATCAAGACTGCAGCGTGGATGCAGTCCCACAAAATAAGGGGGAGAGTAGGTACAGAAGGACCAGATATCCAGCAAGTGGAAAACAGTTACAAGTTCCCCTAGCATGTCTTAATTGTTCCAGGATTGGTGCAGCTGATAAAGAATGGGGATTAGCATACTGTGCATACTCTCAGCAATGCACCCCATCAGTGTCAGTTATCAAAGTCAAAGTGGGAGCCGTACCTGCTTACAGGTCTCTTGCTTTAATTCTTGGATTTTCACTTTAAACAATTCATTTTCTTCTTGTGCCTCCTGTATAAATAAATAAGCTATGACATTATCTTCACACCCATGCACTCCTCTTTACCACCCAGGACACTAGTACATAGGGTGCTTATTGCCCATTAACATCTCACCTGTAACTGGTTTCCTTTGTTTGTAATTTCTCTCCCCTTTTCTTCTAATACAGCCTCCATCTTCTTCACCTGTTCTTCCTTCTCTTTCAATCTGCGACATTCATTCAGGAAATGAAAAAGTGCTTTGATTAAAAAAATAAGTATCACTCTGGATAAGAGTTTGATGCTCTAGAGTGGGCTGGCTTCACAACAGTCAAGAAATTAAGCCTGTACATTTACAGCATATACATGACATAAGGTGCTGCCAAGCAAGGTCAATCTGCAGGGACCACCACAGCATGAAGTAGTCTTCACATACAAGCAATCTATGACTTTTGTGCCAAGAAAGCCAAAAATAGCACCAGCTGTGATACTGCAGATACCTGCCAACTGAGAACAGGCCTGAAGCCATTGAGTCATTTCACGTCACTAAACAGCAAATTCATTTAGTCACTATCAACCTACATAACATTCAAACCAGAAACAGGCGAAAGGTTACAAATCCCCCTCCAGCTAGCTCCCTAGAAGAATTGAACCTGGCTTCTGTGATTTCAACCTGGAATCCCAGATTTGGACGGACATAGCTAGAGTGTCACCTGAGGCACATGGCCAGGGACAACGTTTCAAGATTGGAGAAGGCGATTCCATCTCTCTTTTATTGGGTGTGGGACATTACCAAGCGTTGTGGTGGATTCCCCATCACCGTCAATACGGGCCTGCGTTATAGGCGGGCAGACTAGACGTTCACAGTGGTCCCTTCTGGTTTTCTAATCTATGAATTGTCTCTCTGAGAAGCACACTAAGCTATCTAAATCTAAAGGCGTTTAAAGCAACTCTCTTATGAAATACCATATACACGCGTCCATGATCTATTTTCGTGTTGGAGAATGTTGTCAAGCTAACGGTTAGCATGAAACCAAGACGACAATGGAAAATGTAACAATGTTTCTTTACGAATCAAGTGGTAGAGTGCTTCAGGAGTCTTGTGGAGGTAAATTAGCCATCTGTATCTCTTGCTGTTTAGTTGGTTGCTGCCTGAGTGGGTACTTCTACGCAGGCCCGTAGCAGCAAGCGGATCTCAGAACCCAAAGTCCAATTTCAAAGTGCCATGGACACAGCTATTTTAGCATAGCAGTGCAAGTCCAAGCCTGTCAATCTGCACTTGAAGGCTCGATGACATGGGCGTGTAGACGTACCCTTCGATGCTGTATAGACCCTGGCCACTTCGTCAAACATATGCTTAATGTCAAAGTAGGTGGGGAGAGAACAGAATACCAGGAGTGCTGAACACATAAGAGCAACTAGGCATGTGTTAAGATTCTAGTTAAATGAAAGAAGCCTCTATGACCACTTATTTTGCTCTGTGCATGTGCACTAGTATTTAGTGAAGCTGGCGCTCTTCCATCAGCACTAAAGCTTATTACAGCAAAGCATATAAAAATTCCCAGAATGAAGTCGCACACATTTCAATTTAAGGTAAATCACAGCACAGAGACCAGAAAGCGCAGAAGAGGACACTTGAGAAGCTGCTAGGCATACTTACAAGCTCTCCAGATCCTGGACTTGTGACACAGCAGATACCTATCAAATAGAAACATTCAGACCCATACTGACAGCACAGTAAACACCTTCAGTTTAACAATGAACATTTACATCGGTCAGAATAATGATACCTAGCTTTTATATAGCACTTTTCATCAGTAGATCTCAAAGCGCTTCACAAAGGGAACTACAGAAAATGAAGTGTCACTTTTCTAGAAAAGACTAAACGTTTTTAGGTCAATTGAGTTTAAACATTTATACTGCTCCAAAACAGCATAACACCAAATTTTAAACCAAAAAAAAAAAAACCCACAAAAAAACCCACACCCCCCACAAAACTGATGCTAACTGGCACAGATCAAACAACCAGCCTCTACTACCTCCACCCACCAGTGGGATAAATTACTCCCTGGCTATAGGACTGACTTAAGAGAGAGAATGTGTGTTTGGCACCACTTCTTGCCCTCACAAAAATGAGCCAGCTTTCAGCACTGCAGAATTAAGTGATGCAGCAGCAACCCACCCTGAAATCATGCTGCCTGCCAGTCCTTTGGTACCCCATGCAGGGACCAAAGAGCAAAACACAACTTCTGTGATAAATCAAAGGGGAGAGGCACTCAAATTCCAGGCCAGGGCTTTAAGCGCACCCAGGAGATAGACACAAGACAGAGCATACACGTCACGCTCACATCAGTCCGAGACACTGAAAGACAGGCAGTTTGCACTAGCTACAATTACCATGTGGTCTGCACACAGAGCTCTAAGAAGTGCACACCACTTCAATTCAAGCCTCAAGATGCCAAAAAGCAGATAAATGTGATAAAGTTCACAAACTTCAAAAGCTTCAGATTACTGCTACCACCACTCTTGGTAAGAAACCCCCTCAATTTTTGCAACTGTAGCCTTGTCAATCAACTCAAGCTAAACCATGACAAGCCATTGAAAACCGAAATAAGCATGTCCACACAGCCTTTTGCGCCGGTTTAACCAAGGGCTTGTCTACATATGGAATTATTCCAGAATAGATATTGCACTTTAAATTCACACTCTACCTTAATACAAGTTAACTTTCAAAGTGTATACAAGTCCTAAATAGGTTTAAAATTACTAAGTTAAACCAGGGCCTGCCCTTTCAAATGGGCCATAGGTAGAAACAAAAAGCATTTGTCCAATTCAGAAGTGTGAAGGAGTGTACTACCCCTTTAAGGGCCAGACTGGGGTGTAAACAAGGAGGCTCTGCCCCACTCTAGGGCTTGCAATTTAACAGGAATAGGAAGCTGAACTAGAGAGAGAGGGAAGTGTATTAGAACTAGAAGCCATGCAGGCTGCAGCAGGTGAGGGTGGTTTTCCTGAGGTCCTAGGAGACTAACTTAACTAGAGGCTTTGTTCTGTAGACTAAGTTTGGAGCTCTGACCCAGGTGAGGGGAGGAACCTACAAACTGTTTACTGTACTTGCTCCGGTTCTGTAACCTTAGTAAAAGGAGAAATGCTATTTTGTTAATGTGTGTTGGCTTCTCCTTGCCCTGCAAAAGTGACAATGTTATTGCCCCAATCAAGGGAAGTTAAGGCAGGGCGCACCCACAATGGCTTACCAAGGGCACACTGGGATGGCCCATGCCTTTACAAAAGGCCCAAAAACGTTGACAGACCATTCTGTTCTGGAATCCATACCTGCTGTAGCTGTTCCAAGTTCTGTTGCTCAAGCTCCTGAACTTTACTGGTTAAGTGGGTAATTGTATCTTGTTGACTCTTTGGATAGAAAAAGATTTTAAGTGTCTGTGTAAATTCTGTATTCATAGTTATTGCATCAAACATTTTGCTGGACAATAAAAAAAGTTTACCTGCAACCATTCTCTTTTCTTAGCAATATCTTTCTCCTTCTCTTCCAATAAGGCCTCCATAGTTTTCGTCTGTTCTTCTTTCCCCTTCAACCTGTACCATGCACAAAAAAGTGTTTTATCCATTTGAAAAAAAAAAAAAAAAACCATCCGAACTTAGCGGCGAGTGCATAACAAACAAGAGCAGGCTGCAGTCAAAGGCTCCACTGCAGTTTATGCCAGCTGAAGAGGAGTAGAACACTTCCATTTCACTCTACTTTTGCAGGGAGCTTGAAAGGTGCACTTGATCAATGCTACAGCTCATTAAATCAAAGTGGACAGAAATTCTGCACCGATATACATTGTAGGGATTCCTTGTCTCAAGGTATTTCCCCTCGCTACATGAAAGGGGCTGAATTGATAGTTATGGAGATTTAAGTCATTTTTCTACATAAGTACAGAAAGGATACCAGTGTAAATGTCCCACATTGCCCTGCCAGCATTTCTCAACTCTAATTTGGATGTAGAATCTGTCAAGTAGTTAGGTCTCTATGCCCACTCAACACCTGACAACCTGCTCGGCGATGTTGGCAAATAGCCCAGCTATGGCAATGGCATTCGTAACAAGGATGCTTGTCCACTAATACCACTTGCTCATTTCACACAGAATGGATATCGGAGAAGTTGAAATGTTCTTAAAACAAAATTTGAAGACGGGTGCCATAGAACAGATTAGATGCATCTGTTAGCAACAGTACTTACAGGTTCTGAAGGTCCTTGACTTGTGAAGTGATCGATACCTAAAAACAACATTCGGTACTTAAATCACTCCTACAAGATTGGGCTATCCACACCAAAGTCCAGTATATACAGGTAAGTAAACAGACAACTATTAAAATTAGTTTAGGGAGGAAGAATGGGAAAACAAGGCCATTAGAGTTTGTTAAAAGGGCCACTGCCTAGTAGTTTAAGTCTAGAAGGCAGGTATGTAGGGAATAGTTACAAAACTGATCATCATTTACACACTTTTCATAATGATTTAGCACATCCCGGGCAGTGTCAGAAATAGAAGCACTCCAGCACTGGGCCAGTGTATGAGAACCAGAGGTATAAACTGACCCCAAAGACATCTGTTTTGTTTCACTACCCACCCTGAGTGAAGTTCAAAACAGATGATCTTCTTTTATTAATTTAGATCTGAACACAAGAGATTTTTAAATAGGATTTCCAGATTGCCAGTGCCCCTTTAAGTCTCTGTTCAAAGGAGGATGCCAAATAGAGTGTTTAATTTTTGTGGGTGGATGAAAGGGAGACAAAAGCTTACCTGGAATATTTTTTTGTTTGATTTCTAGATCAAACAGAAGACTACCAGTCTATGGGCCACACTCCTAGCAAGAGACCTGGCAGGAATCACAATAGCTCAAAGCCCATTAACTCCAGTAGGTAGTACCCTCCTCCAGTGCTGCATTAGTACTTGAATTATTTCCAAGGCCTTGTCTACAGCAGAGAAATGCATCATGCAAAGTAATGTTTGTTCCACTATAAAAACCTCATGCCCATACCCACAGGCACGTCAAATCGTTTACGGGGAACTAGTTAATGTTTAGAGCAGACTATGCATCAGCGCTAGGCAGCATTGGGTCCTCAGACATTTTGGTGCCAATGTAGACTGACGAGCCAAAAGGGTTCAACTAGTGTTCTGTTGAAACTAGTGCTCCATAGTGCACTGGTGGTTTCACAAAGTCTCCCACAACGCACTGCACGAGCACAGCTCTCACCTCCCGGAGCAGCACTTCAAGGAGGGGGTGTCCTATATAGCACTCATGAGACTGCAGTTGCACATTGTGTTCAATTCTGGGCACACTACCAGAGAATTAAGGGAAAAAAGCAGAGCAATCAAGACCAGGAGGGAATGCTTCAGGAGAAAAGATTAGACAGAAAAATCATGTACAACCTTGACGAACACCTTCTAAATTAGGGGTTCTCAAATGGGGTCGTGACCCCTTAGGTTATTACATGAGGGTCATGAGCTGTCAGCCTCCACCACCAGCATTTATAATAGTGTAACTTAAAAAATAAGAACATAAGAATGGCCATACTGGGTCAGACCAAATGCCCATCTAGCCCAGTATCCTGTCTTCCAACAACGGCCAGTGCCAGGTGCCCCAGAGAGAATGAACAGAACAGGTGATCATCAAGTGATCCATCCCGTTGTTCATTCCCAGCTTCTGGCAAACAGAGGCTAGGGACACCATTCTTGCCCATCCTGGCTAATTGATGGACCTATCCTCCATGAATTTATCTAGTTCTTTTTTTAACCCTGTTATGGTCTTGGCCTTCACAACATCCTCTGGCAAGGAGTTCCACAGGTTAACTGCGCATTGTGTAAAGAAACACTTCCTCTTATTTGTTTTAAATCTGCTGCCTATTAATTTCATTTGGTGACCCCTACTTCTTGTGTTATGAGAAGTAGTAAACAACACTTCCTTATCTACTTTCTCTACGCCAGTCATGATTTTAGACCTCAATCAGATCTCCCCTTAGCCGTTTCTTTTCCAAGCTGAAAAGTTCGAGTCTGATTAATCTCTCCTCATACGGAAGCCGTTCCACACCCCTAATAATTTTAGTTGCCCTTTTCCAATTCCAATGCATCTCTTTTGAGATGGAGCAACCACATCTGCACACAGTATTCAAGATGTGGGCGCACCATGGATTTATATAGAGGCAACATGATATTTTCTGTCCTATTTTCTATCCCTTTATTATTCCCAAAATTCTGTTTGCTTTTTTGACTGCCGCTGCACATTGAGTGGATGTTTTCAGAATACTATCCACAATGACTCCAAGATCTCTTTCTTGAGTGGTAACAGCTAATTTAGACCCCATCATTTTATATGTATAGTTGGAATTATGCTTTCCAATGTGCATTACTTTGCATTTATCAATATAGGTTTTTAATTTATAAGGGGGGTTGCACTCAGAGGCTTGCTGTGTGAAAGGGGTCACCAATACAAACATCTGAGAACCACTGCTCTAAATATTTGAAAGGGATGAGCACCAACAAGAGAGAATAGTATGGGTACTGCATCGAGGTGTAACTAGGAACAACGGGGTGAAATCAAGAAAAATAAAGTATAGGCAAAATATCAAACAACATCCTGACAGCAAGATGGAGAAGACTGCCTGAACAACGGTATCCTAAAAAGAGACAGTAGTCCCATTGTTTGGGACACTAGATAAACTAGGACATCCGACATGTTTTTACCTCTTTGCTCCTGGTAGACGGAGTGAAAACTCACTCTGCAAAGACTTATTTTTCAACTACTGGCTAAGGGAAGAGAATGGCTGGCATGTTTACCTGGAGAACAGAAATGCCAAGAGCACAGACCCTCTGGCTTTAGAGGGGATGGATAGAATCTGACAGGAGGAAAACTTGAGCAAGAACCGTTTTGACCCAGTAGCTTTGAGCTGGTAGAGCAGCTGACGCAGGACAGTAAGAGAAAGCTCCTTCGCTGTTTGTAGTCAAAGGGAACAGAACACTGGAGGCACTAGAGGGTGCCAGGGCTCTACTGAACTAAGGTGCGTAACTGCTGGAACTAACTGCGCAGAGCTTTGAGCTATAGGAGTTCTCACCAAATCTCTCACTAGCAAGCACAGGACTCTGAGTATCTGTTATGGGGTCGCTGAGGAAGATGTCTATTAGAATGTATCTTTATAGTTTTGTACCCTATAACCAAGACCTTCATTTTGGTTTGCAGAGATTTTAGCAAAAAAATTCCCAGGTTTTACAAAAAGCTATTTTTTACTGATTTTCATCTGAATTTTGGACCACTAAGGAACATGAAGAGACTGATGTTAAGAAAATCCAATACACTACATTAGGTAGACGTGTTTATGCTAAAAATAAGTTAGTCTAAGTGTTAATGCGAGACTGTCTGTTAAAGTAAGGCTGTGTCAGATACACACACGTGTGCATACATGTACATCAGTGCTCAAATCCTAAATAAAGTGCCAGAACTCCCTAGACCCGACTCCCTGCTCTGGAAGGAAAGGCATAGTCTCGGGTAACCTGGGTGGACCCGAGGGGAATCCCAGAGACCCGTTTCCCTGCTCCAGAAGGAGAGATTGGGGCTTGGTAACCTGGAGAGCTCAGGTAACTGATCCACCATCTCTCCTTCCCGAGCAGACCCAGAAACGGAAGGGGTAAAAGGAGGCAGAGAGGAGAGATGCCGCCCTCTCCACCCCAACATCTTCTGGGCAGAAGAAATGGCAGCTTGGTAACCTGGGCCACCATCTCTCCTGCTGGAGCGGGGAGTCGGGTCAGAAGTACTCTTACTTTTCTCTATTCATTGGGTTTTTTTCCTGTCCCTCAGTATTAACCTGGATATTTACCCAGAAAACTGAAGTTAATTTTTGCACTGATTTTCACATTTTTTTTTAAAAAAAATTTGTAACAAACCCTGAAATTCCCAGGAAATGTTAAATACAATAACCTGAAATGAAGGGCCTTGCCTACAACAAACTTCACCCTATAAAACCAGGCCTCATCCAGTGACAGGCCCCAGTAAAACAGCTGATGTACTAGAACAGATATGCTAGTAAGCAAAGCATCCATTGCAAGGCCGCCTCATACTTCCAGTTCTAAGGAATTTTACCTGTTTTTCCATCTCAAGCTGGGTATTTCCTACTTCTTCTTTCAGAGCCTCTATTTCCTGTGTGAAAGCCTTTCCAATGACAAAACAGACAGGATTGGACAATCGAGACAGCACCACAAAATGGATTCTACAAGTTTATTACTAGCAAATGCAAGGCAAGAACAAATAAGTGGTGGTAAATGGCACAGACACAGAAAGGCAACAGTACGACTCTGATAGGTACCTGAACCATTTTCTCCTTGTTTGCAACTTTGAGGACTTCAGCCTCCAAGAGTTCTTCCACCGATTTTATCCTTCCATCCTTCTCACAGATTCTTAGCACAGAAGAGAGGAGACATCACAAGTTGAACTAGTGTAAGCGATCTTCATTATTATTAACATCACAGTAGCCCCTAAGAGCCCCAGACATGCCCCTCTGTGCTAGGTGCTGTACATCAGAAACAAACAGTCTCTGCCCCAAGGAGCTTACAATCCAAGTTCAGAACCACATAAGCTGGTATCATACACACACCCCGGGGAGCGGAAGGAGGGGGAAAGGGCAATGTGGTACAAGCTTGCTTCTGCAATAACTAGCTCTGTGCACTGTTGGTAGGTCCCTAGTTTTGTTTTGAATCAGCAGCAGTACTTCTAGTGTGCCACCTGCCTACCTTCACATTTCATGCTCTGGCAAACATGCTTCAGCAAAATATTTACCGCTGTATTTTTGTTTTTCTTAACTTTTAAGAGTAAGAAATACAAATCTACTCCTTTCACACACATTAAAGGAGAACCGGCCAATAATCTCATGGTCCAGCACCTGGTGACTAAGGACAGGCCTAGAACCCTAAGGCCTGGGCTAGCTAAACAAGTGCGAGTCCTACTTCGATCAACTCCTGTCCCCTACACTATTTAGAGTAGATTTATTACTGGATTCACAGAAGCATTAGTTTAGCTTGATGTGTTGCTCAGAGTTCAGACAGCCATGCAAACTTTGTGCACGTGATTAAAATGGAATGTTCAGGGGAGGCAACATACCCCTGAACATAGTGAAGAGGAGTTGGAAAAGAGGGATGAGGTTTAGGGAAGAGGTATAACAGGTTCATAACGCTACTTACACTTTCTGAAGTTCTTCCACCGCTGATTCGAAAGAAATCTGAGCAAAACAAATATTTAGTTTAGAGAGACTGAAGAGTTCAAAGTAACTAACTGGTGGTGGCAGTGGGAGGGAAACGGCCTGGAGAGAGCAGGGATCAATAATGGGACACATAGTTTTGCAAGCTCTAAAATGCCAGTCTGAGTTTGGACTGGGTTTGTGGTGGCCCTAAGTTTTTATCATAGGATGGTGGTTTGATGGCTTCTATGATAGTCCCTAGTGGACTACCGTTCACCATCATCAAAAAACTCGTCCAAGTTATTGCAGCACGCTCCAGAATAACCTTCCCCAAAAAGAAAAGGTTCAAGATGAGCTATTAACTGGCAATGTCTCGCGAGATAAAGCCCAGTCACTGCTTCTTTAACAATGGTCAAGGCATACCACGAAGGCATGGGAATTACCATAGTGTGTAGCTGCCCTAGGCATGGGCCAGCACCCAGTTGGGCTAGGCAGGCACTATCCAAACACAGACCAAAAAGACAGTGGACTAAAACCTCTGGCTGGCTTGCTCAGGCCCTTAAGGTCACCAATCCATTTTGCAGGTCACAGACAGCATTCCCAGTGCAATCAATAACTCTGTATACAAGTGCAAGTCACACCTTGCTAATTAAGTGGGTAGGTTTATCAGTACATATAGTAAAAAATATATACATTTATACACACACACAATCATTGACACAAACAGACTTATTTGATATCACCAAAAAGAAAAGGAGTACCGGTGGCACCTTAGAGACTAACAAATTTATTAGAGCATAAGCTTTCGTGAGCTACAGCTCACTCGCTGTAGCTCACGAAAGCTTATGCTCTAATAAATTTGTTAGTCTCTAAGGTGCCACCGGTACTCCTTTTCTTTTTGCGAATACAGACTAACACGGCTGCTACTCTGAAACCTGTTGATATCACCAGATCATCATGATGATCTGTATTTCCTTGAGCTTCGGGGAGGATTGAGATAGATGGGGGCTGAGATATTGGGGGAAGCAAGAGGCAGATAAATTCCTTTGCCAACTGACTGGTTTAAAGGGGTTGGGATTTGCTGCTGGATTTGTTATTCTTTTGTATAGATTGCATTTTAGCAGCCAGTAAAGCAAGTAGAGACTGGGGATAGATACTGTACATTTATAAGAGTCAAAATCAATAAGTATACATTTATACAGGCTCCCCGTGAGACTTTTTTCAATATTAAAAGCGCTCTCATGAGCTGTTGGGCTGAAACCTGGTCCCAGTAGGTGAGCAGACTCTTGCAACTGCCCAAAGAATAAAACAAGAGCATTTTATAATGTACACATACACTCCTCACCCCACCCCCACCCCCAAAATTAGAACATCAAAGTTGTGATCATATAATTACACATCATAATTCATATGTACCAGAGGGCTACATTTAGGTTTCCTAGGCAACCTTATTTCTGGCATTTCCCAATTTGAAGGTTTGACTTTGCAACTTTAATACTTTGAACATAGGGTGTTTGTGTGTGTGTGTAAGAATGGAAACTAGAACTGGCTAGCTAAGGAGAATGGGGCCAGAATGAGTAGCAAGGTGTGGGAGAAGAGACAAGTCAGGAATGGTTTGGAAGGCCTGGGGCAGAAGAGGGTCCCACTTTGGGGAACAGATGGAAGAATTTATACCCACTAGAGCCTGCTCCTTTCAAGAAGCTGGAATGGAACCCAAGATTCCACCATTCCTCTGCAGTCAGCGAATATCTGGATCTAATGGTTCCAACCCTGCTGATAACCCATGTGGGTATCAAAAAATTGTACAAGATTATGTAACTAAAGATTGTCTCAATGCATAGAGGCGCAAGGTGGGTAAGGTAATCTCTTATTGGTAGGGCCCTACCAAAATCACAGCCATGAAAAACGCATCACAGACCATGAAATCTGGTCTTGTGTATGTGTTTACCTTATACAATACAGATTTCACGGGGAAACCAGTGTTCTCAAAAGGGAAACCCCAAAAGGGAGTTACGGGGGGGCCACAAGGTTACTTGCAGGGGGGAGTTTGACAGTATTGTCACCCTTACTTCTGTGTTGCCTTCAGAGCTGGGTGGCTGGGAAGCGGCAGTTGTTGGCCAGGCGCCCAGCTCTGAAGTCAGACCCCCGCCAGCAGCAATGCAGAAGTAAAGGTGGCAATACCATAACATGCCAACCTTACTTCTGTGCTGCCGCCTTTCAGAGCTGGGTGGCCGGAGAGGGGCAGCAACTGACTGAGGGCCCAGCTCTGCAGGCAGCAGCGCAGAAGTAAGGGTGGCAACGCCATACCGTGCCATCCTTATTTCCGCGCTGCTGCTGCTGGTGGTTCGGCCTTCAGAGCTGGGCTCCCAGCCAGCAGCTGCTGCCGCTCTCTGGCCACCGGCAGCAGCAGCACAGACATAAGGGTAGCAGTACCACAACCCCATTTACAATAACCTTGCGACCCCATCCCCTCCCCCACTTTTTTTTTTGCTACCAACTCCTTTTTGGGTCAGGACCCCTAGAATTACAATACCACCATGAAATTTCAGATTTAAATAGCTGAAATCATGAAACTGATGATTTTTTAAAGCCTATGACCATGAAATTGACCAAAGTGGATCATGAATTTGGTAGGGCCCTACTTATTGGGCCAACTTCTGTTGATAAAAGAAATGAGCTTTTGAGTTACACAGAGCTCTTCATAATACATACACATAGGTGCCAAATTAAAGTAACACAGGCAATCTCAGTTATGGCATTTCCTAACTTTTGAGTTCTTGTCTTTTAAATCTTAATAGCGTTCTTTTAATGTAGTTTGCACATAATATAATTTAGGATTTAAAGTATTACCTGCTCCGATTCCTGAATTTGCAGATTTTGAACTTCTTTTTTCAAGGATGAATTTTCTGCTCGCAATGCCTTTTAAAGAGAAATACACAGGAAAAGTGAAAAATGCAGTTTTAAGAAAGATCAAAAACAAATTTGTTCACTGCTCTTTGGACGATACCTCATAAAAGCAATATTCTCCTTCAAGTTTCTCTCTCTCTCAATTAAACTGATTCCAACTGAAACAGGACAGAAATTAAAGATGGAAAAGACCCACCTAGATCTAATCTCCTTACGCCCTACCAGTATAGAATGTTTTATCTAGTTTAGTTCTACATGTCAAGCGAAGCCAGTAATAATTTTTTTTTTCTTATTTTAGACTAAAAAGCGTCCTTTTCTTATTTTAATCACTGTGAAACAAGCCTCCCCGTCTTGGAATTTACACTCCCTTCAAATACCTGTCAACCTTTCTGACCCCTTAAAAACTGCCTACCCACAATATACATTTGTAGTTTATGGTAGCAACACCATTGTATCTGAGCACCATCCAGATACCAGCAATAGTCACTCCTCTTCTCCTTCCCAGCAAGTAGCATTAAAGGGCTTGAATAGAATTACAGGAGGGGGGCATGGGCAAGAGGGGCATGGAAATACTTCTTGTGGGAATGTTAGGTTAAAAAAAAGTTTTGCAGCGAGTTCAGTAATCATTGCAGTTTCATCTGATACCAAGTTCCATGGCCTCTGTTCCAACTCTGTGAAAGTCCTCACTTGAACTTTGAATGCCAGCCTTCACACCTTGAACTGAACACTAATTCACAAGGAGCTAGAGCAGTGAAGAGCACCAGGGTGATGTGCCCACAGCAACTTTGGTTGCTTAACAGCCAGGCTGTTGCTTTTTCTGCAAACTTTAGCTTTTTCATGGCAGATGGCTTCATTCCTAGATCGGAATTTCAGTCATTGAGACAGTCATTTACAAGTACATAAAACTCCATGCTCAGATTGGTGTTCTATAGGAAAGGGGCAGTCTTCTGGCCAGCTACAGGTGGAAGCATTTTTTGCCACTGCAGCTTTCTGGGCTTCCCATCGATCTAACATTCTTCCATTTTGACATATTTACAAATACTTCTAGGAGGACAATAAAAGCAAGTTCGATCCATTTATAATTTACTTCATCTACCAACTACTATTAGACTAGAAAAATCACAGAAGCCATAGTAATAATCCCATGAGTTTAAATAACTTTTTCTAGATGTAAGCTTGTCACTAATCGCTCTGGACATACACATATGGGATCGCACTGGTTTTTATTCCTGACCAACTAGGACATTACCAAATTCCTCTAGAATAAGAATATACTGTTCTAACCTGTGCACAAAAACAGCAGCAGGAAGTGAACATTTTGGTCTCAAGGAGGTCACTTATCCTATTCAAAAGAAATGTTCTGGAACCTTGACATGGGGATCCACAGCTCAAAGTTACATACAACATGAGAAACCCCAGTCTATTTCCCCACTGATGATAATATTGCAAGAGATTTTTACCTTCAATTCCTCCTCCCTATTAGCCACTTGTATGAGCCCAGCTTCCAGCAGTTCTTCAACCGTCTTTATCTTTTCATCCTTTTCAGTAATACTGAGAGATTAAACAAAGATGTTACAACATATTCTTCATGAAGAAACAAGTTGGCCCTACAAGAAATTTTCACGGGGGAATAAAACAGTAACCTTACTGCCATAGGATCAAGTAGGTATTTTTGCTTCCTTGATGGGAGCCGAAAATCCCTTACCTCCTTTCCATTTGCTCCAACAGCTCTTTATTAGTCTATAAATTAAAGTATAAAAAGCTGGTCAGCGATTGGAACAACACTGGTTTAAGATTTAGTAACAGAGGACTGGTTAACATCAGCTTGTCTAGACACTGAGTTTTTGGATTAAACTAATCCAAGAGGTAGAGTTTTTATAATGTGTGCCCCCAATATTGTTACTGGAAAGCAGGATTTGAACCCGATAGAACAGGGGTGTTGGGCCAGGCTAACTTTTATACTCTTCATATTAATTCACAAACAGCAAGGTGCTCTGGACATCAGGCTCGATATCATGAGGTGCCAACTGCCCCCTAACTCAGACGATGTCGGTGAGTT
This sequence comes from Dermochelys coriacea, assembly GCF_009764565.3. NCBI lineage: Eukaryota > Metazoa > Chordata > Testudines > Dermochelyidae > Dermochelys > Dermochelys coriacea. The sequence continues at coordinate 119,883,173 of NC_050073.1, forward strand.
TTGAAGGTGCCCAGCACCCTACAGCGTCTGCTCAGAACTTCCAGTCCACCAACCTGAAACACCTACAAGTGTAATCAAGATTAGAGTTTCTACATTTTCCAAAACCATGTACTTAGCTGGGGCACCACGCACCAGACTCTGGCTTTTACATCTATGCAAGGGCCAACAGCAGTGCATGCTGTCAGCCGCTTTTTTAATGCCACCCACAAGGGAGGAGGAGCTCAAGCCAAGAGCTGGAGAAAATCCTGCAGTGATTCTTCAGGCTCCAAGGTGCCAGTTGGGAATCTCTAACTGTCACACCTTAGAACAATGGAGCCGTTCCAGGGGTAGGAGCTGCTGACTGGTGGCTATAACTGCAGCCAAGCAGATTTCAAAGCTGAGGCAGCAAGACCTGTGGTGAAAGGGTAAAGCCATGTCTCTTGCTTTTCACAGGCAGCCATGACCAGCTTGTCTGGTAGGCGAGGAACAAGGTACATGGGGGAGTGCTCAAGGTAAGAGATCAGGAATAGGTCTAAGAATAAACAGTAGTACTGGCCATGATAAGTCACTGGACCTTTACACAAGGAAAAAGTGGCTCAGAAAAAGATTCATCAAGTTAGACTGAAAAATACAAAGAGGTCCAGACTTAAGTTCAATTTTAACTTTATGTTGCTTGCTGTGAAGCCTAGAATTTTGGTTGGCTGAAGAAATACAGTACTATTGCCCCGCGTCCTGTCACAAGCCCCTACCACAGAGGAAAGGCCGCTGGCACAGAACAAGAGGAAGCTCACAGACGAATGGCTACTGCTCCCTTTAAAGGGAAAACAAGCAGGCAATTCAGTTTAGAAACTGGAAGGTGAGTGACAACGTGGTAAAAAGGTCAGTCTGGAGTAGAAACCAGCCCAATACTCTGAGTGAGGGAACAGCATTAGCAGACAACCTGCACGAACACACAGAATTACCTGCGCTATTTACATCTGCAGTGAAACCAAGAGCATCAAAAACAGTAAAAAAAAGAGTTAGAGGACCTAAAGCAGCAGCCTCTACTATGTACACACAGAGCTAAACGTTGATAGCGAGGTGTCTTGCACCTCCCACTCCCTTTTTGGAGTGAATACACTAAAACATTGGGTCAAATGGCCAAGGCTCTTACGTAACCACCTGCCACGTGGAGCAAACGAGAAGAGTCATACCATTGCCTGCAAGAATCCACCTCCACTCAGCCTTGCATCACATCCCTATAAAGTGACCCAGGACGAAGAGAGACAGAGCAATCCCCCCTCCCCATTAGCACAGCAAGGGCTTGCCTAATGGAATGACCAGTTTATTGCCTCCATGTCACTGCCAGGACCTGTCCCTTTAAAGTGCCCAATACCACCTCCCTTCTTGGGGCATCAGTCTCTCACTGATCAGCTCAAGCTAGAGAACGAGCCTCATCCAAATGATGAAGTGGGACTCTTTCCACTAGCAGGATGCTGTCTCATTTAGCAGTGCTGTTTCACCTGTAACACCATGACCTTCCATACTCTCTGCTGCAACAAGTTCCATCTGACTGAGCTATAATTATAATGAACTGTCAGAGGTCATCAGGACCCCTGGGGAAGGAGAAGCCTGTAACAAGAGAACACAGACCAGTAAGCACCAAAATGCAAATGAAGAACAACCCTTAGGGATTTTGAGCCTAGATGTCTCTGATCTCCAATGGCCATGTTGGCTGCTGGGACAGGTGACATACAGACAAAAGGAAAGAGTGATGCCCTCTGTCTTGACACATCATAGTGGGGGAGGGTGTAGCATGGCTCACCAAGTCAAATTTAACCACTTTGGCCATCTGTTCCCAGGCTTTTGACTCAACATTGGCTTCCTGATACCCTATGGGCCTCCTGAGGATCTCTAGTGGATTCTTTATATCCAGCATCTTGACTGAAAGCTACTGCTCATCCATCAGGTTAGGGCCACAAAAGACTTTCCATTTTGCAGTAGTGAAACTAGAGCTTTAAAAGCAATGGGCAGAGCAGCTGAGTTTTCAACCAGCTCACCTTGGGACCCTTGTCGGAAGTAGAACTCTTTAAAACAAAACAAAAAAAACGAACACTGGCTATTTAATAAGACATCAGTAAATATTGATTGTACCTGCTCAGACAAGAGAGCCTGCAGTTTTTGAACTTCCGATTGCAAAGCTTTGTTTTGATCCTTAAGCATCTGGAAGGAGATAGCAAGCCATCAATTCAGAACTGCGCACCCAAGTTGCTTTGTTTTGTAACATTAGCCATATAACAAAATCATAAGTAGAGAAGCTGCAGAGTGTTTTCTGTTTTTTTTTTGTTTTTAACATAAATACAGTAGCGTAGAAACAAGACTAAAAGTTGCTTTTCCCTCTTTCTTGCTTCCTCAGAACATTAATACTTTTATCCCCAGATAGCCAAGAGAAATAGTCCTCACCCCCAGGCCTGGGATCACACACAAAAAAAATTGACTACCCCCGCCACAAAAGATGTAATAGTGCTGGGAGTTGTAGCTCTCACCTAGTATACGACAGTGAAATCTAGTCTATCCTCCTACAGAAAACCACTTATTAGCACCACATCAACTTATTGCTGATGACTGGCTTTTACAAAATTAACATTTTGTAAAACAAAAGGTTCCAATATGACCTCCCAGATACTCGCAAACTACCCTAAAATGTTTATAACAGCAAAAACAGATGTGTGTGCAGTCTTCCACACTCTCCAGCTCCAGCTGTTGGATTAGATGCCTATGAGAAGGCAAGTAATCATACTGTGTGTCTCTCCTGCCTTTGATAATCACTCTCAAGGCGACAAAGCAACTTCTCTCTGGAGCATGACAGAAACAGAACCCCATCTTAACTGGCAAATCAAGACCTCAAAAAAAAAAAAAAGAGTGCAGATCTAGCCTAGATTACTATTTCTGAAACACTGGCTTCTAAATGAACACGTTTTTCTCCCCACCAGTTACACAGATGACTACATAGACACTTAGAATCATAGAATCATAGAATATCAGGGTTGGAAGGGACCCCAGAAGGTCATCTAGTCCAACCCCCTGCTCAAAGCAGGACCAAGTCCCAGTTAAATCATCCCAGCCAGGGCTTTGTCGAGCCTGACCTTAAAAACCTCTAAGGAAGGAGATTCTACCACCTCCCTAGGTAACGCATTCCAGTGTTTCACCACCCTCTTAGTGAAAAAGTTTTTCCTAATATCCAATCTAAACCTCCCCCATTGCAACTTGAGACCATTACTCCTCGTTCTGTCATCTGCTACCATTGAGAACAGTCTAGAGCCATCCTCTTTGAAACCCCCTTTCAGGTAGTTGAAAGCAGCTATCAAATCCCCCCTCATTCTTCTCTTCTGCAGACTAAACAATCCCAGCTCCCTCAGCCTCTCCTCATAAGTCATTTGCTCTAGACCCCTAATCATTTTTGTTGCCCTTCGCTGTACTCTTTCCAATTTATCCACATTCCCCTCTCTTGGGCACTGGCACCAACTTAGTACTGTTTGGGATGCAAATGTCCATTTGACACTATGAAGAGCAGAACAATAAAAATGTTTCTTTACAGATTGGAGATAATAAATTTAGGATCCATGGGATCAATACATTTTTATCTTCTGTACTGAAAGCATCAACACCATAGCTGGACCCTTACTGCTCACCTTTAAAGTCCCATTAGCTTAGATAAAACCCTTATTAGTTTCTAGGCACTTTAGTTCATTCCACAGCTATTTGTCCACAACTTGATGATTGTCCCCACATGTGCTGGAAAAGGCAGGAAATGCAGTTATTTCAGCATGCAGTCTTTTTTAAAGTCTACATTTAGCTCCATCAGCATGTATTTTTAGATCCCAGCTTCCATCACTTTTACCAGTGATTTTCAGACTCCTTAAAAGTCTGCTAGGCACCTTCTCTAAACACATGGTTCCTACCCCAAAGCTTTGCAGGGCAAATTTAGATGTGAAAGGAGAACAACAAAAAGGGAGAAAAAGGATTGTGGTTAGAGCTGGGTGAAATTTGTTGGCCAAAAGAGTTTTTCCAGTGAAAAATGCAGGTTTGGCAACACCAAAAACATTTCACAAAATTTGTGTCTGTTTTGCCAAATTGTGTTGAAAAAAAAACTACAGTCGTTGAAAAATTTCAATAGGATTCAAAAGGACTTAAAAATGTTTCAGAGCACTTGTAATCTAAATTAAACCCTGTTAGACCCCAAATGAATTTTTCTTTGACTTTTCAGAGTTTGCTAAAAAAATTTAAAAAGTTCTTTCTCAGGTTGACTTGAAACATTTTTTTCCAGAATTCCCAGCGAGCTAAAAGATCAGTTATTTGCACAACTAGCTATGATTGAGAATCAATCCATTTTGGACTAGGATACTCATCCCATTTTGTCTTTCCTCTGATGCAAAGAGAGACAACTCCCAGCACAATTATGTCTTTTATGGCAGGGTAGTCTATTTTTTGTCAAGGTCCAAATTTCTTGGTCAAGGTATACTCAAGGTCCAGACTCCAAAGAAAACAAAATAATAAATGATAATAAGTAAATAAAAAGATTTTGGGGTTCGTTCAAAAGCATCTGGCAGTCTAGATTTGACCCACAGTCTGCCTATTGACTATCCATGCTTTATGGGTTACCCTAGGAGATTGTGTGTCAGCTCACAGCAGAGTTAGTGTTGTTTGGGAAGAGAAGGGGCTATCCCCCTTGTGCTGAAGGAACTATCTTTAGGAAGAAGGCATTTAAGACCTTCATGGGAAGCAGACCTTGCTTTATAAGGGTTTAAATCCATAAGTGAGCATGTTTGGGGTTTGTTTAACACTGTTCACTCTTGTGTTCACATAATTCAGAAACAAACGTAGCTCCGCACAAAGGAATCCAAATGTTGGCAGAGTTATATCTTTAATCGATAGCTTGCTGCCATAGTACAGATGAGAAGTTTTAAGTTAAAAGAAAAATCAGATATTTTTACATTTATTTAGATTTTAAGAAAAAAGTTGTAATCAGATCACTAGCAACATGATAATCCAAACCATGTACACACCAGCATCTGGCAGGACACATTTCAAATATGCAGAAATGCAGAAAAACCTGTCATGGTTATTACTGAACATCTTGTCCTTTCAGAGATTTCATTAACTATTTAGAGACATTAGTCTTCACAGCTGCAGCTAGTACATTTACATGAATTTTAACATGGATGTACTCCGTTGCATAGCTTGCTGCTACGACAACATCCTGAAAGAATGCCAGCAATATTACATTTCTGTTTACAGTCTTAACAGCTGAAAATACACAGCCCCACTCTGCAAATCAGTGCAGTTGTTTGCACTGTTACAGAACCTTTCAGATATCTACAAAATATTACAAACAAGCTTAACACAGAGTACAATACCTGAAATTCTTCCCTTGTATTTGAAACTTGGGCAAGCTGTCCTTGTAGCTGCTCTTCAAGTGTTCTTATTTTGTCATCTTTAATATGAATACTAAGACAGTAAATTACACAGTTAAAAATGCTTCTCCTTTCCACTCTCTTACAAAAAGCATCCATTCAATTAAAAAAGGTATAAACAAATCTACAAAAAATTGTTTACCAAATGCTGGTTGGATTTATATTATTTAATCTACCTTTTCTGCATCCTCTCCAGTTCATGTGCAGCAACAGCCTAGATATAAAGAGGATTAGCAGAGTCTTAACATATTACATCACAAGACTCAATCAACCCCACGTTCCCCAATATTCAAGCTAGAATAAGTCAGTTTTGCTAGTTCTTTCACTATATTAGTCTCCAATGTAAGTGAAGGAATGATGTTTTTACTCATTTTTAAAGACTGCAAGCTCACATCTTCCACATTATACGTTCAACAACTAGTCCTCCACATTAGTGCTCTCAGATATTCAGCACTCACGACAATGAAATAAAGCACTGTCAAGTATTTTAAATACCTAGCCATAGGGCTGAAAGGCAAAGGGCCAGATTTGTAGAACTGCACATGGGAAGCGGTGTGCAGATATGATTATTTTAGATAGTGGTCAAGACTGCACATGCAAATATGGTTTCTGTATTCACAACAGTGGGCACAGTGTCCTGAAGGAATATGTTTGAAAATTTAAATGAATCCATATGAAGAACAAATTAAAGCTATTTACTCCAGTAACTGGGGCATTCAATAAGCAGAATTTTTTAAGATGTTTGGATTCTTGAAATTCATCACTAATTAGCCTAGATCTGTAGCCTTCATAGTTTTATCCTACTCCAAGAGTAATTTCACTGAAACCAATGGGGTTACTTGCAAAGTACGGTGCCACTCAGGTGTGTGGGGGGCAGAATCTGGCACTTAATGAGTTAAGTAAACATGGTTATTTTACCTGTTCATTTGTCAGAGCCTGTAACTTTTGCACCTCCGCTTTTAGGGATAAATTCATATTCTGTACAACCTACAGAGAAAGATTAATTCATTTAAAGTCATTCCATATTCTTCAGTGCAAATATTTCACAGAACCTTTTGCTAAGAGCCTAACACCAAGATAACTTGGACTTCCTTGTAAGGCAGCCAACTTTCTAATGTCTGAAAACTGGACACCCCTGCCCCACCTCTTCCCCCAAGGCCCCACCTCTCTCTCACTCCTCTCCCTTTCCTCCCCCCATTGCTCACTGCTCTCCCCCCTCAACTCCAGCATGAACAGCCCCAAGGGACTTGCAAACCGCAGGCCACCTGGTAGTGCAGGTCAGAAGAGCGCTGGGGCTGCACGGGAGTAGCCAGGCAGCCCTGCTGGCAAGCTAGGGGACAGTCATCCTGCACAGAGGCATCCCTCTGAGCTGCCTGCTCAGCAGTCCCCTTCCCTCCCCCCCCTGGAGCTGCCTGAGCACGTGGCCGGGGAAGGTGCCAGCTTGTGGGACAGCACACGTTTCTTCCCTCCTGGGCAACATTCCCTGCCCGCTGGGAACCCCTCACCCCATTCGCCATGGGCCCCACACTCTGTCCTCCGCTGCAGCCCTGCAAACTTTGCTCCTCAAAGCTGGTGCATGCATGCTGCTGCAGGAGCAGCCACTTCAGGGCCAGGCTGCCCCTTCCCTTCCCTCTCCCGCACCAATGACCAGACACTGCCAGGTTCCCTTTTCGACTAGACTTCTGGTTGAAAACCGGACATCTGGCAACCCTACTTCCTTGAAGTTCATCTGCCTGTATAACCCACGTGCCTAATAGGGAGACAGCTCTTGAAGAGATCTGTCAGCAGGGGATAGGAATGAGCTGGGTCTGGGTCATTGTTGCTAGAGACGCACAATTAGCACTCCACACCCAGAAGTTTCTGGACTTGGGTGTGGCAGTTTTGGATCTGCTTCAACAGGTTCCGTGTTGCTGGACTCAAGACCCCATGAGAACAAGTAGTCAGGGTAGGTGCTTTGCAAAAGACCTTGTACCCTATGTGTGGGTTGGGAGAAGCTGGGCCACAGGAGCAGAAAGCAGGCCGTTTTCCCTAAGCCTGAAGCATTTTGCAGCAGGGGTTTTTTGGTCGTTTTTTTTTTTTAATCTATATACTTAAACTGAATGGTTGGCTGGTTAATTAGCTAGCTGACTAGCTAACCGTGATTTCAGCAGGAGGAGGAGGAAAAGTCTGCATTAATTCCAGTTGGAGGTTTCTACAACCAAGTGGAGGGACGACGTTGCAATGCTTTTGACTCGGCAGACTGATCACCAAAATCCGTACAAAGACTAACCGAGACTCAGGAGAACTCAACCTGAGCTTCTGGAAACCCTGAGTTTCTTCTCACTGTGCTTCTGTGGGGACAGACCTGTTTACATTTGTTTTCTTTATTTATGTTTAGGTATAACTGTGAAGAGAATGTATGTGGATTATAAAGTAGTCATGTCATGTTGCAGAAATTAAGTTAGTTATTTTTTATTGTTTCTTTATCATAAGATTTTTATAAAGTTGGTATTAAGTTAATTCCTTTTGTTCTTTTTGGACTTGATTGTGGGGAGGCTGACCCTATGCAATCCTTGCTGAAAATCCTCAATGACTGAGTTCTGCATCTCCATGTGCTTTTCTATGGGGAGTTATTTTATAGGCACAAGGAGAAGGGCAGTAAAGCAAAACCCACCCAAAAGTTATACCTACAACAAACCCAGGCCCCAGGCCCACCAAAAGACCTAGTCAAGCAGACCCCTATGACCACAGGAGCCACAATGAAGGCAATGGGGGGATGCAAGATGCTGGCTTGTGGGTTTCAGTTCACAATCACAGCTTCTGTGATGAGCTTGCTCTTTAGTCATTCAGTTTCCTTCAAATGGGCATTTCCTATACCTTGAGCTCCTCCTCCTTGCCAGTTAGATTGGCATGTTCATTGACTAACGAGTCCTCCACCTGCTTTATCTGTTGGTCCTTTTCTGCAATCCTGTACAAATAAGAGATGCAAGTAATTTGCAACAAGACTTTTTAGACAGAAATGTAGGCATAGTGTTCAGCTACATTTAGAAGAAGAATATGCAGGCACAAAATCAAGTCTGCTCTAATTAAACATGTTGTCAGAGTGTTTTGGACATAAAGAGTATTTCTTTTTTGTTTTAAATCTTCTATGCTTCCCAAGAGTTTACAAGACGTGCACGAAGCCTGGTGCATCATAACACCCTCCCCCTCAATGGGACAAGTGCCCTGGAGCTCTGCTTTGGAAACTGTCCTAACATTCTCATGGCCCTGCACATGCCACTGATCCATATACTCAGACGTCAGCAAGAGGGGCAGCTCTCACTCCCGCACAGTGAACACAGCCACACACAATGTACTCCAAATCTGGGGTGGGGAGGGGAAATCCGTAGGAAGAAGTTCCACAGCTTCCAAGAGGATCACACACAATGCAAACTAAAATATTTAAGTGACAGCGTTTCCTTCACAAATCTCTCCAATATGTGCCGAGCATGAGTTAAAAGTTTCTATATCTTGAGCAGGCAACAAAGCAAGCAACTTCTTCATAAACATATAGGAGCAGGGATGCTTACACTTTCTGCAGTTCTTCTGCCAGGACTGAAGCAGATGTCTACAGAGGGGGGGAAAAAATAGCTGAATGTAAAGCAAAACTGAAAATGTCCTTTTCTAAGCTGAGCCAGAAATAACATTTGCTTGTTTACAGATGTTTGAAACCGGCACAGGCCAATACCCAATGTTTCCTGGCCAAAGAACATTAGTATGAGTTTATATCACGTCAAAGCCCTTGCCCACACTGGTCCAAGAGCCAAGGAACCATTACTGTAATGGATGATATGGACCTTTAATTGTGGGAGTTCTCTTACAGTTTTGTGCCTCAATGCCATAGATTCTTCTCCTCCAGTTTCCCCCCAAAATCCTGGTGTACAGAGAAAAACTGTCACCCACCCTCAACACAGGTTTCCCCACTCATACTAGATGGCAGAAAACCGCACCAGGGAGACTACAACAAATGGGAACCAACCGCTCTCTGGTAATCTCCCAGGCAACCTCAGCACAAGCCATTTCAGTCATTTACACAAGTCCCCACTTAGGAATAGGCAGACATCCAACATTAACCCCCCTCCCTCAAAATAACTAGCCCAACCTGTCACCTCTCCACCACTGCCCTCACTTCTGAAGGGATCAAACTCTCCAACAAAAGGCAAGTGCCAGATTATGAATGTGGTCTTCAGTTTGTTCAGGCCACATGTGGGTGTCTAGCTTGACTGGAAGCTGAACAAATTCATACAGGATACAAAGGAACAAATTTTTGACAGTGAAGGCAATTAACCATCGGAACAACCTGCCAAGGGCTGTGGTGGATTCTCCATCACTGGCAATTTTTAAATCAAGATTGGATGTTTTTCCCAAAAGACAGGTTCAAGTTCAAAGAGAAATTATTTCAGGGAACCCTTATGGCCTGTATTATCCAGGAGGTCAGGCCAGATGCTCACTGTGGTCCATTCTGGCCTTAGACTCTATGAAGGGATAGCAAATGTGTCCATGCACAACTAAAAAATTCAACACTCAGCTGTAGGCAGGCAGGGAGCTCGGAATCTCTGTACTTGTTCCATTTGTGCCTGCATTAAGCAGGCAAAGTTAAAGTGGGCTTTTCTAAGCCAGCTGATTTCTACAATTGGCTGTGTAGAGAGTCAACTTCTCACTGTCTGCAACCCAGAAGCTAGGAAGTATCTGGATGTGACTGGAGCCTCTAATGAGGCACTGAAATCTGATGTACAGTATTTAACGACACTGTACAAAGAAATAAGTTGTCAAAGCAAATCAAGTGGAACCAGAATGTTTAAACACGAAAAACTGTGAAAGTTATCACAAGCCATCTATTGTCTCCACAGAAATAGTCACTGGATTTAAGAAATTATTCCACACAACTTAATGTTGTGGACACTATTTCTATGTGAACTATAAAATGTGTGGTATATTTCGTCATGCTCTATTGCCCAAGGAGTGATGGCAACTTTCTACATTCAATGTACCATATCCAGATTAAAAATAATATAATTGTGGTAACGAGCTTTTGAAAGAACATTTACCAGTTAAGACTGCAAGACAAAATGTATAGTCTTAGAACATGCTGTACCTGGGCTGCCATTTGGGAATGAAACTTCTGAAGCTGAGCTTTCAAAGCCTCCTTCTGCTCCATCAGCTCCTTATGGAGAGAGAACACAAAAAAAAAAGCAAGCAAATTTAAGAATGCAAGAGTATATATATATTTTTAGTTCTTATTAACAGCATTGTTTTAAAGCTGCATGTTAGGCATTTACACTTGAACAATGTTGTGAAGGCCAAGACCATCACAGGGTTCAAAAAAGGACTAGATAAGTTAATGGAGGATAGGTTCATCAATGGCTATTAGCCAGGATGGACAGGGATTGTGTCCATAGCCTCTGTTTGCCAGAAGCTGGGAATGGGCAACAGGGGATAGATCACTTGTTTACCCGTTCTGTTCATTCCCTCTGGGGCACCTGGCATTGGCCACTGTCGGAAGACAGGATATTGGACTAGATGGACCTTTGGTCTAACCCAGCATGGCCATTCTTATGTTAACCACATTGTTTGGATGACACTTTACTACCAATAAGATAATTGTAATTAAAAAAAGTCAAGACTAACAATGAATGCAACACAATACATGCCACAAGAGAACATTCCCTTCCCTTCCACTCCATATACCCCATACAACATAAGCCAGCTTGCTTGAAACCAATGCAGCAGCATTAGCACACCACCTCTTACAGGATGCCAGCTGATCATTGGAACAAAACGTATTCATTTTTGCATTCAGTTGTAAAGCTTTTTTAAAAAACACACAGTAATATTCAAGCTCTGCTGCATAGAGAAAGACCTTCAGCTATTAATGCAGTACCTGCACCTGCAATTGCACAGAATCCTCTGCAGAGACCCTCTTTTGTTCAGCCTCCATTAACTGCAACATCCTTTGCTCCAGCTGTTGTTTAGACACTATTGTATCTGTAAGTTTGCTGTGCAGGCTCTGGATTTCACCCTCTTTGGCCACAAGCTTATTCTGCACATCTGCAGCAGAAACATCAAGGTTTTAATTAAACAAAATATTTGAACATTTGTAATATACTGGGAAAACTGAGTAAGAGTTTTTATTTAAGCAAGCTCAGCAGTTTCAAATGTAACCCTGCACACTTAAAACAACCCATGCCGTAGTGCATTTCAACGTAGTATCTATTTTCCTGAGATGTCAGCTGGAGGAGGTATTGAATATATTGATGAACCATTTCCTTTAAATTTCTATAGCTCAATGTTATTTGCCCAATATTCCAAGAATATCCTTTTTAAATACAGGAAAGGGGAGAGACAGCCATCTTTGGTAGTAATAGGAAACTACACATGTTCATACCTTGTTGTGCTGTTTCATGTTCTGTTATCCTTTTCCTGAAATAGGCCTGAATTTCCTCAAATCTCCTCTCTGCTTCCTGTTGTTGGACCTTGCAATTGAAAGTGGGAGTTGGGAGAGAAGAAAAAAGGGTCAGCTTTCAAGTCACCATACTGACATATTTAACAGAGTGCATCTCTACTTTCTAGACGAGGTCTACACTTAAAAAGCTGCTGCAGCGCTTCAGTGTAGACCTCACTACAGCACCAGGAGGGGTTCTCCCTTTGCTATAGTTAATCCATCTCCTCAAGAGGTGGTAGCTAGGTTGATGGAAGAATTCTTCCATCAACCTCAGGCTGTCTACACCAGGGGTTAGGCTGGCATAGCTACATCTCAGGTGTGCAGATTTTTCAAGTGCCTGAGAGGCACAGCTACACCAAAGTAAGTTTCTACTGTAGACCATCCCATAGCAATTTTCCTAAACCTCTATCCAATATAAGGCAGCATACGTCCCTCCCTTCCACATACAGCAAGGCCACAGTGGAGATATCCAGCACTCAGTAAGCCTCACCCTGGGCCAATCCCATCTATTTCAACTTCTTTGTAGTCCAACCTCTGAACTGAATTCCAAATGAGCTAAACCATAGCTCTTTAGCAGACAAGTTTCTACAACTAACAGGGAAAAACGTCACTCATCAAGTTCAGGAAGGAGCGCCTGAATCCAAAATTGCCAGATCTTGTGTAAATCTGCATTTGCTATCTAAAATTTGGTTCAGTTGTAGACGTCACCTCTCCAGCAGCAGCGATTCAGTGGTTCTTTCACTGCAAATTGATTTTCTTTTAGTAACAAGCTACCAGCACTTGGAAATTTTGGATTTCCTTTTGACAGATTTTTTTTTTTATTATTATTATATGTCCACATAGGAAGAAGAGAAGCATCTCTGTTCTATCAAAGAGAGGGAATGGGGGAAGAGGCACATCCCAGGCCAGTAAAACTAGTTTACTCTTAACAAATATAGCATTTTGTTTAGATATAATGTATTTGAATAAGTTACTCCAGCCGCAAAAACAAAAGGACACTTACATTTGAAATGCCTATTGGGACAATGCAGGATACTATTCCATTCACAATTTTTTGATTGTTCAAATATGCTCAGAGATTAAGTTATGCAAGTTTCTTTTAGAAGACAACATTTTTCTGTAGAAGTAGTTTTTATTAAATACAAGTGTTCATAATGACTAAAAAGTGCAAAATATTCAAAGTTCATCTAGAAAGGAAGCATCAAATGCCGGCCTACTATTTTCCACCAATTGCAATTTTCCATTTTTATCAGACATCAAAAGAGTAAATACAGAACTAATGTGTAGGCCTATAGGCAATAGGTATTTTAGCAAGATTTCCTTTCAAATTTCTCATATATCCTAAAATATCAGAAGGCAGATTTCCCCACTGAAAGTATTACAGGCTCTGTTAAGGGCACAGCATAATTGCAGAGGGATAAAGAAAACGGAAGTCACCTTTAGCTGGCCAATTGTTTGATCTGCATTTTTCTTTTGGAGTTCCTCTTGTTGCAATTTATTGTTCTTCTCCGTCAGTTCATTCACAAGTCTAGCACAATCCTGACGCAATTTGTTCAGTTCACTAGACTGCCTGAAGAAATAATGACTGGTTTTTCATAATGTAATCTTAAGCAATTACAATTGACAAGGATCAAGTCAATGAAATATCAGTAGACATTCAAATATCAAGTCAAAAGCTAGAAGAAGCGTTTAATACCAATTTACTCTCGTAGAGTAACAGAAGTACTTAACATTTCAGAATATGTACAAAATTACACATAGAAAGCAATAACGTTCCCGACTCAAACCGTGTCAACTGCAGCTGGGTGTCTGGGCACCACCTAACACAACAGAGCCCTGATTCTATCCTCACTGGGAATCTCAGGGTGCTACAGCAGCACAAATAACCCTCTTCATTGGTTTAGAAGCAACAGGAGCCTAAATTCTTGAAACCTTGAATGACTTTGCTTATCCCTCTTCTCCTAAAACCACCAACAGATAAACATCTTATTGCTACCCATTCAATGCATCTTTTATGCAGATGTTTAATATTTTTGTTAAAATGACTTAAAATCTTAAAATATTTCAACTCCCAAGAATACAAGGTCAATATTTCTGCTGGGGCCTCATGGCCAAGGGCTATATAATTAGTGTCAGACATACTGACCAACACTTCTATGCTTCCTTCCATTGGAGGGTCTTTAAACTTGAGCAACTATAAGAGGCCTGCTCTTCAGAAAGTACCAAGTACATACCCACTGAAAAATAAGGGTCTCGAACTGAGGGATCCAAAGCCAATAATCACTTGAAGACTTTGGCCTAGCTGCTTAACTCATTAAGTATTAGAACATTACTCCTGAGGATGCTGGGGGAAGTGGGGCTTGGTGGGGTGGGGGTCTGGATATAGCTGGTTGGGGCTCAGTGGGGTGAGGATCTGGGTGCGAGGGTCTTGTTGGAGTGCTCCAAGTACAGGGGGGAAGGGATGGAGCTCACTGTGGTGGAAGTTCAAGTGCAGAGGGGTTCAGTGGAGGCGTGGTCTGGGTGCAGGGAGGGAAGGTATGGGGGCAGGGTCCCGAAGCACTGGAGTTGTGTGGACAGGGGAGCAGCTCCCCATACAGTGACCCCTCCCCCAGAGGCTGAGCAGGGATGGGAGGGGGAGGGGTCAGTGCAGAGCTTCCTGCAGCTGGAGCAGGGTCTGACCCAGCCCCAGCCACTCTTTGCAGGGAAAGAGCAAGTTCCATCCTCCTCCAGCCCAGCCGAGACTAGCAGCTGAGCCCGGCACAAGGTAGGAGCCGCCAGCTGGGGTGTCCCCTGTCCCACCTTCCCTGCAATGATTTACCTCTTCACTGGCTGCTCCAGGTGCCTGAAATAACATGCTTAAGCTGCTGGAGAGGGATGCATGACCATTCTTGCAGCTTCCCCATCAGAAAGTCATTTTTCTGCCGGGAAGCAAAGAAACCTGCAGGGGATATGAATTCTGCATGCATACAACAGAGCAGAATTCCCCCAGGAGTAATTGAATATAGTTGTATACTAGTATAATAAAGCCATGGCTGTGGAGACTGTCAGTTAGTGGAACACCTAAAAGGTGGCCAGAACAGCTATCTTCAGGGAAAGCTTCAAATTTAAAAAAACCTGATGGCTCAGAGGCACTGAACTCCTGAACATACTTGCTTTCCATCTGGTTGGTAGAAGTACTGACAGCATCTCTCAGGATACCATTTTCCTGCTTCAGGTGGCCTATCTCAGCCTCCATCTGCTCACGAAGCTGCTGGAACTAAAATAAATACCACACATTATATTTTAAAGCTCTGAGGAATAGAAGTCAATAGCTGTGTAACAGACACTGTTACTGTACTGTAATAGACATTTACAATATAGTCTCAGATCAAGAAAATTTGGAAGGCTCTTAGGTTTGCAGTCCACACACAAATATATATGTACCCTATCAAAGGCCTATTGATATTTTAAGCTCATAGAGTTGAATTAAGGACACATTTGCCTTTTAAACCAGTTTCTCTCTTGCATGCACGTGCCACAGTTTTCTTATGCAGCATGCAAATCTAGTAATGATAGATCACTGAGCATTCCTGATTATGTGACTTAGTCCAACACACACCACTAGACAATTCTAAAGTAGATTAGGGGAAGGGGTTAAATTTATTTCTGCTGGAAGTTTGAAGTCAAGTTAAACTAAAAATGTGCAGAGAAGTTTGAAGCCACAATGAGAAGACTGATTATGAATAATGATATGTAAGGGGGTGGGGAAATCAGCCCTTTAAAATAGTTTGGGCCTCGTCTTTATTCCTGAGATTCTAACTGAAGCAAAATAAGATCATCTCTTTTTCAGATATGCATGTGCTTTTATTGCACTCTGAACACAGTTTCTCTGAAGCACCTGTTGTCTCAGGAGTTTGAGACCCCCCACCACAAGGCTGCACCAGAGGCCAGAATGCTTGATTCAGCACAGAAGAAGGTAGATTCCATTGCCAGATGACAGGAGGGGCTGGCTAGTGCAAGCTACCAGTTTGTTGAGGGCCTACAACACATGCAGCTTAAATGTTTCTTTCCTCCTCTACTGGTGCCAAACTTTCAGTGACAGCTGAAACCGGTTCCAGGTCCTAGTTTCATCAGATGACTAATTCATCAGGGAGGATTTTGTATACAAAAAAAGCTGTCAGACAAACATTGGTGTTGGGGTGAGACAAAAAAAAAAAAAAAAAAGACAGAAGCTACTGGAGTGCCAACATTTAGCTCACACTGACATAGGCTCCAAGTTGCTCTCAATATCACACAACCTTAGAAGTTCCAGGAAGAAAAAGCACCCAAAAACCAACAGGCAGCTCAGATAATCAGGCTGTCAGCCAAATAGCATTCCCTTCTCTGCAGTCTAATTCCCACAGTACACCAGCAGGGGGAGTGGAACTAGAATGCCAAGAACCAGGGAGGGTTCCATTTACATTCACTCCACAGGCTTCTGCTTTTTCACAAAGAATAGAATTTCTATTATCGTAGTGCCCAAGAGGCCCCTCTCCCAGCATGGTGCAGGACCCTATTGTGCAGTGGGCTATACATAGATAGCAACAGTCCTTGCTCTGGAGAGCTTACTTTGCTTCAGGACAGGTTTCAGAGTAGCAGCCGTGTTAGTCTGTATTTGCAAAAAGAAAAGGAGTACTTGTGGCACCTTAGAGACTAACAAATTTATTTGAACATAAGCTTTCGTGAGATACAGCTCACTTCATTAGAATGCATCCGATGAAGTAAGCTGTAGCTCACGAAAGCTTACGCTCAAATAAATTTGTTAGCCTCTAAGTCCTCCTTTTCTACTTTGCTTCAGTAACTCTGACAGGGTGCCCTCTAATGTATGCAGAAATTCTGGAAATGTATCACTTGATGTAAAAATGTGCACATTACCCTCAATACTGCTACAGGTACACAGGAAAAAAAAAAACTATGCTAAGATCTGAGTTTTTAGTTAATCAGTTGGCATAAAAACAGCCGTAGTTCTTCCTGCAAAGCTTTGGTTGACTGTAGATGGAAGACATTTGCCTTTGATTTTGATGAAGCTAAAGCTTTTTTTAGGTCACATTGTAACAATGTTAATGAAGGTCGAGATGGCTCAGAGGACAATCTTATGGCAGAGTGAAGAATAAGTCCATCAATGGCTATTAGCCAAGATATTCAGAGATGCAACCCCATGCGCTGGGTGTCCCTAAACCTCTGACTATTACAAGCTGCGACTGGACAACAGGGTATGAATCTCTCCATAAATTGCCCAGTTTTGTTCATTCCCTCTTAAGCATCTGGCACTGGCTGCTGTTGGAAGACAGGATACTGGGCTAAATGGACCATTGGTCTGACCCACTGTAGCCATTCTTATGTTCTTAGTGTCCTTCATGATTTTCAGTAAGGCGTTTTGCAATGCTGAATGCATTTTATAACCTCCCTACACGAACGTATTGGCTTTTAAGGATGCTCTGCATCCAACATGTCATTCAGAAGATAAGTTGTTAATAGCGCTGGTCCATGTGTATGGCTATCAGGGCCATCTTTCTGAAGCTGGATGATTTAAATAGATTTTGCATCTCAAGAATCACACTTTTCAATTCCATAAGAAGATCACAAACCACTTTATGAAGAATTGGGGGGTGTTATGTCCATTGTACAGGTAACAGAAGCACAGGGTGGGTAAGTCAGAGTCCATGGCAAAGCCTGGACTAGAATTGCAGTCACCAGATCCCAAACCTTTGCTCCAGCCAGGAGACATGCTGCTCACCACTGGTCATTTGCAGTTAAGGGAAATAATGAATGAAAAGTAGTACAGTATGTTACTTTATATGACAAGACCTGTCTCTTGAAAACAAAGGCCATCTATAGCAGCTTGCTGCCTTCACCTAGATAAAGAATTAATCCTAGATTCCTCACCTCAAATCACTAGAGATTCTAGGTAGCACCTGCAGTTTATTCATATGGAAACAAAAATCAATTGTTGCACCTTTTGCTAAAACAGTCATTTCTCATATTAATCTATTTGTACTTCAATCAAGAAATCAAAATGGCTTTCATAGAGCTTTACCTTCATCTTCATCCCCTGGTTTTCCTGATAGCTAACATGGATCTTGCTCTGAAAAGCACCGTGTTCCTTTTCTAGCACGTTGATTCGTTCTCTCATTTTTGTCGTAAGCAAGTTGCTTCTCTCCTTCTCTGCAACCAGTTCCTTGGATAGGAAATCAGAAAAAAAAAAAGTTAATTTCCCCATCCCGTTAAACTCCTAAAAAAATTGTAAGGCGATACATTACTAATTACACTCAATACTCATCCATTAGAGCCATCATCAATATTCTTTACCCACAGAAGAATTCAAGTGTTCAGTCTGACCAGCAACATATTTCTGATATTTTTTACGGATTTAGCATCAACACAAGAGCAGGTTAGACAAACACCTGTCAGGGATGGGCTAGAGAATACTTTGTCCTGCCATGAGTGCAGGGGACTGGACTAGATGACCTCTTGAAGTCCCTTCCAGTCCTATGATTCTATAATTTCACAATTAAAGTAAAATTGGGTGTTGCAATGAAAAGAATGGTCTCTTGCTGCTTCAGAGAAACTGGAATAGTGTTTCTATCACATTAAGGCAAATTATTCCCTCAATCACCTCTGTTTGCCCCAGTGAGATCAATATTTCATAGGTATAACTAAGGGCAGAATTTAATTTGTCTAATGAACTAGGAGAACTCAGTTATAGGATTGCGGCAAAAGTATAGTACATTTTAGATCAAATATGTTGTATATTACAGATGAACTATCAGGCTGAAGTGAAAGTGGAGTTCAGTCTAATGTTCAGTTCCCCTCACGAGCCAGAGTCATTCAGTACATAACTGCTAGCATTAAATCCCACAGTGTAGGTTTAAATCTCAAGTAATTAGTCAAGTGCAATCCAATTCTGCATACTTAGTGCAGGATGATCATTATGTTAAATACAAACTAAAAATATTACTATTAGAACCACATTACTGTGCAAACACTTTACAATGTCATAAAATATGAGCTATAGCATGCGTCTTGTAGGGTCAGCAACAGTAGCATCTTCAGTATTCTGCAAAATTAAACCAACCTGCTTCTAAGGTTCTCAACAGACTAGTAGCAAACACTCAACAACCCAGATTGGCTGAATTCCCTGACCAAGAGAGGATAACCAAGACGATGAATTTTCTAATAAAGAGGCAAGTTTTATTTGGTTTACTTGTTTATTAGATAGATCCAAACAGACAAAATTTGCAGGACTGCTTCTTGGAAGCACACATATTTGTGTGCGTGCTGAAGGAAATAATGTTGACTGCAGCATTCTGCCAAGCTTCTGTTAGATTAGTTAGTGAAAACATGCACAATTTACTTTGGACTACTAACTTTTATAACTTAAATAAAAGCAATTTTCTCCTTTGAGATGCGACTTTATTACCCTCATAATGCTGCTTTTCCAAGAGTAAAGTTTTCAGGAGAGTGATTTAGTGATTTAGCGCAGGCCACAGAATCTCACCCACCCACTCCTATGGGTGAGGTTTTTCATAGGAGTGGGTGGGTGAGATTCTGTGGCCTGCGCTGTGCAGGAGGTCGGACTAGATGATCAGAATGGTCCCTTCTGACCTTAGTATCTATGAATCTAGGTTCCACTGAAAGGTCTAAATCACTTTGGAAAAATGGGAATCAATCAGTCTGATGTAATGAAACACAGCAGGGACTTAATTTTCAAAAGCATCTATGGGGACATGAACAGGCCTTTTCTTTCACCTAACTGCTAAGGAAATCAGAAAAAGGCAATGTATTGAAAACTTCATGTAGTGTTCAACTCTAGAAAAGTTTTTAAAGCTGAAATTTAGACTTAACTCAGAAACAAGCGCACGCTTTGTCACTTAGCTGATTTATTATTTACCTCCCACTAATGAGGGGATCCTTTATACCCAGTGGGACAGATTTCTACCAATCTGGAAATAACATACATCTGTTTTCCACACCTTAAGAAACACTTTAAACTTAATATTGTATGTACATCAGTTGTGAGCCAGCAACAGTCTGGATATTTATCCAAACTTCCCTCATCACCTTCCTTCCACCAGTGATTCAAAGTATGTATTCACAACTCCATCCTCTTTCATCTCTCTCTACACCCAATAATTCGCACCTGTGGCACCCCATTAAAATTAGCTAACTCTGCTCTTGTCCTGCAGCTTTCCCTAGAGAATACAACCCCTTCCTGCTCTAGTAATTTATTCTCTCAACTCTGTCACCTCTCTCACAAAATATCCACCCAGGAGCACTTCTACACTTCTAAAATTCCCTCATTTCTCCTACCAGGATCTTTCTAATTTCTTCTGAGATGCACCAGTTATGGGTAAGAGTTACCGCCACTGTGACTAAAAGGCCCTTTTCCTCCTTTATCTCTGTGTCAGATTGAGGTATCTCATGTTTAACATGTAGCCAGCAGTGGTCCCCCTAATTTTTCCCAAGCATGTGTGGAATGAATTTTGTTATGTGCACTACTATGGAGGTGGTTTGTGACACATCACCTCCATAGTAGTGCACATAAAATTCATATGGTGGGGGTGGGGCTGAGGGGTTTGGAGTGTGGGAAGGTGAGGACTCTGGCTGGGGGTGCGGGCTCTGGGGTGGAGCTGGGGATGAGGGGCTCAGGGCTGGGGCAAAGGGTTTGGGGGAGAGGGGAGGAGGGCTCTGGCTGGGGGGTGCAGGCTCTGGGCTGGGGATGCGGGGTTCAGGGTGGTGGAGGGGGCTCTGGGCTGGGGCAGAGAATTGGGCTGGGGGGGTGAGGGCACCTCTGCAGCTCCAAGGTTGGGGCCACAGGTTAGGTGCATCTCCCCTGGCCGTGGCAGGTCCGGGCCAGCGTTGGGTTGGGGCTGTGGGAGAAGTGCCTCTCCCCAGGTCATGGCAGGTTTCGGGCCAGGACTTGGAAGAAGCACCTCTCCCCACCACAGCAGGTCTGGGGCTGGGGGAGAGGCATCTCTTCCCGCCACAGCCTTGAGCTGTGTCTACCTGTCCCGTTGGCCACATTTTCCCCCCTTTCTTGCCTTTCAGAACTATCCCAGTATTTCTCCCCCCCAAAACCTTCAAGGTCACTCCAGCTGCTCCATATCTCCTTCCGCAAGCTTCAGGAGCTTGGAGACAGTCAACTCCTGTTGCATTCACTTCCCATCCCTCTTTTCCTTCTCCTTCCATTTCAGCTGAGTATAGGGGTGGAAGTCAATTTTCTTCGCCAGGTTACAGTCCTCAAGTTCAAGGGCTTCCTGCTCTACTCTCATTGTCCACCTACCATTATTGCTCTATGCTGTGGATTTCACTGCCTTCCTTATGCTTGCAGTACTCTGCTCTTCCGGGTTTTCTTTCAACCATTCCTGCTGCTCTTTCAGTGTCTCCACCCGTAGTTCTTCCCTTGCACTCTGCATGCCACCTTCCCCAATGTTCTGTCCTTGTTTTCCCCCACTCCCGTTTCACACCTCATTGAGTCTCATAAGTTCAGCCTCCAGCTACACATGAACTACTCCCAAGTCTCTCTCCACTGCACCCTCTGTTCAAGTCTTACATGTGCCCTTCTAATAACTCATACCGAATGCCCCCCACGGCCAACTTCCTCTTCTTCAAACCGTTTGCTAGCGCTATTAATACCACTCCCCACCCGCCCCCACTCATCTGCCCAGGCTCTCAACTTCAATACCTGGTTTGAATTTCCCCTACACATTTCTAAAAATCAATCCTTCCCACTAAAAGCCTTGTCCATGCCCGTCATTTCAAGCATTCCTGCTTCTACCTCCATTCCCCTCCACTCTGCCGCAATTGCGACTGTGAAAATAGTTTCTTCTCCGGCCTACTATAACATCCACCAATTTTTGTACAGGATTCTCTTCACTTTTGTTATATTTTGCCTTCTTCTGAAATCTTCAAATTAAGAAAGTCTGAAGACTTTCATATTTAGCTGTATTTAACCAGTGTCCCATACAATTAAACTGTTAACAATTGGATACAGTGAACTTAAGCCTGGCAGGCTAAAACAATAAAAAATACATACATAAATAAAAAAGGCTTAGCCTTGATAAATTCTTGAGAAAATCTCTCCTTTTGTTTCACACTGATCTCATTAAACTAGCAACTGTACTGAAATTCCATGAGGTTCCTTGTTCATTTCCTTTCAATTCCATACCTGTTCCCTTCAATATATTCACCTGAGTTAGCTGCTTGCACTGATCCTTTGCAACCGCAGCTTCTTCCTTCAAAGCAGCAAGTATTTTGTCTTTTTCTTGTAGCTGGTGTATAGTTGCAGCTGAGTCTCCCTTACTAGCCTACAGCAAAAGGATATTAAAAGTGATCAAACATGCAGAAAGTATTAAAACTGAATTATCTATTATGGCATATATTGAAAGTTGCAGTAAACATGACTGGGGGTTTTCTCCCCCCTCCTTCACTGCTGCACAATCCAGCATGCAATCATTTGTCAGCCTACTACTAGCAACGTAATGCATGAGAAGGAGTTTTGGGTCTGCTACAAAAGGCCTCTAACAAATTTCATTAGACCAGGATATGCCTTTAAAAACACATAGCACAGCAGGTATAGCTGCATTTGAGCAGATTATTCTCCTTATCTGAGGTCAGATAGGAAGGTGGTGGTTTGGGGAGACGTTATCTACAGTATAAAATATCTATATAAAATATCTATATAAATATCTATAGTAAAAAAGTTACATGCTGCTACAACACCACAACAAGCCTGGTCTCCTAAAGCATCTTACTACCCAATAGAGGAAATGTTGTCCTGGGATTCCCCTCCACATATAGCAAAGACAGCAAAAACATTGTACTTGCCAGAATATTACTCTGTGGCAAAGTCTATCAACATGATTGAATCACGTTGATTCTAGGAGAGGGTTAATATATAACTCACACTTGCCCTAGATGTTATTGTAAAGCTATATGCAAACAGAATGGAAGAAAAGGGAACTGGGCAAATTCTAGATCTGACATAAATGCCTGTGACCTCTGCCACATGTAGATGTTTTAGTTTATGTGACTGATGGCAGACTTACTAAATGTTTTTGTGACTATGTGGCAATTTCTAGATTAAGTCTGATAACTGGTGAAATACATTAGAAATCCATATTCAGTTTTCTTTTAAATTTGTCCACTAATGGTTCCATCTTCATTTTGTGTTTGTGGCAGAGAGAAAGCCAGAAGGTAAGTGAATACTTAGAGGTAAATTAAGCCAATTGTTTGGTAGCAGCTCAATACAAAGCAAATACCTTCTTCACTAGATAAAGTGACTGACAACAATATTTCCTGCTTTCCTCTATGGAGTCCAAGGGCCACAACTACTAAACCTATAGGGAAAATGGAACTTTTCTATAAAAGCATATTGTACGTTTAAACGTGCACACATACATCCAGCCTGTGCTATTGATTCGGTAATATCCACATTTTCACCTGCAAAAATTAACACTTATTGGGTTTTATTGGGTTATAGAAGCCAAGACTTCTACTGTGTTTTGAACAGCTCCCGTCAAATCAATAGCAACAGACAGACATCATGCAAACCAAGGGCTAGGCTATATTAACGAGACAGAATACTATTGAAAAGCGTCACCGCTATACACACTGATTTTACACTGACACCATCCACACAGTGTTTTATTCTGGTCTCCCCATCCCAACAAGAATGTAGTGGGAATGTAAAGGCTCAGGTTAGGTGACAAAGTGATCTTAGACATAGAAAAACATCCATAAGAGATTAAAAGTATCAGGACCACTTTGGGGATTCATAGGAGATTACATAACAGTAGCTGAAATAACTAAATGCCAAAATATAAAATAAGGAGCCTTCTAATTTCTTTAGATGTCAACCAATTTAAAGGGTTATAAAAAGGAAAGTTTTTGCACAATGCATAATTAGCCTGTGGAACCCAATGCCACAAGCTATGAAAGCAAAAAGCCTAGTAGGATTCGAGAGGTTTAGATGTTTATATGAATAAGCATCAGACAGCTGACTAGCTAAACTAAAATGTGTAAGGGATATCACTCCTTCAAGACACACTATGCAATGACTGTTGGATTTAATGAAAAAGCTTCCCAAATAATGGAGAGTTACGCAGTAGCATGCTTATTGGAGTTTTGCATCTTCCTTTGAAGCATCAAGTACTGACAAAGGATATTAGACCAGATGAACCATTGGTCTGACATAACATGACAATTCCTGTGTTTCTAGAACGTGTTGAAGATGGAAAAGTGAATTATCTGTTTTCAGGACCACAATTAGCTGCATTAGATTTTTCACATAGGACAAGTTATCAAATAATCTTCAAGACTTACAGTAAAATTGCTGAGGGGCCCAGGGAATGGAGTTGGACTTTACATAAGGCAGATAGTCTGGCCCCCACGTCAAGCAAACATCTGTACAGAGTGGATGCAGTGACCTTTTCTCAGGTATGACAAAGCATTCATTCATTTCCTTCTCCCTTTTGATCCAATCCCTCTTCCTGCCACTGGTCCAAATTCACCCACTGTGTTTAAGCCCCTGTGATAACACAAGGAGCTATAGTATACCATCTCCACAAGAAAGGACAGGGCCAGAAAACGGGCCTGCTTTAGCAGTGCCGCCATCTTGGAGGTCTTGCCTTCTGAAATGTATGGCTCTATTTTTTTCCCCCAACCAATCAACATTCATTTGACATGATCACAAAGCCAACTCTCAGCCTACCAGGCCAGGACCTAGTAGATAACCAGTATACGTATACTGATGGCTGAGCATTAACTTGTGTACACAAAACGCTTAGTAAATAGAAAAAGAGGCGTTCTGGAAATAAATGCAAGATCTTCATGACAGACCATTATTCGGGCAGGTCACATTTTTGGTCTAGGTAACTTGACAGTGTTCCTTCCAAACACTTGTGTATTAAAAATAAATAGTACTATCTAGCTCTTACAGTGCTCACCTTCTGCAAGGCATCCTGTATCCCACTGGATTTCTCCTTTAGCAGCTCAACCACACAGAGGGCCTCACCTTCAGTGAAGGTCATGCTCTTCATAGCCAAGAGAAAATCCTTAAACTTTACTTCAGCATTTTCTATAATTAAAGAATAGTGACATTTACACTGTTGTGAATATCTATTCATTTACTTTGCTCCAAAATAATAAAATCTATGTAGGCACGTTCACATGTATTATGATGTTTCAAACTGAAATTAAACAGCAAAGTCACATATTCAGTGAAGACAACGTGCTTTATATTTATAAAAGAATCTGACTGTGGAACCTGCCAGTTGACTCCTTGGAATATAATTCTACTAGATCACTATTTGCACACTCAGTAGAATGATATAAAGTCATCAGCCACAAATCAAACAAACAGGTTGAAGAAAACGAAAACTAGCACATGAATTTAGAAGTGTACTAGGTAGGAGAGTCTTTAGGTTAAGAGACAGTAACTTGGATTTAGTTCCCAAGTTAAAGGGCAATTAGTATTATTTCGTGAGTAAGAGTGAGGTGCAAATAGCAAGGATATTGAATTCATCAAGCAGCATGATTTTGAACTGGAGAAAATGGAAGTTTTCAAGAACAACAACAGCCTCAGTGTAAAATAACTGATTCATTCCTAGATTAAAATTACAGAAGGCATCTAGCAGTAGGAAAACAGACTGATTTAAATGTGGATAGAAGAGACCAGTCCAACCCAGTTTACTTATCTTTGGTATATGAATGATAGCAACAGTTCAGAAAAATACTGCACCCATAGTAATTTTAGTAAAATTTAGCATAAAGTTCTGGCATATTCAATATACCTACCAAACATCAATTAGCACTGGAATGAATGTCAGTGGAGAAACTTGTAAGAACTAATTAATTTGGAAAGAACGAACAAAAGAACAAAAAGAAAAAGCAGATACAAAGAAGAACAGTAAGGGATCCAAACCCACACCCCAAATGTTCTTTTTAAGATTTGACGTGGGTCCAATCAAAACCAACTCCCATTTACTAACACAGAAGTGGTAGAAGCGCAGGTGGCAAAATGAATCAGTTTTACTAGCACTCAAGCGATTACCTGGAAAGAGAACAAGCCAATGAATGACAAAACCCTGAAATCCACAGAACAGGGAAAGATGTTGAGCCATTGTAGTTAAATTATCTGCTCTATTCAGCAGATAAATCCATATTAGCCTTGATCACAGGCCTTCACATCAAGCAGTAACTAGATTTGAGTCCGTCACTAATGCAGTTATCATGGAGCGAAACTCCAAAACCCCTGACTGGCAGGAGTCAAGTAGGTTAAGACGCCGCAGGAAAAGAAGAACTTGGCTCAAAGCAACATGTGCTTGGTGCTCTGCAAATAGAGGAAAACCTTGCCCCTGTGCCCAAGAAGCTTACTACTGAAATAAGGGAATGTTTCTAAATTAGGTGGACAAATCCCAGTTGACAGAAGAATTAGCTACATTTGAATTACATTCAAGGGAGTAAACGAAAAGGGATGGGTGCAACTGAGAAGCTTTTAGCCTCACTGTAGTATTGAACAGCCATCTGGACTACAAGCACAGGGGAAAAGGAAAAACAGGAACAGTACAATGCTGGGGTTCCATTTTAATCCCCTGAAAGTCGCCAAGATCCCTTTAATTCTATATTTAAAGTTACCATATATAGAAATCAAGTGCCATAAAGCAGGCTGCCAAGTCATTAGATAATGTTTATAAGGACATCAAGAGACTGATCCTTTTTACAGGCTTGACTAATGGGTCACCCCCTCACTCATTCCCCCTCTTCAACCACTCAAACATGTGAAGATCACATTTCAGGGCCCTGCAGTGTCAGGCAGCCTCTTTCAGTCCCTATTGTTTTATTCCTCATAGAGCATTGTCTTGCTCAGGGTACACAGTACTTAAATTCAGGGGTGTTGAGTATGTAAACAGACAGGTTTCCAGGGCCCCCCCCAAGCCCTATGACTGGACTTTCAAAAAGCTTGGTGGTAGGTTCCAGGAAAGGACTGACAGTCAGCCAGTGTCTAATGGATTTAAGTGGAGCGAGACTTGCAGTTCTCCTCTGAACTTTCTTTTGGGGGCAGAGGGCTCCCAATACGCAGCAGGAAGTCATTAAGGGAACTGGGCTCCTTACCCAGAACTGTAAAAAGGATCGAAAGGACGGGTAAATGTAAAAGCAATTCCCTGTAGTCAGAAATAAACCCCAAAAGACTAGGGATTCCTAGGGAACAAGACAGGGTTTTTTTCAGGATTAAGAAAATCAATGTCTGCTTTCCTATTGGAATAATTTTAACAATGTATAGACACATTCTGAAGATGAAGTTGAACATTCATCTTTTCATCTTAACAGATTCATGCAACTTCCACACACAATAGAGGCTGTAAATTGATTACATTGTCTCTTTTTGTTACATTACCTTTATCAGTTTCATTCTTCAGTTTCTTAGTACCGCTTTTCTGGATCGCCTCGGTTATGTCTTGTTTTGCCATATCAGCCACTTCTTTCTTTTCCACCGAAGGGTTCAGATCAGAGTTATCCATCAAAGGAACGTATGTAGTTGCATGAATAAGAGGCTCATCAACCAAAGCTGCAACTACAGTTCCATGGAACACGTTAATGTCATATAATAGTTATCTTTCACTTCAAAACTTAAGCACATCATGGTAGAAAGAGGTGGGTGAAATGTACCTGGTCCTCTTTTAAAAACTTTATCAGCTAGAGTTTCATAAATCCTCATTTCTATTTTTCACCACAGATTAATAACCTGAGTACAGTTGTTCAATTAACTAATCAAATGAGTACCTCTAAAACAAGGATTTAATAACTCAATTTACATTTGTCAATACCACCTTTTAGTACTTGGCCAGCAGATAAACTGACAGATTCATATTCCAACTTTCATTTCGCTTAAATGAAATAGCCACATGTAACTTATGAAGTTTGACTGCCTATGGCTGTAACACCATGGAGAGTTTAGCGTTAATAAAGTTTAAGATGGGGAAAAAAAATGATTACTACACTGTGATGTAATACATCCAGCGAGTTATTCCCACAAGCAAACTAAACTGTTCAGGCAGAATACACTAGAGACAGCAGTCAGGCCTAGCATACTTGCAGACTGAAGTTGATTTCACTAAGAAATCTAGTATTTTACAACAGCAAGCTCACAGGTTATTTGTACTACAGTAGTGCTTAGACATGCTGAGTGATACTGGGAGCCCCAGTGCTAGGCAATGTATAAACCCAGAGCAGAAGACAGTCCCTGCCCAAAGAGGTGGAGTGATTTGCCCATATGCTCAGGGTTTAGCTGATCGCCATATTTGGGGTCAGGAAGGAATTCTCCTCCAGGGCAGATTGGAAGAGGCCCTGGAGGTTTTTCACCTTCCTCAGTAGCATGGGGCACGGGTCACTTGATGGAGGATTCTCTGCTCCTTGAAGTCTTTAAGCCACGATTTGAGGACTTCAATAGCTCAGACATAGGTGAGGTTTTTCGCAGGAGTGGGTTGGTGAGATTCTGTGGCCTGCGTTGTGCAGGAGGTCAGACTAGATGATCAGAATGGTCCCTTCTGACTTTAGTATCTATGTATCACCTGGCAGGTCAGCACTGGCAAGAGAAACCAGCTCTGACACCTAGCCGAGCACCCTATACTTCCTCTGAATCATAAGCCACAAGCCTGTACATAGGTCATGTCTACTTCAGGAAAGTTTACCATTACATCCATCCTAAATCTAAGAGCAGTTTAGCTGAACCAGCGGAAAACCATACTACAGGCAAGCTCATTACAGCCATTTCCCCTCACCGTTTTACTGAAACTGGCTGAAAAAAATGAGTCTAAACCAAACGGGGGTTAAAACTGCTTGGCTGTTGGACCCTTGACTACATTACTGGTTTTCATGCCAGTTCAGCTGACCTAGTGCTGGAATGAAACCTGAAATTATTTGAGTTTTTGGTACATTTCCCTCTGCATGGGCAAGGTCTATGGTCCAAGAAATGTTACCACTCTGGCTGAAACAGACTGAAAAAAGAAAATGCCATACAGGATCACTACCTGTCTGACAGCGACTAGCCCCATATGCATCAGAGAAACATGCAAGAAATTCCCTTATGGACAACTATGCAATAAAGATACCTCTGAGGAAGTTCTCTCATGAAACAGCTATTTTTATTATTAATTATTTGTTTTACCATAGCAACTAGAAGCCCCAGTCAAGAATCACCGTGCTAGGCACTGTGCAAACAGAACAAGAGGCAGATGGATAAAGAGAGACGGGGAAGTCCGAGGAAACAACAAGAAAATATTGGTCAGCATGATTGGCAGTGGTCTCTCTCAGCGGACCAACAGTAAGGGTTGTCATGCTTTCTGAAAGCATCATGGCTAAGGGGAAGTTTTGGAGGAGGAGAACAGTTTTGTAGATGTTTGCAGAAAACTTCTCCCAAGTGTGAGGGGGAAGAAGGAAAGTGCTTGTTCTAAAATTTAACAAGTGGGTGATGGAGGCTGGCATAATGGGCTGATTGGAGGCAGGAATTGACATCTCAATAGCAAATGAGAGATGATAGGGTGGGGATACGCCATGAAGGGCCTTGAAAATGAAGACAAGCAGCTTAGGTTTGATGTGATGGCAAAAGCGAAGGGAGAGCCAAAGAGATGCGTGACACGGTCAAAGCGTTGGCTAGGAATATGATCTTGCAGCAGCTTTTGGAATGGATATGAGCAGGGCAACAAAGTACTTGTCAAGGCCAGAGAAAAGATGTTGCAGTAATTGAAATGCAAAGTAATGACAGCCTGGACCAGTTTATGATCAGCTTATTCGCCGAAACATGAGGGTTTCATAGAATCATAGAATATCAGGGTTGGAAGGGACCCCAGAAGGTCATCTAGTCCAACCCCCTGCTCAAAGCAGGACCAAGTCCCAGTTAAATCATCCCAGCCAGGGCTTTGTCAAGCCTGACCTTAAAAACCTCTAAGGAAGGAGATTCTACCACCTCCCTAGGTAACGCATTCCAGTGTTTCACCACCCTCTTAGTGAAAAAGTTTTTCCTAATATCCAATCTAAACCTCCCCCATTGCAACTTGAGACCATTACTCCTCGTTCTGTCATCTGCTACCATTGAGAACAGTCTAGAGCCATCCTCTTTGAAACCCCCTTTCAGGTAGTTGAAAGCAGCTATCAAATCCCCCCTCATTCTTCTCTTCTGCAGACTAAACAATCCCAGCTCCCTCAGCCTCTCCTCATAAGTCATGTGCTCTAGACCCCTAATCATTTTTGTTGCCCTTCGTTGTACTCTTTCCAATTTATCCACATCCTTCCTGTAGTGTGGGGCCCAAAACTGGACACAGTACTCCAGATGAGGCCTCACCAGTGTCGAATAGAGGGGAACGATCACGTCCCTCGATCTGCTCGCTATGCCCCTACTTATACAACCCAAAATGCCATTGGCCTTCTTGGCAACAAGGGCACACTGCTGACTCATATCCAGCTTCTCGTCCACTGTCACCCCTAGGTCCTTTTCCGCAGAACTGCTGCCGAGCCATTCGGTCCCTAGTCTGTAGCGGTGCATTGGATTCTTCCATCCTAAGTGCAGGACCCTGCATTTATCCTTATTGAACCTCATTAGATTTCTTTTGGCCCAATCCTCCAATTTGTCTAGGTCCTTCTGTATCCTATCCCTCCCCTCCAGCGTATCTACCACTCCTCCCAGTTTAGTATCATCCGCAAATTTGCTGAGAGTGCAATCCACACCATCCTCCAGATCATTTATGAAGATAGGTTTATTATCCCTAACATAACTATGGATGTTCCCAACCTTACAATGTTCTTTACTGGATCCTAACCAACCACCTCAGTCTCAGTGTCATTGGGCGGTAACGAGTACCATTGGCTTGTGTGTTGTATAAAAACAAAAATTAGTCCCTTTTATTAGTTTTAAATATGTCGCTTTTCAATTTCACTCCATGTTCCCTTGAGACATCATATTACGAGAAAGGATGAATAGAAGGCTTGGGATAATTAAAATTTGATGACTTTCTAATGACTTTTGCCTAAAGCGAGGTAGCTTTTAAGCCTAAAACAATACCCCATTTTGAATCATTTTCTCTTTTCTTTTAAGGAAATTAAAAGGTTTCTACCCTCTAAAATTCCTACTTTTTATTAGAAAAGCTACTCCTTTGCCAATCTTAGGAAATGTAAATTGGTTGTGCTATTCAAGTGTACGCCTATTTACATAATACCCAGTTAATGATATTTGAACTAGGAAATATTCTGTAGTATTATCTCACCAGAGTCAATTTTGTGTTTCTTTGTAGAAACTTTCTTCTTTCCTGATCCACTTTCTTGTTTTATTTCATGCTGGAACAGCAGTGGGTCTTGTTTTTTGGTAGGAGACATAAATGACTCACTCTTTGAATCCTGGTCATCTACAAAAGGGATATGAGAGAGACATTCACTTCTCTATTCACAAAGAACTATATTTAAATAGTGAAACTGCAATAAGCAGTGAAGTCATTCCAGACTGAAGACGCTCTCGCCTACACTTTAATCAGAATTTAAAGTTCTGCGTGCATATGTAATAAAACCAAGTTAAACCCAAAGACAATACAGGATTGTAGCAAACTTAGCAGCAGCAACCATGCTGGGAATTATACATGCAAGCAGAACACAGAGCAGTGAAACCAAACACTCAAACAAATGGCAATTGGCATTCTCTAGTTTTAACAATTCCAGTCAAGATGCATTGCGGCACAAAAGCAAAATTGATGGTCTTTTTGTTACAAAAATTAACTTCTCATTTTCTGCAACATATTCCTGCCAACCCCTTAAACAATTCACCTCTCCCCACTCAACAAATAATGGAATTGTGAGAAGCAGAAAATAATGTCCCATGTTATGAAACTATTCCCTTTAAAGTTGCTTATAATAGACATTCAGCTCTCTTTTTGGAGAGAATATTCTACATGATCTTCCCATCAGAGCTGGAACACACAATAGGGTTATTATGGCAGTTTCTGTCATCCAAGGACAAAAATTAGTTGAGGTTGCCTTCAAAACAGTCTTTTCAAACCACATTTCATAGCCAGGCCCACAAAGACAGTTTCTGAAAAGATCTAAATACCCACACTATAGGATTTAGTACATCTGCTTTTCTATTCTAAACCACAAACCATGTCATTTTTTTCCCAATCTGTGTCTAACAGGTTACATACAGCTGCATATAAAAAGGCCAAGACCTCCAATTGTTTTTGAATTATTTTAAAAGTTGGAATATTTTTAAACCACTGTTCATATTTAAGCAATTGTAGTTAACATGTTTAACATACTAGCTTTTGCTACCTCGATAATATGGATTAAAAAACAAGCGCCAATAAGTCGGTCTATGATCAGGCAGCATCCTGGCCTTCTGCAGAAAGGATCTATGCTCTAGTAACGGAGGTTGGTTATAATGGCTGGACTAGTTTCTTTTCTAGGTCCAGGGAACATTTCATTTAAAATTTTCTACTTCTTACAGTTCCAAGATAGTTACCCAGTGGAAAGAGTTCTTATCGTAGGTATCTGACTTTGCAGTAACCAACTTATAGAAAGATCCTGGTAACTTAAAGGAAAATTAATTGCCATAGGATTCAGGGCTTTATGTATTCCCGCTCTCATCAGAGCAACTGTTAGGTGCTAGGGTTTGCAGTAATGTTACAGCCATGTTGATCCCTGGATACGAGCGAGACAAGGTGGGTGAGTTGGTCCAATAAAAAAAAATATTACCTCACCCATCTTGTCTCTCTCATGTCCTAGGGTCTCATTTTGGGATAGCATGATGCCAGAGTGTCTAGCGAACATTTTTCTACAGTCTTTGAGGTAATCAAGCCTTTAATAGCTTAAGACCAATTTAGCCAAACCATAGAACAAAACAGAATTAGGAGATTACCTCACCAATTTTGGTAGAGGTAAATAAATATGGGATGGGGGGGTGGGGAGGGGGGGAGAAAAGGGAAGGCATCACTGCCGGATGAAATATGGAAAAAGCAAAAAACCCTTAAAAACAAGAAGTGAACTTCTGCACAACGCAGAACTAGAAGAACAGTTCTGATAAATAACTAAATACTACATTGTCTTGCAATAAGCAGAACACAGTTTTGGCATGCAAGTAATATATGTAACATGAGATACCGATTCCATTTTTCTGCTTCTTCTGCCCAGGTTTCTTCTTCGATCCTGTTGCTTCAGAGGGTGGAGTGGGTTGTTTCGTAACAGGGACTGGTTCAATTTTCTTGCCTCCAGGCTTGGATCCTTCTGATTCCTTAGACACGTGATCCTCTTGCACGGTCTTATGTTTCTTCTCCTTCTTCTTCCGTTCTCTAACACTGCTCGATGCTTCAGTCAAACCCAAGGGAACAGGAAGTACGTGCTCATCATCTGCAATCATGGCGTCAGACAGTTTAAACTCCCGAGGTATACTCTCAGAATCCGACTCATGGAGGTTCCCATTCTGAGCATCTTTCCTCTTGTTCTTTTTCTTCTCAGTTTTCTTTTTATCCATCTTAGAAGGCAGAAACTTTTGGTCCCTTTTCTGTTTTGCAAGGACTTCATCGTATAATGTTTCTTTCATGAAAAGCCAGAAGAAGAGGAAGATGACTGTAATAACCACTGAAGGAATGAGGATGATAAAATAGGTAGACTCATAAAACTCCATTGTGCTTTTTCTTTACTTCCTAGAAAGAAAAAAAAAAAATCTAAGGACAAAAAGAAGAACAAGAATTAGTTTCAGGTCAGTTTTTTTTCAGATTCCTTAACTACTACTATATTTTATAGATAATTACTTCTAAGTGTGCTACATTAAAACTAATAGTTACTTCTTAAGTGCAAACCTGAAAATCTACATAAATAAGAATTTCTGGAATCAGTTATCCTTGGACAAATCACATCTCAGGGGTTCTTAGTATGTACAGGAAAGCTTTAGAGTTTATAACACTAGTGTCCATTAGTTTGGTAGCAGGGAGGTTCCCCACTACCACCTGATTTTCAGGAATTTACATATTTTAAATACCAAAAAACAGATCACAAAACACTTCAAAGGCTGTCCAGCAAGAACCAATAAATACAGGGTAATGGGTGACAGTGTCACCCCTCAATCCAAACTTTTTGCAAAAAGTTAAACCACGTTTATGAAGTTTTAATTTAGCCAAGAAATCAAATTTCAGCCTATTATATAGGATATAACCTTAGAAGCGAGCTGAAGGGAAGAGGAAGGAGAGAGAAATAAAGGCCTAAATCTTGGCCTATCTTGAAGAATGTCCTGAATCTTTCCCCAGACAAAGAAAGGATTTATTGGATAAATATCCTGGTTTTAAACAGGCTCAGGGCCCTCTGAGGGCCCCAATCTTTAGGGAAGGGTTAGGAGGACTCCTCAGGCCCAAAAAAAAAAAAAAGTGTGTGTGTTCTGAGCTGAAGATGTGATGAACTTGAAATCACAAGGAATCCCACATGGTGGGGTTTGGAAGCACTGCTCCTACTACAGCCAGTGTTAGGGCTGAGGGAACCCTAGTAAGCTTATTAGCATGTGTGTAGATTCTCTTACTGCTTTTCATGTTTTCTCTGTAGTGCTTTTACTTTCATAAAATGGGCTTGCATAAGAAGAACTGTGTGGTATCTATAATTGTAGGCAGTCACACTGTTAACTGTCTCTGAATAAAAAGCGACCAGGTGTGCTTGGGCAGACTGTATCTGCTGGGAATAACACAGTGAAGACATGGAACTGTGCAGCCTGGAAACATCCCCGTCAGAAGGGAGAGAGTTGCGTGTCTCCACCCAACAGAGGTGACTGCCAGGGAAGCCGGAGGCCTGAGAGGGGGTGCCCTTGCTGAAGTGCTGAGGGGAAACACAGATGCAATTGCCATGAACTGTGAAACATGTAATCACATTGATCATCTGAGTTGAAGCGTATAAGAAGGCAAGAGAATTCTATGGAAGTTCATTGCATTACCATATGTGCACATTGACACTGGAGTATATAAGCAAAGCAGAAATGCAAGGGAACATACATGCAAGCATCCACCACATCAAAATAAAGCCATAAATCTAATTTTAGGCCCAGACTTGACAATCTAATTTTATTTTTAGATTGGACACCATGGAGATACTTTGTTAGAAAGTGGAACAGAGTTGGACTTCTGTACAAATTTTATTTTCCTGACTTCAACCTGCTTTAGACTATTAGTTTCCAAGGGCTTGTCTACAGAGTGGGATAATTCACTCTGTGTGAATGTGATTGCCAAAACAAACTAGCATGCTTCACATTAATTGGTCTGTGTAGACCCCTGCCGGTGCATTTTAACATAGAGTGTTTGAAACAGTATTATTACATTAAAGCACTCTAGGTAACTTTTAGTGACCAGGTGTACACAGGCCAATTAAACTAAATTGAATCAAGGCCACTTTGTTTTTGAATGAGAATGTCCCCATGAGGGTTTAATGCAATTTAACTAATCCGCTTTTAATTCACAACTTTAGTTAGTTTGGATTAACCTTCCTTAGCATTCCCGTGTAGACAAGCCCAAAGAAAAGAATCCACCTATAAAAATCAAAGTTGTAATCATTCAAAAAATGAAGCTAGAATTCCACCTGAAAATATGCAACTACAAATTCATTAACTTTGAACTTCGTTTAAAAATAATTAAGG
Organism: Dermochelys coriacea; assembly: GCF_009764565.3. Taxonomy (NCBI): domain Eukaryota; kingdom Metazoa; phylum Chordata; order Testudines; family Dermochelyidae; genus Dermochelys; species Dermochelys coriacea. Next base: position 119,918,730 of record NC_050073.1, read on the forward strand.
TTGGAAGCGTGAGCTTTAATGTAGTCCAGCTAACACGCTATCACTCCCTTTACAACAAAACCTACACCTGATTATCAGAATATGTAGAGATGAACAGCCAAGGAATCCAGCCTGTTTCTACAGCAATACAATTTTATCACCTCTCTAGCCACCCCATTCACCCATAAATGGTGCCCCCTAAATGTTGTTAAAATATATGCAAAACCCTAACAAGTTACCAGGAAATTTTATTTTCTTTGTATGTGGAGTCAGTAACAGGTCATTCTCTCTCACACACACACGCACACACTGCTGGGTAAGAATTCTGTGCTGGCTACAGCCATAGATTAAAAGGAGAGGAAAGCATAGGACCACTTCTATATCTGGACACTAAGGCAAACCGTATGGAGCATTTTTCCCACCACAGTCTCAGTACAGGGATTCATTTGCTCAATGCTTTTTTTGCCTCTGTTTTCACTAACAAGGTCAGCTCCCAGACAGCTGTGCTGGGCAACACAAAATGGGGAAGAGATGGCCAGCCCTCTGTAGAGATAGAGGTGGTTAGGGACTATTTAGAAAAGCTGGACGTGCACAAGTCCATGGGGCCGGACGAATTGCATCCGAGAGTGCTGAAGGAATTGGCGGCTGTGATTGCAGAGCCCTTGGCCATTATCTTTGAAAACTCGTGGCGAACGGGGGAAGTCCCGGATGACTGGAAAAAGGCTAATGTAGTGCCCATCTTTAAAAAAGGGAAGAAGGAGGATCCTGGGAACTACAGGCCAGTCAGCCTCACCTCAGTCCCTGGAAAAATCATGGAGCAGGTCCTCAAAGAATCAATCCTGAAGCACTTAGAGGAGAGGAAAGTGATCAGGAACAGTCAGCATGGATTCACCAAGGGAAGGTCATGCCTGACTAATCTAATCGCCTTTTATGATGAGATTACTGGTTCTGTGGATGAAGGGAAAGCAGTGGATGTATTGTTTCTTGACTTTAGCAAAGCTTTTGACACGGTCTCCCACAGCATTCTTGTCAGCAAGTTAAGGAAGTATGGGCTGGATGAATGCACTATAAGGTGGGTAGAAAGCTGGCTAGATTGTCGGGCTCAACGGGTAGTGATCAATGGCTCCATGTCTAGTTGGCAGCCGGTGTCAAGTGGAGTGCCCCAGGGGTCGGTCCTGGGGCCCGTTTTGTTCAATATCTTCATAAATGATCTGGAGGATGGTGTGGATTGCACTCTCAGCAAATTTGCGGATGATACTAAACTGGGAGGAGTGGTAGATACGCTGGAGGGGAGGGATAGGATACAGAAGGACCTAGACAAATTGGAGGATTGGGCCAAAAGAAATCTAATGAGGTTCAATAAGGATAAGTGCAGGGTCCTGCACTTAGGATGGAAGAATCCAATGCACCGCTACAGACTAGGGACCGAATGGCTCGGCAGCAGTTCTGCGGAAAAGGACCTAGGGGTGACAGTGGACGAGAAGCTGGATATGAGTCAGCAGTGTGCCCTTGTTGCCAAGAAGGCCAATGGCATTTTGGGATGTATAAGTAGGGGCATAGCGAGCAGATCGAGGGACGTGATCGTTCCCCTCTATTCGACACTGGTGAGGCCTCATCTGGAGTACTGTGTCCAGTTTTGGGCCCCACACTACAAGAAGGATGTGGATAAATTGGAAAGAGTACAGCGAAGGGCAACAAAAATGATTAGGGGTCTAGAGCACATGACTTATGAGGAGAGGCTGAGGGAGCTGGGATTGTTTAGTCTGCAGAAGAGAAGAATGAGGGGGGATTTGATAGCTGCTTTCAACTACCTGAAAGGGGGTTTCAAAGAGGATGGCTCTAGACTGTTCTCAATGGTAGCAGATGACAGAACGAGGAGTAATGGTCTCAAGTTGCAATGGGGGAGGTTTAGATTGGATATTAGGAAAAACTTTTTCACTAAGAGGGTGGTGAAACACTGGAATGCGTTACCTAGGGAGGTGGTAGAATCTCCTTCCTTAGAGGTTTTTAAGGTCAGGCTTGACAAAGCCCTGGCTGGGATGATTTAACTGGGACTTGGTCCTGCTTTGAGCAGGGGGTTGGACTAGATGACCTTCTGGGGTCCCTTCCAACCCTGATATTCTATGATTTATAATCCCTCTTTAAGAAGCCCATTAATCCTTTCCCTGCTGCACTTGGTCTGGGGTACAAGCTGATAATTTTTCTAAACGTTTCCTCCAAAGAAATAAGAATTTCTTGTAAGCAAGGGCAATAGAAAATAACCTGAGTTTGTAGGCGGAGCAGTTTTGATGATTTTAAGAGACTGAGCAATGAAGCTGGTGCAGAATTTGGCAGCGCCTTTGTTTCACTGTACCTCCTCCCAGGAGCATGCGACCCCACTGCTTCTGGATCTACACTGGCTCCCTATTCACTGCAACCTAGAGGGTTGCCAGGCGTCTGGTTTTAGACTAGAACACACAGTCAGATAGGGACCCTGGTTCCGGTCGGCAGCCGTTAAAAGTCCAGTCCGTGGCACAGTGCAGGTCCGGGGCTAAGGCAGGTTCCCTGCCTGCCCTAGCTCCATGCAGCTCCTGGAAGCAGCTGCCAGGTCCTTGCAGCCCCTAGGCACAAGGGTGGCCAGGGAGACTCGGCACGCTGCCCCTAGTGCCAGCTCTGCAGCTCCCTTCGGCTGGGAACCGCAACCAATGGGAGCTGAGGGGGCAGCACCTGCCGCCACAAAAGCAGCACATGGCACCTCCCTGGCCACCCATGCAATTAGAGGCTGCACTGCCGGGCAGATTCCTGGGAGCCACAGTAAGCACCACTAGGACCACGCACACCGAACCCCCCTCCACATCCCAAACCCCTGCCCCAGCCTGGAATCCCCTCCTGCACCCTAACTCCCTCCCAGAGCCTGCACCCCCCAACACCATGCCCCAGCCCTGAGCCCCCTCCTGCACCCCAAACCCCTCATTCCCAGCCCCAGCCCAGAGACCGCACCCCACCCCTCCATACCTCAACTCCCTGACCCAGTCCAGAGCCCTCATCCTCCTCCTACACACCAACCCTCTGCCCCAGCCTGGTGAAAGTGAATGAGGGTGGGGGAGAGCAAGCAACAGAGGGAGCGGGGATGGAGCGAGCAGGGGTGGGGCCACAGAGAAGGGGCAGGGCATGGGTGTTAGGTTTTGTGCAATTAGGAAGTTGGCAACCCTAACCAGCTAGAATTTACTTGCTGACTTATCTATAAAGCCCTATGGGGGCTAGGACCTACTTATCTGAAAGGCCACCTCTCTTTATGCTACGTCACCACACACAAGCTCAGCGGAGGCCTCACCCATAACGGGAGGTGAGTTGCATACATTATAAAAAGAGCTTACCCAATAATTAGGGTATCACCATATCAAAATAAATATAAGTAAATCATGAAAGTTAGGACAATTTTTCAAGACACCATAAATTAAAACTCTAATTTTTAATCCAGCTTCCCAGACAAAGTCGAGCCTCACATGAGATGCAGCATGGGGAATTTCAGGAAGGCGTCTCTTTTCGGAAAAAAAAGTGCAGGGGGTTTGAAAGTTGGGCTAACAGAAAGCTAGCTTCAGTTTTAACTACGATGTAGCTATAGTTACGCTATACGAACAGCTTCTTGTGCTAGTGAGTGAGCCAAATTAGTTCTCTTGAAAAAATGAATTTGATGTTTTCCTCAGCCAGAGTCAATATTGAACATTTACACAAGAGCATAATCCCTGAAATAAATGTGTAATTATGCAAATTTTTCACAAGTGTAATTAAATTGATTACAGTACATTATTACTGTAATTATACAGTTCACAATATCCAATTACTAAGAATGCTCCTTCAGAACCATACCAGTGTTTTCTCCATTACCAATATACAACTCCTTCGGGACTCTCAAACTCTCAACACTGTCTGGACTCAAGCAACATGAATTGACTGTCATTCATTGCAGCCCTTGCCCCACATACCTCTCCATATTCAACACAAGACGGTCAGGTGGAGTGGACCTAAATGCACTAAACAAAGGAACACTGCAAAGATCCCTCTCAGTAGTCAGAAAAGATGTTGGAACAGTGAACAAGCCAGCACTGAAAGGAGTTGCAGAGAGCCACAAAAACCACACTCCAAGATCTTGATGTGATGTTACATCAATATGAAATGAAGCTGAGCCAAACTGGTGCAGTGTCACAATGTAATGGCCTAGCAATGATTTTGTGGCTCTCCACTAGGGAAGATGTGAACCACCACAGCTGAATACCAGAGCTCCTGAATAAACACAAGAATAGACTCATTTTTAAACAGAACAATGGGTCAGTAGAGGATGCATGTATATAAAAGCTTGAAATTTCCAAAGGAGCAGTCAATGTTATTATGGCAGTTTTGTAATGAGGAATATGTATCTGATAAAACTAGTTCCTATCTGAGTTAGCAGACATGTTCTAGTCTTTGCAGTGAAACTCCTTCTGATAAGTTTGTTCCCCAACGCTTTATTCTGCTTGTACAGTAGATTTTCAGAATCCCAATGAATCAAATTAAAATGTCATGAGTGATTACAGCAAAACAGCTTGGAAATTCAGTTTCAGTTGCATAAACCTCAAAGTGTTTTTAAAACACACACAGTTACCTACTTTTCCATAACTGTTGTTCAAGATATGTTGTACATATCCATACCACTGTAGGTGAGTGTGCACCTCATACACAGCTGTTGGAGAGGTTTCCCTCAGCAGTACCTGTTGGGGCAGCAT